>NC_088885.1:71429773-71732803 GCF_037157495.1 Lathamus discolor
GTTTTTCTCTCTCTCCTTGCTGTATTCCCAAAGTAGTTAATAGGAGGATGAGAGCCAGAACAAAAGTTCATAAGATCCAAAGACAGAGAAAAGGGAGCTGGAGTGAGGTGGTGGACAGAGTACTTGAATTTTAATCAAGATCCAAATCAGCAAGCAGGAAACACTAATTCACATAAGCAATATTAATCTCATTAGTATTTTATAGAAAGAAGTATTCTCAGAGAAAGATTTATTCTTATCAGCAGTTCTGTCCTAGCAGTACTTCTTGCTAATTGACAAAAGCTTAACTGTAATCTGTGCCTGTTCATCTCAGGAATGTTGAACCATTATACTCGTGTTTCTACTGAAAGTAATGCTGTGTTTCTGTCATTTTTATGTGGCCTGTATCTTAGATGGAAACCTTAAATACAGACATTTATTAAAATTACTTAAAATAGCTTTTAATTAATCTATTTTTAATTAAGAGGATCATTAATTTAATTAAAAGTCTATTTTTAAATGTGGTAGATATGCAGAGAAAAAAAGAAGACCAAAAATACACTTGTATGGAAAAGAAACCAGCTTGCTTAACTGGTGAGGTGCTTTCTGTGGTTAGGCTGCCCACCTGGTTGTATCAGGACACTGTTCTTCAAGGTCTGAGAATTAGTCATTCTTACCCTCACCGATACTGCCTTTTTGTTTAAGGGGGTTTGCTGGTATTTTTTCATATGCTGAAGGGGGGAAATAATCTGCACTTTTTTCCTTAGTTCTTTTTGAATTCATGATTAGTCAATCACTTTGAAGCACAGAAATAAACCTGGTTTAAAGAAAAGGGTGCTGCTTTGTACTTAAGGTTACTGATTCGTACTTACATTCTAATTCTGGTGATTAGCTACTCTTCTGGGCAACCTATGTGTGACTTCCTTATTGCTTGGCAATAAATGTAGTTTGAGTCTTTTGTAACTCCTTCACGTACACATAATGAGGATTGTTAGGTGCCTAGCTTTGAGGCAGATAGTAGTTTTTGAAAGCAGAAGATATCTCTAATTTCAGTTCTTTACTTTTTTTAAGTGATTCTTGTTGGGTCTAGTTATGGCCCTTGCAAAGATGAAGTATCATCAAAGTGAGCTGAGCAACCAGACCCAGCCTTGGCTGTAACTGGAAAGTGGCCCAGGCAAGGAGATGGTTAATGCACGATGTGTACACAGGCAGCACAGAAAGCTGCTTCCTACCTGGTGCTTCCTGTGGAAGAGGTGATGTTAGAGGGTATAGTTCAGGGAAGAGATGATGCGGGGAAAGAGAAGTCTTGTAGGAATGGTATGAAGTGAACTCCACCTGTCTGAAAGCATTACTGCTCTTGACTGCAAGCAATACCCTGGCAGAGAGAGGAATGGTGCCAGGCTGCACCGGTCTTCCTGGGCACAAGACCTGCTGTTATACCAGTACAGATGTCTGCAGAGGTACAAAAGCCAGCCTCATATGCTCATGTCTGTGTGCATGCAGACTTACTTAGTCTCCTGACGTTTTCATCAAAATGCGTTTTCTTGTTAAACTAGGTGATTTTTACCCACTTCACTATCCCAAGCTCAAGGACTTGCAGTTAAAATCTAGACTGAAATTAACTGAACTTGGATCAATTATAGAAATGCAACCCCCTCTCCTGTGTTATATCAGCTTCCAGCTATTTTATACTGACTATTGTAGAATTACAGAATGGTTTGGGTTGGAAGGGACCTTAAAGATCATCTAGTTCCAACCCCCATGCCATGGGCAGGGGCACCTTCCACTAGACCACATTGCTCAAAGCCCCATCTTTAAGTACTATTTGCTGCTATTGGTATTATTTACTGATTATTGCTATACTGCTGCAACTCAAGCAGCCCTCAGTTGTGTGAGCACCCATTCCCTTCCCTTGGTAGCAGGCAGGAGAGCCAAGGGTCGGAGCCTTTATCCAGGTTGGGCAAGGCTCGGGGAGGGAGGACCTGGGCAGCAGGGCTTTCTCCCAGAGGCACAGCACCGTTATTAACCCTGCTTACCCCTTCTTCACTGCTTTACTTAAAGAAAGGCTTCATCACGGTATGTCTCTGTGTGTATATATTAAAATATAAATCTATGTTATTTTTAAAATGCAAATATAGATTTATATATGAGCATAATTACAATTAATATAATTCATATAAACCACCAAATAATATGGTATATAAAAATAACATCAAACATAAATACGTATGTAATATATCTAAAACATCGTTTTATTTTATTTTCTCACTTTTTATCCCTAGAAGGGAGGGCTCCGGACAGCGTGTGCAGGGGGATGTGTGCCCCCCCTCCCCTTGGTACCCGAGGGGGGCCGGCCGGTAGCGGGAGGCGGGGGCAGTAGGGCGGGCGGGGAGGAGCGGCAGGAGCAGCCCGGGGCTTCGGCCGTTCGCTCTCTCGGCGCTGCGATGGCTCCGCTCCGCTCCGGCCCGGCCTGGTGGCGTCTCCTCGCCTTGGCCATGCTGGGCCCCGTCCTCTACTGCCGGCCGGGGCGGGCTGAGCCGGAGCCGGGCCCAGACCCAGACCCGGTCCCGGCGGCGGAGGAGGACCCGGACTTGGCCCCGGACCCGCACGGGCGGCACCTCTACAGCGCGGAGATGCTGCGGCACGGCGCCGCCGCCGCCCCCCACTTCGTCATGTTCTTCGCCCCGTGGTGGGTATCCGGAGCGGCGGAGCTCGGCTCGGCCCGGCCCGGCGCGGCGCACTCCTGCCCGCCTCTTCCCCTATTGACGTGGCGGCGGGAGGCGGCCGGGCCGGCGGCGGGGGAGGCCTCGGGGTCGCGCCGCTCCGAGTCCCACCAGCCGGAGCCAGGCGGGCACCTTCCCCCTGGGGGCGGCGGGGGGTGCCCGCGTTCAGTGGCAGCCGGGAGCTGCCGAGCGCCGGGCCGCGGAGGGGGAACTGAAGCCTCGCGTGCGCCTAGCCCGGGCCTCCGTGGCCGTGCTGGCGCTGTCGGAGGCTTCAGCCGGGCCGGTCAGCGGTGGCCCCCTCTTTGCTGAGGGCCCTTGGCAGCGGAATGCATCGGCGCCCGAAGCGGCCCCGTGAGCACCCGTGGGTGCCTCCCGCTTGGGGCCTGCCGTGAAGCTGCTCGGCCGGGCAGTGAGGGGGCAAGCACGGTTCTCATGGGCTGGAGCCGGCCCCGACCCCCGGGCTCAGCTTCACGTTGTGCCTCAAAGAGCTCGAGAACCCGCGGCCTCTGCGTGTGGCAGCGGTTGCGATTTGGTGACCGTCATTTACTGTGTGTTCTCAAGTCTCACAAGTGCTTCGGTTGCAACAAGTTATCTTCTCTTTCAATCACTGAATGTAAAGATAAACGCGCAGTGGGAGCACTGTAATGATAGTGCTGTGTCCCCAAGGCTGCAGGTAGCAGTAGCAGAGCTGAAGAGTTCTCACGTTGGCAAGAGACCAAGTGGGCTTATGGCCAGAACTGATATATTTGACACAAGAATAGTTGAGTGGGAGAACAGGGCTTTGCTGGATATTACACTCTCACCGGGCGGTACTTCTCATCCCTGAGCCTTTCTAGTGGTTGTTGATAGTCTTCTGTTTTCTTCATCTCTTCCCCTACCCTTTTTATCTGAGATCCAGTGTAGCTTACTGGGAGTTGTGTTGTTAGTATTAATTGGGTTTGTTTTTCTCAAAGTTTTCTTGAATTTAGTAAAGGGAACAATGTGCAAAAGTAGTGTTTTGATCCTAAGTTGTCCATTGGTGCATGGTGCCATTTAGATGTGAGTCATGACGCTCTTTGAAATTGATAGCAGAGAAGGATTTCCTTTCAAAACTGAGGAACTCCTACTTTTTTTCTGTTATTAATGTCAACTTGTTTATGCAGTATGAAAATGTTAAGCAAAAGCTTGAAAGAGCAGATGCCTGCTTTTGTTCTCTGAAGATCACAGAAGCGGAGGATGACTGACTTGCTGGTGAAGGACCTGTGCCTGGGGCTGCTGTAAGGCCTAAGAAATGCCTGTGCAGAGCAGGAGTGCTTCTGCTCTGTTCTGTTTTCAGGTGATAATATCTGTGCCTGGCTGAGGTTTGACTGATTATTTCACAGACATCGCTAAAACCAGATGGGCTTTGTTTCAGCACACTGTGGGAGATCCTGTGCCAAAAGCACTGTTGCAGAGTCCAGTGTATGCTGCACATCCTCAGTGTGCATCAAAGAGTACACTGGCCTTGCAAACCTGGACCATGCTGTGCCATTGTGAGGATCTCTGCTCAACTCAAGAGTGAGGGAGCTGCATTGTTTCCCAGGCTTGTTGTGGCTTCTCTGAACATTCTTCTCACCCATAGCAAGTGTCCTCCAGATATCTGGGTCTTGAGGGCCTTCAGTCTGGACTTCTGACTCCTGACAGGCAGCAACAGGGCGAGGCTTCAGGTCCAAGGGGAAGAGAAAGACAAAGGGAACATCTGGGTGCTTGAGAGAGGTGCTTATAATCACACCAGTATTTTATCATCAGTGGGATCAGGTGGCACCCTGACAGCCCCGGAGGCTATATTAGAGCCTCTTGCCCTATTCCTAGGTGATATTAATGTGCTAATCTCCTAATGCTTCTCAGAGAGGCATGGGTTTTGGCACTGCTCCCTTTAGTTACAAGGGAGAAGCCTGCCAAACAATCCAACATTAAGCTAGGATTTCCTATCAGATTGCTGTGGATGCTGCTGATGTTGCATTGTCAATGCTACCAGTAAGAGTTGGTTTGGAGACGACACAGCTCTTCCAGATTCTTGACACAAATGTTGCTGAGGGCCTCACTCCCAGACAGCAGCGGTACACACTTGTGTCCTACATTTGTTTCAAATAATGCGGGCTAGTCCAAAAAGAGAGCGTCCTAAGTCATTTGCCATTGGATGTCTAAGGTCTTTAATTATCAAGCTGTCCTCCTTGGTAGCTGCACTTGGCAAGGGACAGAACTATGAGCAGATTACTCTCTTAGTGACACTAGATATTCTTAAGATGTTGGCCATGCCAGCTGCATGTCTACAGAGGAATGAGGTTCCCATGGTTCCTTACCTGCAGAGAGCCTCAGATGAATAGTTTCATTGTGTTATTGTGACCGTTACATATCTTTTCAACATATGTTGTTTCTTGGTAAACCTCTGGAAGTCCACTTAGCTGAATTGGACTTGATCACCAGAGCTTGTTGCTGTTGAATTGTAACTCCGTTGGCTGGATTTTACTTTAGCTGGATTCTTCTGTCTGGAGCAAGACTGGTCCTGTGCTACTTATACCATTATGCCTGTTTATCCCAGGGTCTATGAACATTTTTAACTGGATAATCATTTGTTCTGTATTTTACTGTGGAGCTGCCCTTGCTAGCTGCAGAGCTCAAGCTCTTCTGAGGGCTTCTGGAAATGTCTGTATTCCTCACTGACTGCAGAGAGCTTATCAGTTACTGCAGATTGACATGTATGGTCCCTGTGTACCTTTACATCCCATCTTGCCCGGAAGTCCACCATCCAGTTTTGCAGATGAGAAGTGCTGGTACTGTGGGTGGAGCACTGACCTGGCAACATGAGGTAGAACAGCCTGGTACTCTGTAGATACTACCACAGCAAAATAATCTCCATGCATGAGCACTTGTGGCACATGGCTGCTCAGATTTAAATTGGGCAACCTGTCTGCAAACTCTTACAAATCAGGTTCTTTCATCCATATTTCCTGATGTTAGTGGCATACAAGAAGTAGGGTTTTGGATTTGATTGGTTTTGTTTTTCAGAAGGATGAGTCTTTCATACAGCCTTGTTAGTCTCTTTTGGATCTTCAGTTATATTTGTAAACAGAGATTATGAATGCATACACCTTCCTAGCCTATGTAAGGGAGGGAAGAGCAGGACTCCTCACTGATGTCCAGTTCTCCATCATTGCTGCTCTGACTGCTCCTCCAACCCCACTGACTTAATGTATGAATTACTTGAGATTGCCTAGTTTTCCATGTTCTTTTTTTTAAGAGCAGTTAGTATTAACTTGGTGTTTAAAATCCCCATGACCATGGAATCCAAAATGCTTTTAAGCCAAGCTCCATGAAAGAGTTGACCACAGAGGGACTTCAGTCTGAAGTTAAATATTTAAGGAGTATGTAATTTTAGTAATAACACATGGTGTCCCTTCACCATGATGAGATCATGGTGATCAGAATAAGATCATATGGGAAGTCTGAATTCCCCATATAGTGGGGATACCCCAGATGCTGCACCTGACTTACACGACCTTATTAAGGTCAGAAGACATTATCTTAAAGTAAATCTGTATTTTTTGGGGGGTTTGGGTTTTGGTTTAGTTTGGGTTTTTTCCTAATGATATCAGGATACCTGGAAAGGTGCGAATCCGTGCAGCTTTTCTACAAGTGGATTCAAATCCAGTAGTGTAAGTGAAAATGTTTTAAATGGGAGCAACTTTCTCCAAAGTCCTAATGGTGTTTTGATTGTAACTTACAAAGCAGACTGCTTAGGTCATGCAAAGGGTGATAAGAGCTTTCATACTGTCAGGTTGAAAATGTTTTCTGTTAATGCAGTTATGTATTTTTAGATGTCTTAAAGGGTTGGTAAAAGCATCCATTAAAGAGAAATGAAAATCCATTCCTTAAAATTTTTTCATCTAGTTACAGGAATAGGGTATTACTAGAATGACTTGAAAGACTAAGAAAACTGTGAGAAGAATAATGATGATTTTCTGCTTCTGGGAACCTGCTGTTATAGCAACTGTATGAGGACACTTTTCTGTGTATATGCAGATGTAAATACTTGGTGGTGTGCTGCTGGGCCAAAGTGTGGTATAGGAGGATTTTGAGAGATTCTGTCCAAACATCATGGGTGTAAACTGGAGCATAGGAAGTTCCACGTTAACATCAGGAAGAACTTCTTTACTGTAAGAGTGACAGAGCACTGGAACAGGTTGCCCAGGGGGGTTGTGGAGTCTCCTACACTGGAGATATTCAAGGCCCGCCTGGACAAGTTCCTGTGTGATGTACTGTAGGTTACCCTGCTCTTGCGGGGGGGTTGGACTAGATGATCTATTGAGGTCCCTTCCAACCCTTGGGATTCTGTGATTCTGTGATCAGCCCTGATATGTTTTGTGGCTTGTGAGTTACAGTTCCTGTGACTTGCACAAGCACAAGTGGCCTTACAATAAGGCTAGAAACCGTTACCTTCTTACCTGCCACTAAAATATGCAGTGTATTGAAATGTTAGAGTGGAAAGAAAGCTAGACAGCCTCGCAGGATTTTTCTGGAAAGCTGGAAGACTGAGCGCTTTTCTTAATAGCCTCACTATATTCATGGGGGTGTTCAGTAGGCTTTGTAATGTAAAAAGATAGTAGCAAGAAGCTGTCATTTCCTGATTTTTGCATGTGTTTGCAGTGCCCTACAATTCTTAATGGTATTGACTGTTGCTTAGTGTAACAATGCTTGAGTATGGAAGACTTCTGACTTGACTGTTTTTAAATGCATCAAAATGTCTAACCATTATGCATATAACTTTTCCATAGATTCATTCTCCTCTAAGCAACTGTTAAGCTCTTGTTCCTTCTGTCTCAGGTGTGGACATTGTCAGCGCCTCCAGCCAACTTGGAATGATTTGGGAGATAAATACAACAACATGGAAAACCCACAGGTCTATGTTGTTAAAGTTGATTGTACTACAGATACTCCACTGTGCTCTGAATTTGGTGTCCGAGGATACCCTACGTAAGTATAAAAGGATGTCTACTCCTGTTTCTTTTTTAGTTTTAAATGATACTCTGCCAATTTGTTAAAGCTAACTTCTAAGCTATGTTTTCTGGTGTGTTTCAATATATGAAACACATTTTAAGCTGTTTTACCATGTTACCAAGAATCATGTGATACCTACTACTCTTACTCTCTTAAAGAAGCTGTTTTATACCTTGGAAGATGGCTGTGTTTAAACAAAGTCCAGAATTCTCTGTTTCTTTTCTCTGAGAGTACCTCTTTCTCAAGCAACAGTGCATTACACAGCTGTGATATGCATGATAGAGCTGATCTTTGGTAATGGTACTTTTCAAAAGAACTTGTGACAAGTTTGTCAGTACACTGCACCATTCATAATTCATGTATAGATGATCTTTTAAATTTTTGAGTGAAGTTAATTCTTGTAAAATGATTAATATTGTTATCTAGCATAGCAGTGGTGATGCTATACAGATCTTTTCTAGGTAATTTTGCATGTACTGATCTAGGAGAAATTCACTTGGAGTTTGAGGTTGTTAAACTTATCCTGTTATAAAGGGTATATGGCTTACTACCTCAACTTTGGTAGGCAGAACATGATCTAGAATATCTATGAGAGGCCAGCTTGTATAGTACTTCTGGGTTAAACACATGTGCTCCCTTTTTAGTTGCCACAAAGGAGTAGAGGGATTTTTTTCACTTATGTCTTCTTTAAAGCTTCTTGCAAAAATGAATGGGATTGTTTCAAGCACTTTAGTAATTACTCATCTCAGTGGGAACAGGTGGAGAATGTAGTAATCTGTAGCCCTCCTGCAGCCTGTATTTTCAGTTTCCCACCCTTTACTCACTTTGTGTAGTGTTACTTCTGACCCCGGTAACAGCCTAAATTTAACATATGCTCCTGGCTGCACCCACTTTGATGCAGATGAGTACTATTGAGTAGAAGTTGCGAGTTATAAATAGGTAAGTCCTTGTTGAAATAGGAATTGCCCTTAAGGGCAGTTTGTGTCTTAGTTCCACTAGTGATACTCAGAAACAGGGAATATAGAACTCTGTTCTGGTATCCCCAAAACTGCGTATTTGTGTTTTTGCATATTTGAATAGATTTTATTGTGGTGCTATTCCTTGTAAAATAGAAAGATTGGCAGATACTTTCAGTAAGAAAAAGATGTATGGACATATGATTGCTTCCCCCCCCCCCCCCCCCCCCCAAGGTCATTGGATATCTAGGAATAGTTAGCACTCACTTTTGTCCACTTGAAAAGTGTAAATGATAAGGCAGTCATTTGCTAGTTATAGAAATACAGAGATGAAGGGGAATTAATGATACCAGTTCTCTTCCTGTCTGAGTCAGTTTTGAACTAGCCTGTTTTTAAAAACCTCCAGCAAAGGAAATTTCACAGCTTCCTTGGGCACAGAGGGGTTGTCGCAAGTCCAGGATGTGCTGGTCCCTTCACTGCTTTTCCAAACACCCGTCAAAGGAAAGGCTGCATCCCGTTTCCGTCCCCCAGAGAGTAAAACTGGCTGAGCAGATACCTTTGCTTGTTAGTACAGTTGTCTGAGGATTATTTGGTGCTGCAAAATATTCTCTCAACTAAACTAGAGAAACTTACTCTCATTTGAAGAAAATAAAGGTGTAGATGGCTCTTTAAGCTGATAAGCTCTTTTTTTCTTGTTACTTTTCAAAAGTATTACCATGACGTGCATTTTAGATATTCTGCTTCATTTTTGTTGTTTCCTTCTTATTATGAACTTGCTTCCTGCCCCTCCCCCCCCCCCAAAAAAAAACCCCACTTTACTTTCTATCATCACAAAGAACATTCAAGAATACCTTAAATAAAAAGTGGAAGTGGGAGTTCCTATTTCTTTTGCATATATTTGTATTATGTGTGTTTTCAACACTTTCATATGTTAATTTTTTCCAACTGTAGAACAAGAAGAGAGAGAAAAACAAAAAGCAGTACAAAATGACAACTTGCAAAGGAGAACTGAGGGCTAGTTGACAGTAGTGATTGAAACTATGATTTGCTTTAAAGATAACACTAGGTCAGAAGTCAGTATTGCCCCTTTACCAAATGTATTTCCCATTTTAACGTAAATATTTAATAGTAAATGCTTTAGGTAGTTTATGGAAAAGTTTTGGTAGCTGTTACTAAATGTCAATAATCATTTAGTCTTGAATCCCTACTAGTAGTCACTTATCTCTTTGACCTATTGACCTGTTTGAGCATGTTTTTAATACTTTAATACCACATGAAAAGTCCTACATTCCAAGAGCAGTCATGGAATGAAATGTGAGAAAGAAATTCCTGGGAAGATAAGCATTGGATATTTCTTCTCTGGTGATGCAGAGGTTTGAGCAAAACAAAATTGATGCTTTTTGGCAAACTGAATTAGGATTCATAGGCATTATGAATGAATAACCTTAGAATTGAACACCGGAATGTTTTATTTGTTATTGCTTTATTGGCTGAAGTAGTGTTAGTCTATGTTAATTTTTAACATGGTATTTCTTTTTGCTGTTTTTAAAATATCCTTCAAAAGCTTACGTGGGAATTACTCAGGAAAAAGCATCCTGAGTTCTAGCCATGACCCTTTTAAGTTGAGGGAGATGCCTGATGCTGATATTAATAGTCAAGAGAGCTGTTGCTTTAGCCTGAGCTGTGTTGCTATGGATTAGCAAAGCATGTTTGCTTCCCAAGAATGCTTCCTGTGTGGAAATTTTCACCTCACTCTTTTCTACATTTTGATCCTTTAGCCTAAAGCTGCTTAAACCAGGACAAGAACCTCTGAAATATCAAGGCCCTAGGGACTTCCAGGCACTGGAAAACTGGATGTTGGAGAAACTAAATGAGGAACCATCTGTAAGTGAAAAGGCAATATTGCCTCCTGCAAACTTGCTTATCTGTAATTTCTATAGGTTAAGTTTCGTTTTCCAGGAGGAAATCTGCTCCTGAGAATAAAAGTCAGGTGGCAATAACAATATGAAGCAGCTTCCATATAAGTCAGCTTAATAATTAAAACTGTCATCCTGTAACCTGCCCTTTGTTTCCTGTATTTAAAACTACAGCACATAACAGTTTTAAATGCTTAGCATTTTGACATTTTAAGATACAATTCTTAGTGTTAATTCAGTTGACACCTGTAGGCCATAATGTTTATAGATTAAGAAGAGCAATTTAGCTATAATGCATTATAAATTGCATTTGTGTTGGGCTTAATTACCTCTTAAATCATGAATGCTGATCAGTTATCAGATAGTCTGATAATGTTGAAGCCTAAAGAAAGGTTTTAAAATAATCAGTTGGGTAAGTTAAGCTAATACTATCTCTAAGAAAACCCTTGAGTTTAGGGATAGCATTTACATAAAGTAGCCAGGCCTTGCCTAAAATTAAATTTGATTGCTTTTGCTAATCTGGATAAATCTGTAACGATTGCTGAACCACAGTTAGAATGTGATTATATTGAAACAAACATGGTATTTTTAATTAAACAGTAAATGCTGAAATATTTGAAGACATGTACTTTGAGGTTCTTAAATTCATTCCAGCTCTGACCCTCATACCTAGAAAGTTGCTTTTGACGAAGTGCCAATGGTTTTGCTGCAGGTTATACCTATGAAGTGTGTGCTCTATTCCCATTGTTGCTGTCTGCATGGAGCCATTAGGTCCCTCTCTCTGGCAATAGGGGAGCAAGAAAAGATCTTTTTCACCAGCTATTTTTAAATAGCCCAAAGACCACTGGAACGGGTGCAATGGCAGATGTGTGATGCTAGGAAGGAACTGTTACGTAATCTAAGTGTACTAATATATGGTGATGTGATGAATGCTGTAGCAGTTATTGTGCTCTCTCACTGTACTACAGCATGGTGAAATTCCAGTGACTGCTAGCTCTGCTAGCTCTTTTCTGTGTGGTTGTCTTTTTCACATTTTGCTTTCAAGTAGTTGTTCGTTAGGAAACATTATGATATCTAAATCAAGCTAAATAAAGACATTGCTGTAGGAATTTAAAATTTCAGAGTTTACAACACTACCAGAGAATGGTGTGATACAGGAATCAAATATTGTTTATTTACTGTACAAGGCAAATAAAAGTGTTTTTTTTTTTTCTCATTAATAGGATCCAGAATCTGATGTGGAACCACCAAAAGCCCCTGAACCTAAGCAGGGAATGTACGAACTCTCAGCAGACAATTTCAAGATGCACATAGCAGAAGGTAACTATTTTTCTCGTGAGCAAGGGACCCTTCCTTACAGAGACATCAATAGTGGGAAGTCTGCAACATAAATATTAGTTTTCAAGGTACCTCCTTTCCACTTTTATTTTCCGGTGATGCCTAGTGAAAGAGGATTAAAGTTACAGACTGTGTAAAAATGTAGTAGTGTGTTTACGCATTGCATGCCATGCAAAAGTTTAAGAAAACCACCCCACTCAGAAGGCAGTAAAACTAAGGCACATAATCACATGGAAGAAGCTAACAGGTCTTGCTTGACTAAACTGTTTCTTTCCTAGAGTGCCTTGCCACTCACTTTATGTTTTTGCCAGTCCAGTTTCCTCTTTCACTGGATGCTGGCTTATTTTTACTCCCAGACTGCTGTTCTGGATAAATATAATCCACCCACTTCATCCTTACTGCCCCATCCCACTCCAGTCTGGCCACTTATTTAGCTTTCTTCCTCCAGAATTTCATGTGGGCAAAACACTTCACTTGTTTGGCCATTTAAAAAAATATTTTGTCTGGAAGCTTTTAAATTAATGCCAGGATCAATACCTAACATGGGAAATTTTACCAGCCACGTGATGGCTTTTTTAGAGAATGAGAAGAATCTTACCATACAACTTTGAGCTGTTATAACAAGAGATGATCTCTGTTTTCCTAAAAAACAAAGGCTGGATTAAATTAACATCTGTATCCATGTGATACCACCAGTGAGGTGGATACTTGAGCTTCTTAAAGCAATCATTCATTGATTAGAAATATTTTCAAGTGTAAAAGAGCATTTTATGCAGCTAACTTAAAATTTCCCAGCCTGTGTGGCTTAGCACAGAATTACAACAAAATTCTTTGTGAATTTTTCCGTAAGCTCCCAGGGAGATGCTAAGCATTATAAAACTTAACAGTCTGAGAAGATAGCTAAGTTTAGTGTATCTTTAAATGCTTTAATATTTTTATTGTAATTTTCTTATATATCTATTTGCATTCATAGAGGAGACATTCTCATGGTCATATCCAATGGCTGAGCAGGTTTATGATCATTTCTGAAGCTGCTGAGGTCTCTCCGACTTCAATTACAGAAAGTTCAGTACTTAAATGTCATAGGACCATAGGTTTGGGTTAGAAGGGACCTTAAAGACAATCTAGTTCCAACATCCCTATCACTGGCCCCATCCAACCTGGCCATGAGCACTTCCAGGGATGGAGCAGCCACAGCTTACTGAGGCAGCCTGTTCCTGTGCCTCACCTCTCTCACAGTGAAGGATTTCTTCTTTATATCTCACCTGAATCTACCCTCTTTCAGTTTAAAGCCATTCTCCCTTGTCCTGTCTCAAGATGCCCTTGTAAAAAGTCCCTCTCCAGATTTCTTCTAGGCCTCCTTTAGGTACTGGAAGGCTGTTACAAGGTCTTCCCAGAGCCTTCTCTTCCCCAGGCTGAACAACCCAAATTCTCTCAGCCTGTCTTCACAGGAGATGTTCTCCTACCCTCTCATCATTGTGGCCCTCCTCTAGATGCGCTCCAATAGGCCCACATCTTTCTTCTGAGAGAACTCCAGAGCTGAATGCCATACTCTGATGGTGGGGTCTCATGAGAGCAGAATAGAGGGGCAGGATCACCTCCCTCAACCTGTTGGTCACGCTCCTTTTGATGCAGCCCAGCATACAGTTGGCTTTCTGGGCTACAAGCCCACACTGCTGGGTCATGTTGAGCTTCTCATCAACCAACACCCCCAAATCCTTCCCCTCAGGGCTGCTCTCAATCCATTCTCCACCCAGCCTGTGTTTGTGCTTGGATTGCCCTGACCCAGGTGCAAGAACTTGCACTTGGCCTTGCTGAACTTCCTGAGGTTTGTGCTTGCCCCACCTGTCAAGCCTGTCATGGTCTTTCTGGATGGCATCACTTCCCTCCAGCACGTCGACCGCACCACACAGCTTGGTGTTGATGGCAGGCCTGCTGATGGCGCACTCAATCCCACTGTTCGTGTTGCCAGTAGAGATGTTGAACGGCACCATTCCCAACACTGACCCCCGAGGGATGCCACTCATCACCAGTCTCCTCTTGGACATCAAACTATTTTAACAGGAGGCTTAGCAGTTCCAGCTAGAAGGTTAACTTTCATTCTTAAAAAGTCTCCCTTTACCTTTTTCATGTTCTAGGGTAAAAAAGATTTTGTTTCTGTCGTGGAGGAGGGTATATCATAGAGTATGTGGCATGGAATAGCTGATTTTGACTAGATATTTATTCATAAGAAATTTCAGTTTGCAGTTTGCTTGACTGAATACGCAGACCAGGCAAGTTAAAGTACAGTATTACTGCAGTTTCCATTTCCTAGTTATTTTGTGATGTCTTTCCCCTGACCTCCTGTTGTGAACAAGCCCTCAAATTGGAAATGAATTCTAGTAGTATCAGCCCAAAAGTAGTCTTCAAAGGATTATGAATACTTTTGTTAGAAAGAGCCATTCTCCAGTTGTTAAAAAAAGCCATTCTCCAGTTGCTGTTGTTTCCTTCAAATTAGTTTTTTTCTTTGTTTTAATTGAGTTAATTTTTATTTCATATTAACAGTCTTGCCTTGATGTGTGCAAAACAGTGCAGCATCTTGAATTAATACTAATCTCAATTGAAGGAAATTAATTGAAGGAAATTACTTGAAGGAAATTGAAGGAAATAGTACTCTGCAACTAAGATTATACTTTTAAGCTGAAAGTCTCTATAAACCACTGCAGCAGTCTACTAAAGGCAGTGGTTCCTGAGTAGTTAACATGAAAATACAAAGAGCAGGGCAGAAAAAAGGGAATGTAAAGCTGAACAAAATGATTTAGGTAGTTCATTGGCTTAATGCAGTGGTGTTTCCTAATGAATATGTGAGTTTAAGTCTAATAATTGCTTTCATTTATGGTGTTATGAACACACATGCCTTGGTGGTTCTTTCTACTCTCTAATAGGTCAAGTGATGGACATGATAGAATTAGACATTTTGGCCAATGGTTAGGTTAAAATTATCAGCTTTAATATCTCATTTGTTGGCTTTAAGTTGTGAAGCTGTTTGGATTTTCAGGGAAATTGGCAACACTGGGACTGCATACAGTATGGAAAAGCTAATTGCTGAAGCATTCTGTCCTGGCCTTTGATTTACGTGTTTCCTATCTTTAATTCAGGAAATACCATGATAAATTTGCAGTCTGAGATTAGAACCTAGTCTTTAACTGCAGCCAGATTCATTCCAAATGAGTTAAATGTGTTTTTTCTTTTTCTTTTTTTCTTTATTTTTTCCCCCTTCGACTTAAAAGGTAATCACTTCATCAAATTCTTTGCCCCTTGGTGTGGTCATTGTAAGGCTTTGGCCCCAACCTGGGAACAGCTGGCTCAAGCCTTTGAGCATTCAGAAACTGTCAAGATTGGCAAGGTAGGTGAAGTACTCTTCATCTAAAAGATGTTTTGTGTGAATTGCATGTTTCAGCCAAGTATCATAGCTTTTGTGCTTTGATTTGCAAATAACAATTGTTTGTTTGTCACCTCTTAAATACTTCTATAGTCACAGCTTCTATTTTAATTTGGTGATTTTTTCCCCACCTCATGCATCCACAGTTGACAGGACTCCCTTATATTAAGCAAGGACTTGTTAGAAACACAGCTAGCTTCCTGTATTTGAGAGAGAAAGACGGGAATAAGTCCGATACTTCATATGCATGGAGTAATATTTTGAGATTTGTTTTTATTATGCTTCCCCTTTTTCAGAACTTGATAGATGTCAGTATTTATTTTGAATGGGAAGGTGACTTTTAATTTGCTATTTAACACACTGGATTCCTTAACAAGCTTTAGCTCTTCAGGGCTCCTTATGATGAATTATTTCTTGATTGGTTGGGTTTTTTCCCCTTTACCTCCCTAGAACTTTCTGAAGGTTACAGGAGGTCTTCACCTTAAAAACTGATATCTTGTCCTGCTTTACTATTTCTCTTAGGGTTGATAACCAGGTTCTGTGGTGTATTTACCATGGGAGCTTGTTACTTGTACGTGGAGTGACTTCTGTGCTGAGGTATGGAGGTGGTCTGGCAATTGCAGTTACTGGCTTTATTTGCTGACCCATACCTAAGTCCAGGTGGCTCATGATGTGAATCCCTCTGTACTTGCCAACAGTGGAAAACTGACAGGGCTCAACTTCCATATCCTTAAGCTTTCCAAGTGGTACCAGTGGTCTGAAAGACTGCCTAATGGTTAACAGTGTTGTCAGTCCTGCAGAGGGACAAAAACTCAGCTGTCTTCTCTGCCTCTGCCCTCATAGCACTTTCGCTGTTACTGGGGGTGATGAGCTTGACTTTTTTTATTTATTATTTTAATGCTTTTGAAAATCCACAAATTGAGGTACGCTGTAGATGTAGAGCAGGGCAGCATAGCTGAACTTCATAGAGAAGACATACATGTATTTATGTATGAAAAAAATTGAGACCTGGATTTAAAATTGAATTCTCTCTAGAATAAAATACTGCAGGCTATTGCTCCCTTGATGTTGTCTATATCAAATGTTGCATCTGCTGATTTACTTTTTGAGAACCTTGCTTGCTGTCTGGTAAAATCTTTGCTTAGCTTAAGCAGCTTCTTGAAGTTATCATTCTCTGTTACCCAGAGAAAAACTAACAAAAAAATTCCAAAAGTTTTGTTTTATTCACTTGTCTGTCATGTTTGCAGTTATTCTTACTGGTAGTTCCATTTAATAAAGCCACTGAGATTTGTCTGGATGCCTAATCAATTTTGTGAACATGTATACCTTGTGAAACTATTTGAAACATGTCTTGGCTAGGATTGTAAGTCTGTAAGTAAACAGGAAACATGCCTGTTTCTGAGAAGATTGAACCATGACCGTCATGTATTTTGGGAGAATAGTTTTAATAGAATTAACAGCAGAGATATCACTGACAGGATGCTCTTTAATCTTTAGAATTGATCTTCAGTGATCTTGAGCAAAGTGTTTCTAATATAAAATTCATAATCCAAACTCTGTGTCGAGCAGTGACTCCAGTGCTGAAGTTATCTTTTTTTCCTGCTTCAAAAAATATGATAAACTGATAACTTTACAGATTGGTTTATGACATATTAGAATTGAATGTTGCTATGCACTTGGAACTTCCCTTGCGGTAAAGTTAACTTGGTAGCTGTTGACATGCCTTCTGAAATCTTTGAAGAGTAGGCTTCTAAAAAATGGATGAGCCAGTATATCTTCATTTTAAAGCTCTCTCACATTAGCATTTTGTATTTTATTGTTCATACAGTGATTTTATTCATTGAGAATACCAAGTACTTTTTGACTGGAATATTTAATTATGTCTTCATTGTTCTTTGCAACTGCTACTACTTCTTTCTTGTCCGTACCTCCCTCCCTGATCCCTCCTAAAACAAAGTAATAAAATAATCAAGCAGACACAGAGCCTCTCAGTTATACAACCCAACCACTGTTAGGAAGGCAGACATAATCATTCTCAAGGCAGTACTTGGTACTGAATTTTGCCAACCCCTGTATCGCTTGTTCCTGTATTTTTCTGAGATTGTAAACATCAGGGAGGCTATGATGCTTGTTGTATGTTTATTTTATGCACTCAATTGTTTATTTATTTTATTTATTTATTTTAAACTATAGGTTGACTGTACCCAGCATTCCAAAATCTGCTCTGAAACCCAAGTTCGTGGCTATCCCACGCTCCTGTGGTTTAGGAACGGTGAAAAGGTGAGTCTGCAAGCTCAGCAAAAGATAAGACCATTTTTTCTGAATAATACTTGGACTGTGTGTCATGGGAAAACTAGATCAAGAGGGTATATATGAAAGTTTGCTTGTGAGAGAAAAGGTGGTGGAGGTTCAGTTGGATACTGGAAGAGGTATACTTTATCTACAAATAAAAGATACTTTCTGTCTCTTTACGCTCTGCAACTAACTGATACGATGTTCATAAATCTGTAAACGGGATCTCCAGTTATTCTACTGTGCAAGAGAAATCGGGGTTTCCTTCATCTTAATACCTTACCTCCTATGGAACACAAAACCATGGATGACATAGAAATAATTTTAAAAGTATATAATTTTCACAGTGTGTGTCACAAGGTTTTCATCTGTAAGTGGTACCTGAGTGATGTAATTTCCTTCTTATAAATCTGAACACTTCATATGACAACGAAAGTCCTGTGGGCCCAGTTGACACTTTTCCTTGTAGCAATTAAAAAAACTACAATATTCTGAAGTAAAATATTTATAAATAACCATGTACACAAGCAGCAGCAAATAAACATATAAATAGTAGTGTTGCTTATCATATGTTTCACACTTTCAAGATTAATTAAATATGTGAGTCCAGGGGAGGGCCACAAAGATGAGCCGAGGGCTGGAGCACCAATTTTGTGAAGACAGGCTGAGGGACTTGGGCTTGTTCAGCCTGGAGAACAAGCCAGGGAGACCTTAGAGAGCAGCCTTCCAGTACCTAGAGGAGGCCTACAAGAAATCTGTGCCTTTTTACAGGGGCGTGTAGTGACAGGACAATGGGTAGTGGCTTTAAACTGAAAGAGGGTAGGTTTAGATTAGATGTAAAGAAGTTCTTTAGTGTGAGGGTGGTGAGATGCTGGAACAGGTTGCCCAGAGAAGTTGCAGGTGCCCCATCCCTGACAGTGTTCAAGGCTGGGCTGGATGGGGCTTTGAGCAACCTGGTCTTGTGGAAGATGTCCTTGCCCATGGCAGGGGGTTGGAACTACATGATCTTTAAGGCCCCTTCCAACCCTAACCAATCTAAGAAATAAAAACAGGTCTGCATGCAGAGAACCTAGAACTCTTCTTTCAGCTCTTATCTGCTGAGTTTTGGAGGGCTTTGCATTCATCTTGCATTCCTTTTGAACATCTGCGGTGTCAGAGTTGTTTTACTACTCAGTCCAGTTTAGTGGCTGTTGCCTGTGGCAGTTTTCTGGCGCTCTAAAGAGAAATTAGCCATAAATACATACCAGTGCCTGTGAGGTTTGGCATAAGCACCCCTGTAAGATCAGACACTCCGGAGAATTTAATGAAGCAGCGCTGGGATTTTTGAATTCCAGCCTGATTCACACCAGAAATACATGATCTTGTTACTGCTTGAGCAGTGGTGACTGGCACATCTCAGAGGCAGATATGGAAGCTGAGGGAATGCTCAAGTCAAACATGGTGGTGTGCCCAAGGTTAGAGGTGGTTTCAGTTAATTAAATGTGGGAAGTGTTTTGCTGTTTATCCAGGATAGTTTTTCACCTGGTTTGTTTTTATTTTTCAGATAGCTACAGATGGCAAGATACCTTGCCAGAACCATGCTGTCTTCATCTAGAAAAGTTAGCTGTGTTTTTTCTCGACCAGCCAGATCAATATTTTTTCTTGACCCTTTGTAATTATTGAGGTTTGAATTGCTCAGTTATTTCCATCAGGAGTGCAGTGAAAGAAAAAGTCAGATCACTGCTCTTGTATTTGCTAAAACTGAATCTCAGCTGTTAGTCTGAACAATGTATTTTGGTTGACATCAGGCTGGCTTTTCTCCATTGGCAGTGTGGTATTCCCTGGTGGCATACTGCCACCAGAATCACGTTTCTTCATGGGCTGATACAATATATTCAAACAAAAGAACAAACAAACACAAAAATCCCCACAAAACTCCACAACAGTTTTCCACTAATCTGATCAAGAAATTCCTGGAAATCTCTCTTGCTGCTCTTATACTGTTCGGTAATGGAGAGGAGGAGGAGGAGAACTGCTTCAGCCATCCAGCCCTATTGTCCAGCCCTATTGTTACAACTTAAGTCTGGCATCACACCATACTTCTTGGTTAGATGCAGCAGAAACCCTGGGAGGAATGAGTGGGCATTGCCACTGCCCTGCTGAAATGGATGCAAATAAGCAGGTACAGGCTTCTTTCATCATCTTAGATTAATTCTTTTGTGATTTAGACCAGTGTGGGGAAAGTAGCTATAGTTACAAGTAACATTATGAATGACAAAAGTGTTAGAAAGAGTTCCAAAAATGTGGGAAAGAGTTGAAGAGGAGTCTTTTCTTCCTTCCAACATACGGAAGATTGCATGCTGTTTCTTGAAGATTATTCCTCATCTGTGAGAGGGAATGTATGTTCTAGCCCACACCTCATGGGATCAAAACTCATAAATTCTACTCAAAATAGATATATAGTGTCTCCAAGAGATGGTCTTTTGTTTGAACAGAGAAAATAGCACTGATTTTTCACGAAGAACAGTATGGGCAGTCACGCAAGAGCCAGTTTGGAGATGGCCAACAGTAGATTTGAATGACTAGAAACTGCTCGGAGGTGCTCTGATTTCTTGTTCTCTAGAGTTGTGAAAGTACCTGAGATACGGGGAAGCAACTAAGGCAAACCATGGCTTCTCATAGATCTTGCTGGTTGAGGGCTTTCTGTGCAGGTTCAAAGGTGTGACTTGACTTTCATGAGACTGGTGCTGTTGGAAATACCTGCCCCACAGCAGGCAGCTGTTGTCTCTTGCTCCTAGGTTAACTTGGTTGCCTGGAGACCATTGCCTTACTGTTTGGGTTTTCCAAGAGTGTGTGACAAGTGTGTTGATCAGCAACTATGTAGTCAGGTGACATGCAAGTTGGGTCTTTCAGCCCTGTCAAAGCACTGGACAGAGCTCTTGTGGTAACAGATACCACCATGAAACAGGGATAGCTACTTATTGTATCAGCTGTTGTTTCTTCCAGTAGCTTCTAGGTTAAAAAAACCCACCAAAGACCTTGAAAGATCTGACTAGAGTGATAGATGAAGGTCAAAGTGGAAAAGTTCCTAGAATTTGCTTCTATGTTTCTGAAATACCTTTCATTTCAAGGCAATTTTAGATTGTTCCCTTTTGGGACTGAAGAGTCTATGGCAAATGCTGAAGATATGGAGTGTATGGAATGCCGTGGAAAGGTTTAACGACTAGCTAATCATATGTATTGTGAATATGCTTGCATTTGGCTGTGTTAGTTTTTTCTGGTAGTTATTTCCTAATTATTTATTTGCTAGATTAACTGCATATATACACTTGCACAAACTGTTTTGTAATTGTAGAATGACCAGTACAAAGGGAAAAGGGACTTCGACTCCTTAAAAGAATATGTGGATTCCCAGCTACAGAGCTCTGGGAAAGAGCCACCAGCAGATAAACCTGCTGAAGCCCCGCAGCCACCCGCAGAACCCACCCATGTTGAGGTAAGTGTTTCTGCACTTTGCAGCGATGTTAGACGTGTTCAAACTGCTTCAGCAGCCCATCTGAGTCTTCCATGAATTTCTCTCTCTGATAGCTTGGCGATTTCTAGATGTAAACTACCAAATACTTTCCTGGTTATTTTTTTAGTAATTAAGGAGTGGAATCAGACCATAATTCCTAGTGATGCATTTATTAACCTGATGAATTCAGGTTAAAAAGGAAAAGGAAAAAAAAAATTGAGCTCTGTTTTTATGGTTTAACTAGAAGAAGTGTGGTCTTTTTTAGCCTGCAGAACTGCTGGCTTCTTGGTCTGTATGACAGCATGTTTCATCAGTATAGAGGTGAATGTTTCTTGCAAGATTCTCACTTGAACTCAGGAAGATGGCACATGCTGCTAAGCCCCAAAAAAAGGCCAGGGTCCTATGCTTATAAACTATCTGCAGAAACAATAAACAAGCAAAGATTATAAAGACTGATCTAAAAGTGGCAAGGAACATGTCCTGTGACAAGAATACTCCTTGGGCTGGGAGGCTTATTTTAATCCTGGCTGTAGGAGCTACAGGGGTTGTGAGTGTTGCGAAGGAATTGACAGGAATAACTTTTATCACCTTTGCATAGTTGTACTTGATGTTGTGTAGTTTTCTTTTATAATCATTTTGGTATTTCGTCTGCCATTTTTCTTGTAGATGAATGTATAATTGGTGAGGCTGAGAAATTAAGGGTGGTTCTCAAGCATACTCTATTAGGAAATGTGGAAAACATACTTCTGCCTAGAAAATAAGGGACAGTGATTTACACTCCCTTGTGATTTACACTCCCTTGTGATGCAGAATAAACTTACGTACTTAAAAAGCATCAACATTATTATAGAAATGCAGTTTATATGCAGCTTCTCACAGGAGAATATTGCCCTTCCCAGTTGACTTTTCATAAGTGGCTTACCAAACATGATATGTGTATGCAATTTTCATACCCTTCAATTTTATTTTTTTTTAATTGACCTCATATTTGGGAGATCCCAAGAAGCTGGTGTTAGTACAGTGCAGAAAGTAATTAGTTGGTTTTCTATTTTTATAGAGATAATGCAAACCACATGTGATGCAGATTCCCACTTAAACCTTAAACCAGCACACATGCAAACAGGAATGAATTGTGAGGGGACTTTTTGCCAAATAATCGTATGCACAGTGTAAGGCTCCACTTGTCTTTGCAACTGTACAACACAGCTTTGGATGCCACTAGGGTTGCCCATCTTCATGCACCTTGGGTTCTGGTTTTGTTTTTGTGAATTTTGAAACAAGGTGCTAGCCCATGTAGCCAGCACACACTGACAGCATTCACAATCAACAGCCCACAGCTGGTGCCACAGGCAGCAAAAGCAATTGAGTTCAGACTCCAAGTTTGTGTCCCAATGTTGAGCCCCTACATGGATTCCCCCATGTCTTACATAGGCCAAGTACTTGCCGGTCATTTCACAGAAGCTGTACTGTATGTCCATGAGACTTCTCTCCTACCAGACATGACTAAAATTACTCAATAATTATCCAGATGGATTAAGGCAGAGTGATCAAAAGATGCTTGTGTGATTGCATAAGATGCCTTTTCTTAAGAAACCAAGCTAAAATTGAGCTATCTGATACTAAATTTATTTTTTTTTTGGTTATACAGTTCACATTACTATTCTGATAATAATCTGTGGCTCTTTAGTATTTGTTTTACTGTGTGGGTCATGGGGAAGACGGCATTTATGGGTTTTTCAGATTTGGCATGTTAGACTGTAAATGATGTCTGGAACATCTGATAACCCTGTAGGCAACTCAGAATAGAAGAATACTATTTACTGGTATTTTTTTCTTCTTAATTTATTTGTAATTATTTAATTATTAGGAAGTGTAATTTCTAAATAGTTCTTTAGAGGGTGTAACGCTTAAGTTTAATGAAATAATAATTTCATGAACTAGCAGTTTTTTAATGAAGTGTTTAAAGGTACTGGGTAATTTGTGATTTCGATTTCCTTTTGGCTTCTCTTTATAAAACTCTTACTATGTTTAAAGTAGAATTGGTAATACTGTCAGTTATACTGCTGTTTGGCTTTCATTTGCATTTGAAGCTTTTATAGGCTTGAGATTTGTTTGGGGGTTTTTTGTTTGTTTTTTAATCCCTCCCACCGTTAAGAGTCTCACACAAAAAATGAAGTTTGTTGTGGTTCTGTGCTCTCATGTAAGACTGTCTGTAAGCAATGTGCAAGCCTCCCGTCACTCCCATGCCTTTGCTTCTGATGTTATCAGGAGTAAAAATTACTCCTGGCATCCGTGCGAGTGTGGTGTGGTGACGTCCTCTTGACAGACAAATACGTGTTTCTGGTAAGAGTGTTCTTCTATGTATGTAATGCAGGGATATAGCAGAGGGAGAACAGCTGTCAAGACATCATAGTATGCCTTGAATACCTCATTAAACTCTCATTTATGGCCATTATGTGCTCTGAGCCAACTCCTCTCAGGGCTGTTCCTTCAAACATTTTCATGGCAGTGTATTATAATGAAGGTGGTGGGGTTTTTTTCTTTTTATCTTCCCCCCAGAACTGAAATTTGGATACAGGCAAATGCCTTGAAAACAGGGATGTTTTGTTTTTCCAGTTATGGATGAGATTCACTGTGAAATACACGTTTCTCTACAGCTCTCCAGGGGAGGAAAGTAGCTGAGGAGGTGTACTCCTGCTACTCATTTATATTATCAGTAACATTATCTTTTCCAGTTTGAGTTTCCCTTTCAGGTAGCTAAAAGCTCATTTGGCTGATGTTGCATATACAAAAGGTTTTGACACTTTTATGTTTGTTTTTTGAACAGGCTACAGTGCTCTCTCTCTCTGAAAAAGACTTTGATGCAACCATTGCTAGGGGGATCACATTTATTAAATTCTATGCTCCATGGTAAGTTCATACATCTTATTCAGGATTATTGCTGGCCTAAACTGACGTTGCATTTAGGTCTTTGTGTGTAGTATTGTATTTGTTGTCTGGATCTAAAATGTGAATTTAATGAAACTTGCATGCCATCTTTCTCATCCATTGACCAGTCTCTCAGCCAATAGAAGGAAGCCTGGTGTGGGGGAAGAGATGAAGCTGTATTTCTCTGTGTGAAAGATAACACATCACTGATTTCATCATTAGCCATCCCATTAATGCCATGTATGAAATATAAAAATATCTTTTGTTTGGGGTAGTGGAAGGTCACCATTACAAAGCAACACAAGCAAATGCAACCCATATTTAACTATGCTCAGGAGTATCAAAAGATTGCAGCTTAACTTTGGGAGTAGGCATGAATGCATGAATGTATTTATTATTGTAGGCAAAAAAGTACCAGGGAGAGTGTTGTTTTATGTAATCTCAATGATGCAGTCTTTCCCAGTGTTGTCACCTTTTTTACCTGTGTGATTTACTGCCTGAGAGCCACTTCTGTACTCTCTTATATCTGAAAGACCTGCTTTTGGATGTGGGCAAGTATCTGCCACCACTGTGTTAAGAAATATTCTGCCCATATGCACACACATAGCCCCCTTCATGTTCAGTGCTCTTTCTTCATTCCCTTTATTCCCTCTATGTGCTATGAGGGATTGGTACAGAATCTGTGCATGCGCTCCTACCACACTACCAGGAGAACTGGCTGATAAATGCAGTTTACGCCTGTGCACAAAGCAGTTCCTAGTCTGATTTCTGAACACAGGGCTTGTTGGCACATATAGGAGTTCATTATCTGAGAAAATTTTGTGGAAGAGTTTGAGATGATAAAGGCTCCCTTTTTAATTAACATCTCTTACTAATACTGCACTTAAGTTACATCCTCATCTCATGAGATTCTGATGGGGTGCTGCTGTATCTCACAGATGCCATCAGTGTTGGGTAGTCAGCTGAGACGTGGTGGTTCAGGATGCAATCAGATTCATAAACCAGTGTGTGCTCCCTGCTGCAATATTCAGAAATCCACCATT
Organism: Lathamus discolor; assembly: GCF_037157495.1. Taxonomy (NCBI): domain Eukaryota; kingdom Metazoa; phylum Chordata; class Aves; order Psittaciformes; family Psittacidae; genus Lathamus; species Lathamus discolor. The sequence continues at coordinate 71,454,879 of NC_088885.1, forward strand.
GAGGAAAATACTTCCTATATTTATGTAGCTGCTATCCTAGTTTTAGCTTTGAAAGTCAGGCTTATGTATACAGTTGTAGTGCTCTGCATATAAAGGACCTTCTCTTCCAAATGGATTAAGTTGTGTAGGGCTCATCAAACACTATTATGTTGCTTGCTAGTTCTGTCTTTCAGTTCGTTTTGGATAAATACTAATGTAAACTTGCATAGTAAGCATAAAATCAGCCTGTTCTAGTAGGTTTTGTGCATGGTCAGAAATGCTTTTATGCTGTCACTGTGTATTAACAAGGTGGCTCAAATATACACTGACTTGCATTAAGAAAACTCTGGCTGAGACATCTTCTATTGTTTTTGTAAATGCCCTGATCCAGTCTCAAGGCAATTATGAGGCTTTTTCACTAACCCAAATAAGCTGCAGCTGGGTTAGAATAGAATGAGCAATGCAGCTTTAAAGTCTGAAGTGCTTTGGGAATTATTCTTGAAGGAAGACAGTAATAAGAAGTTCAAGTTATGAACTTGGCTAAGCCAAGTTCAAAATATAAACAAAATTAATACTTTACTATATATTGGACAAGGAGGCCATTAGGAACTGGAAGAAATTAAATAGGGAAATTAAAATCTCATAAATAATTAAACTTGGGCTATGTCGCTTTAGCACATGCTACCTGAAAATTTAATTTGTACTACAGACATGCTATGCCTTACTTAAAATGTGGGTTTGTTGGTTGGGTTTTTTTCCTCATTTAAATATCCTCTGTGCTCGTCTTTACTTGGCTTCGTATTTTCTGTAGGGTAAAATGTTAATGCACTGAACATCCAAAATAGCATTCCAGATGAGACGAATGAGAGCCAGAAACTACTTCAGTGCTTTACTTACATAAAATCACTCGTTTTCTTAGCTCATTGAGTGACACAATAGTGCAAGGGAGTTGGAGGGCCAAATCATTAGGGGATAGGAAAGGCAGCTGGTTAAACTTACATCCATTGCAGCAAGACAGTAGAGATAGATAGATAAACTGAAAGGTGTATCTGCTAAACAAATCTCCCTCTTTTGTTTCTAGGTGTGGTCACTGTAAGAACTTGGCTCCAACTTGGGAGAACCTTGCCAAAGAGCAATTTCCAGGTTTGACTGATGTCAAAATAGCAGAAGTAGACTGTACTGTGGAACGTAACGTCTGCAGCAGATTTTCTGTAAGTGTGAAAGATCTGAAATGAACAGGATAGTATTGTGTACCAAATGTTAGCAGCTCCAGCATGCAGCAGAGCTGCTGCTACGCTGCAGGTGCCTGGTGACAGCACAGCTGTGTTCTCTGTTAGCCAAACAAGAGGTAGTTAGAACAGCACCTGGTGACACTGTTTCTTTCCTGGCCTGTTTGTCAGACTTGGTCATTCTCATTCTTCGATAAAGCTGAAGAAGTGCCTAATTTAAGAAGCCTCCCTCTCTGAGAGCACACCAAAGCAGTCTTCCTATAGCTAATGCAAAGTTCTATTTCTAGGGGAAATGAAAGTCTTTTGGTACTGGTAGGCAGACAACTGACGATAGAGCTGGAACTGCCATTCCAAGAGCCTAGATTAACATGTATTATCCCAGTCACTTAGCCTAGAGTCATAGAACGGTTTGGGTGGGAAGGGACCTTAAGAAGCACCTAGTTCCAACCACACTCCCATGGGCAGGAACACCTCCCAGTAGACCAAGTTGCTCTGATAAGCTTTAGTTTTATTTATTGCACCTTTCTGTCACTATATGATAAGCATGTCTGTTTGGACTTTGTGAATATGATAACTGGAAATTCTGGAGTGGTGTTTATGTTGGTTTGGTGCTTTTTTTTCCCTCAGTTAAAGTAGTTTATTGTTTTAGAGGGGTTTGGTGTCTTTTCAGTCAGAGTCGGGTAAATACAAGTGAAGGATACCAGTGAATTTTGACATCTGTAACAAGTCTCTGTTGTGTGTGTGTCTTTTGAAGGTACGTGGTTATCCTACACTTCTGCTTTTCCGAGGTGGAAAGAAAGTCAGTGAACACAATGGCACGAGAGACCTTGAATCACTGCATAGCTTTGTCTTGCGTCAGGCAAGGGATGAACTGTAATAAAAGTCAAGTCTGGATGCTCCATCCCTGGCTGTCTCTGTACAGTAGCTGAGGGATTTCAATCATTGCTAATTTTCAAATAGTATATTTGGGGGGAGGAGGGGATTTGGGTGGGGGTTTTTTCTTTGTTTTTAGGAAATTGAATGTACTAAACATTGGTATCTTCCCTCTGTGTGCATTTTAAAGACATCCTACCCTGTGTGCGAAGGAAAAGTAACAAGTAGTTACTGTGCAAACTGAGAATATTTTCAGCATTGGTAGTATTACTGCATTTCTGCCTTCCCGCAATGAAGTGTAAATGGTTTCCTTTGAGACTAAAATACATGAAGAAAACCAGCTTAAGGGCACCAGTAGAATATTTTTGTATTCAGGTTAAATTTGGTTCAAAAGTAATCCTTACAAACTGCCTACCATTACTAGAAAGGTAAAAGCTACAGCTGTGTTGAGTCACTTTTGCCTCTACAACTGTACTTATACCCTGTTTGTCTTAGGATAGCTCTTGTAAGAAATGGAAAGTCATGGGAGGTTGAAAATACACACACCTTTGGAAGATACCAGGCCACCCTGAGCTGGTTATTACCTGTTAATCCTCTCAGCATGGGAGGTCTAGCCATAATGAAAGTGATGGTACTGTAACATGTGCCTGAACATTACTGATGCCATAGTGTACACGTGTCAGGTGTATTGTTGTAGGCTGCTTCTGTCCAGCTCCAGAGGAGTAACTATGCTCTACTTATATAGAGCCAAAGTGAATAGGCGCTATTATAACTGCTCCGTTAATAGTAAACGATCAGTTAGACTTCAGAGCTGATGACATGTGTTTCCTACCCTCGCCTGAATCCAGACTTTGTGTTGAGTAGTACAATGTTTAATTTTTATTTCCCCATTCAGCTCTTCTACAATAGTGTAAAATAGTTCCCCACTCTTCTTCCTTGAGCCTTAACCTTTTTTGAAGCTGTAAGTGTTGATAAGTTTGAATGCCAGGACCATGTGCTCTGTGGTGCCTTGGATTATAATATGGATATATTCTTTGGTGCTTAAGGTGTTCCATGTCAGAAATAACTGAAAGCCAAAGAATTCACACTGCAGAGACTGTCGTGATACAAAGAGAACAGCAAACCAAGGACTGAATTCTGCATGTTGTGTACATAGAAACTCATGGAATGAGGATGGCTAATTTGACTATACTGTCAAGGTGCTCATTTTTGTCCATCGTATGGAGTAGGTTGGGTATTTTTTAGAAAAAAAAAAAAAGGCAAACCAGCAATGAACTTTTAAATCAGTGAATTTCTCCTGGTACTTCACTTCACTTCACTGTCTGTCCAGAACTTTTGTTTCTGTTCAATCTAAAAATGTGTGAGGGTGAAAAAGCCACAGCGAAAGCTAAGTGTTGTACTGGCAGATGTATTAGATCAATGTGTATACTTCTGCCTTAAAGGAAGCCTTTATTATCATGTTTTTAACAACTTTCTAGTGAAGCACAATCTCATGAGTTTCTTGTATAAAATCAGAGTGGTACAATTGTTTACACTGAGATTTTTCTAAATAAAAACTTTTTAAAAAAGCAGTCTTTCTATAAATGATACAGCACAATGAATATACAGTGACAAGTGCAATAAATTATAGCTTGTATTTACAAGAAGCCTTTTAAATGCAAGAATTAGAGGTAAGTGCATTTAATACAAGTTTAATATTGATCAGAACAATTTGCTATTAGCTTCTGCTAGACAAACGGTGGCTACACTATGAATGTATCCTTTATACCAGTTTGTTAGTTGTGTGAGTTGATTGGGGAAGGTTGGCCAAAGACTTGCCTATGTTGTTGACATGCTGTCTTCCTGTAAATAAGTTGTCCAGCCAGAGAATGAATGGCCCCTAAACTTTTACATCTGAATTACAGCTGTTGAAGCATCCCCTCTTCTTTCCCGGGCAAGTGGTAGTAGATGACGCAGCTCCACATGGGGAGTGGAAGGAACTTGCATAAGAGCAAGTGTATGAAGTTATACTTCTCAGTCTAGTAGTGAATGGGAAAGATCAGCCAGCGCCTGAGTTCACACTAATGTTCCTAACACAGGGTGCAGCCAAGCCACCTTATGCTCTTAGGATCAGACTGACTTAAACTGTGCTTGGAGAGTAAGAGAACTGAAACATTTGCTTTGGCACAATTTAAGATGATTACTGTCATGTCACCTAACAGGCTAGGTGTAGTAACTGGGCCTTCTAGACAAAAGACAATTCCTAACCTTAGGAATTTTTTAGTATCCATCTTATACAAGATGGATGCTCTAAGCCTGAAGTACTAACACCACTTTCTTTACCCTAGCTTCCCCTGTCTCTCCCCTCATCCTTCCCCATGTCCCTAAAAAGACTCAGTTGTTTTGGGTGTCCAGTGCCCACTGGTAAAACTGCAGCGCACATCCAAACCTGCTAAATGCCCCCACTGGTAAAACTGCAGCGCACATCCAAACCTGCTAAATGCCAAGCTGCTATGTGAGATTAAGACCATCCCAGACAAATAAAGCACGTGTGGGCATATCACTGCTTTGCGCACCCTGGCTCTGCAATGCTGAGCAGCCTCCGCGGCATTGGGTCAGTCGGTAAGAAGTCCAGCAGTTTGCTCGCACCCCAGCGTGTAGTCCTCACCCCCCCTTCCTCCCACAAGGCACATACATGGTGTTCTGAAAGGTGGTCCATCAATTATTTTTCTCCAAGGTCAGGTAGGTAGTTCATCAAAGCAGGGAAGGTGGTATGGAAGTTCATGGTAGAATCACATAGTCCATGTGAAGACTGTTTGTCAGTGACATCCACAAGCTCTTACTACCATATTCCTGTATTTCTTCAAGATTACATTAGAATTATCATCGAAATAAAGAACAGATATGGCATTTAGTTTGGTAGGTGCACAGCATGGTTTGGGAACATAATCAGGATTCATAAGGTGAACCTGTTGCCAAAAAGAAAACACAAGTGAGACAATCGTAACTCATTTTCAAATTCACCTATTGCTTTGGCATCGAGCTTTCTGGAGCCTTACCAGAGTTTGTACAATGGCATGATTGGTTGCGTTCATATGGGCGTTGAGTGGGAACGAGCACTCCCCATCACAGTAGTTGGCTGCATAGCCCTTTGGAGCGATTATCCAGTCCTTTTTAGGAAACAAACAGAACGTGATTCAAATTAAAGAGTTGCCAACTTGTACAGACAACTGCATGCAATTAAGAGCAGCTGAAAATTTTCCACCAACTTTTTTCTTGAGGGTGAAAATGTGTTTTCACTGAAGCTGTTAGGGTTTGGGTTTTTTTGTGAGCCATCACTTTTCCATGGACACACTGATTTTAATGTCCAGAGAATGGCGCATGTCTATGCACAGCTTAACTGCCATGAACTACGAGTTGTATTCCTAAAACTCTTGTTGGGTTGCCCAGTGGGGATTGTGGTTTGGATGCTTTTATTTTCCAGTATTTCCTGCAGGTTAGGCCCTCTAGCTGAAGTACCTTTCCGAGGCTGAGTCACTGCCTTGGCTAGTGTTCCCTTCTGGAGAAAGTCATGTACATGCATCTGTGTGCAAACACGAACAGTTCAACCAGGGAGCTCCAGAATGGCAATATAAAACACTGGTGTGGTGCTCACAGACACTCTACCTTATATGCTCTTATACAGGGGGACTAGTCTGCTAAGGTGCAAAGCAGTAGCACCATAACAGCTTATCTGCCTCTACCTAAAGGAGACACAGGACAGCCAGCCTGTGCTGCATGTGCAAGCAGGTGGCCCCAGTGGTAATCTATGCCATGCTACGGAAGAAGATGACACTTCACCAAGGGGATATTAAAGTAATTACTGCTTCGCTGCTGCTGACACAAAAGAGCCAAGGGTAAATTAAAAGCACTAGCAATTCTCAGGAGGCATTTCACCTCCCTTGGTGTTAGGCTCTGCAGGAGGATGCACTGGTACACTTCACATGCACATAATTCTTAGATGATTTCCCCTTTACCTGACAACAATTACCTGGTTTAGCTTGCAGTTTGCTACAGCAGGCCTAAGCAGCCAGAGCCTTGCTGCAGCTTTGCCAGCCATGACTGCTGGTTGATTGCTAACATAGAAATACCTGGGCATAGCAAAACCACTCCTCCACTTTCCTGTACTAACTGACCCATAATTTGCACCCGGTAAACTGAGCTTCTTTTCATAAGACTGTCACTCTCCTACTACAGCAGCCAGTACAGACCATGTAATTAAACTTGAGGTTTAATGCAGTATAAGGGAAGTGCTCTGCTAAAAGATTTGAAGGAGAGAGCAGTAGCCAGCAACTGCAGGGGGCTGCTGCCCATCATCTCCCTACAGTAAGTAGGATCTGCATTCCAGCTCCTGTTGGTCTGTGGCCTTTCTCTGGCAACATCTTACCTTTCTGCAACTAGAAAGGTAAAGGCAGTGCCCTCTAGACCATGAACTTCACAACTGGAGTACATGTCCTGCCTGGAGGCAGGGCAAACAAGCTAGGGAGGAGGTGGAAAGACTGTGCACAAGTAAAAAGGAAAGCCCATTACTAGCAAGTAATGGGAATGGAGTCAGTATGCATCCGTGTTTGTGGCCAGTGGGCTGGAGTTCACATAAGCTACAAAAAAATGTTGCTGCCCCATTAACTGGGAGAGGATTTTCATGTGGTGGGTATTACAGAAGCAGCAGGGGTAGCCCTGGCATCCTGAATTACAATCTGGTAAAAACATTGGCTGATCTGAATGGGACCTCCCTCACAGAAGTGCTGAATGAAAGAATTTCAACAAATAAATAAATTAAAAGGAGTCCATGAGGGCATTCTTTGAAACGTGATGTTTCCTGACACTCTATACATAATGGTCCTAAATGACTTACTCTAAACAACTCCCTGGCCTCGCTCATGGTATTGCAACTAAACCCAGTCTTCAGTCCACCTACCGCAGCCAGTGCTAATTGTGGGGCAGGAGGGGGAGGATTTCAACACAATGGCCAAGGTTAAAATTAGGGCTGATCCCTAGGAAAAAACTTCAATTGTTTAAAATCACTGCTTAACATCAGATTCTTTTCCTTATCATTAGAGGCACATGAATATGAGCCCTTGCCCGTACCGTGACTCCCGCGAGTGACAGAGAATGACGGTATATTTGAATCTCATAAAGTATCAAGCTTCCTCTGGATCTTATCAAATGTCACAACTATCAATATTTATTTGCCCTTCCCTGTGACTGGTTTTAGTGAGGAGACACAAGGGACATTTTAAAGCATAATGGCAGCCTCGAGTGGAATTACCGTGACACTGTTTAGATAACATTTCATAACAAAATGTCTAGTTTACCCAGAGAGAAACATCACCCACCTGCCATCCCAAGTCTTGGAAGCTAACGTAAAGCTCGTGCTTTCTGCACGCTGTTTTTAAGTCACTGCTGTTGTAATCTGTTAAAAGAAAAAGAACAAAACAGGAATTTAGAAAGTAAACCAGGCAGAGCATCGCTGGAGGGCACAGCTGGCCAGATGTGTTCGCGCTGTGGGCTCAGCAGTGAGAAACGGCAGCTCCCTCAGCAGCCAAAAGGGTAAGGGTGTTGAGGGACATCCAAAGCAGCACTGAAGCTTTTAAGATGCCTGTGGGAATGGAGACACCCAAGTAACAGTGACTTGCTTATAATTCCATCAGCCGCCTTCAGTAACTCGACAAACAGCACTTGTAAAACATCTCCAGTAAAATGGTTTCTTAAAAATAAATCTGCTCCTTCAGCCAGGCACAGGCTGGGCTGCTTGAGACCGAGAGAATTACAACCCTGGGAAGGTTAATCATCACCTTGTGCCCCTGTACCGGTCCTTAAACAGCTAAGATGTCCCATAGGCAGTGAAGCCATGTCCCCATCCCTCTCTCTGCCTTACCCACAGCCTGCCCTGGACATCACACACAGCTCCACGCACCACCACCACTCTTGGACCTTCACAAGCAATGCTCTGAAAAACAAGTTTCTCCCTCCCATAACCTTCTTATCTGCAGATAACACAGGATTTGATACGCTGTCAACATTAACTTGCTCCTTAGTGCCAACACTGCACAGAAAAGTGGGGGCACAGGGTGAAAAGCCCTGACCATAGACTTCCCCCTTGCCATGGCACAATGTATGAAGATGGTTCAATCATGCAGGAGCTGCTCCCGATGGCCCTACAAAGTGTGGCTTTGGACAGAGAGTGGAATTTCCCATTTACATTTGGAATGAGAGGCGGCTCCACACACGAACACCTGGAACCGTGGAGGAGCTGAGCCATGACAGAGGGGCCTTTCACCCCTGGGTGGCTGCACACATTCAGCCTTGCTGGGCAGTGTCTGATTCCGTCACGCCTCACGGGGCTGCTGGACCTCAGCGCAGCAGCCACAGAAACCACCTTTGCAGCTGGGTGCCTTGGCCACGGGCTGTGGCTGCCGAACCTGAGCTTCGCCCCCATGAGAAACACAAGAGGAAGAGATGGCAGCAAATTCGGCTGAGCAGCGTGGGAGCCCCAGTCCCCATCTGTGCGGTGACATGCGTGTGCTCATCCCAGAGCTAGACCCAGACTGGCCATGTTCTCCTCCAGTGCCTTATCCACAGGGGCCTCCTCTCCTCTCACACGCCTCATTTGCAAGTAAAGGCGTTTCCATCAGCAGGCAGATGCCACATGCTGATGTGCCTGCATCCCGCTGTCCTGAGCCTTTCAGCTATCCAGCCCCCCAGCGCCCCTAATGCGGCTTGAAAGGGCACCCTCCCGGCGCAGCTTTCCCCAGATGCGGCAGCTGGAATAGAAAAATATTTTCAGTGACTTTTTCCTTGGCTCTGAATAAGCCTTTCTTTTTCTTCCCTCCACCACCCCCCCCCCAAAGTTTGGGAACTACAAATGCAAATATTTATTCAAAGGAAAAACTATAATGCTAAAAGCACATCCAACTGACATTAAGGGCAGCACAGCATCACAGCTGGGTACAGTTAACACTGAGGGCTGAAAAAAACCCTACACCTCGAACCCAGCCTCCAAACCACCAAAGATTAGAGAGTTGTTTTTAGAAGCAGTTTGGGTTTTAAACTGTAAGGATTGCATTTCAGGCTTTCAATAGCTTCGCTTCAATCACGGATTTAATCAGGTGAGCAGCGCTGGTTAACAGCCTGCTGCAGCATAAACATTCGCTCTTTCAGGAGCACTCGGTAGCAAGGACAGGGGTGAGGCTCTCTGTTCAAGCTTTCCATTTTCAAACCAGACATACCCAGTAGAAACCAGGGTGTGGTGGGTTTTTCAGAGGAAGCTTTTCAGTCCTGCCTCAGCCCGGGAGCAGGTTTCTAGCATGAGATATTTCTAAATGATCTGATCATAACAAAGGGAAAAATAATGAACAGAAGATACTTTGAGTGGCCAAAGGCTTTCATTTAAGTACCTAAAACCACAATTTCATTGTTCTTCAATGGGACATGCGTAGTTTTCTTAGGGGAAAACCATCTGTATTTGATAGGGAGTTACAGTGGAGTTATCTATGTGCAATCAACTGGTCAGAATGATGCTACATTCCAAATCCAGCTACACCTTACCCAGATCAGCTACAGGAAAGTGGAGAAGGCAAGGGAGGCAGAGAAAACAGGAGTGGACAGGAAGGCTGTGAGCAATCACAAGTTTAAGAAAACACAAGGCAGGGGGGGGAAGAGCTGTTTAACAAGCTACATGAAGCAGAACATGTTATGAATGTGTCCACTCTCACACTGCCTGAAACTGGCCCCCAGAAATCGGCTCAGCTGGAGTGACCTGACTCACACCCTGCACTGAGGGCTGGCCACTCCATCCAAAGTAGACGCAGACAGCTCTAACTCCTTACAGGCTGGAATCTGTCTGGTTGGGGAGCAGCTCTGTGGAAAGGGAGCTGGGGGTCCTGGTGGACAACAAGTTCAATGTATGTGAATGGACAGTGTGCTGCTGTGGCAAAGAAAGCCAACAGGATGCTGGGTTGCATCAACAAGGGCATCAACAGCAGAGATGAAAAAGTCATCATCCCACTCAGTGCTTGAAGTGTGACACCTGGAATACTGTGTTCAGATTTGCTCCCTGCTATGGCAAAAAGGATGCGGACAGGCTGGAGAAGGTCCAGAGAAAGGTCACAAATTTGATCAAAGGATTGGGAAGCCATGAGAAGAGAGGCTGAGAGAGCTGGGTTTGTACAGCCTTGAAAAAAGAAGGCTCAGGGGAGACCTGACCACCATGTTCCAGTATTTAAAGGGTGGCTACAAAGAAGACTGAGACTCCCTTTTTACAAGGAGTCATACAGAAAAGAGATTCCAATTGGACACAAGAGGGAAGTTTTTCACAATGAGAACCATCAGCCATTGGAATAATCTCCCCAGGGAAGTAGTGTATTCCCCGATATTGGACACTTTTGAGATTCAGCTGAACAGACCGCTGGGCCATCTTGTCTAGGCTGCGCTTTTGCCAAGAAAGATGGGTCCCTTCCACCCTGGTACTCCATGATTCTCACTTGCCCAAACTCAGTTTTTGCTTTCTTAAATGTTGACATACTAAATATCCCTTCTCCTAGGATAAGGAGCCTGGGATAAGGAGCCCTGTCCTCTGCTTAGCCCTCACCCCAAGCTCCTGTGCCCTCTCTTCTTATGTTTGCCTACCAAGTCTACTTTATAGAATCTACTGTAGCTGAACTTTAGGGATGTTACAAACCTTTAATCAACCCTTAGCAGTGGCTTTCTGAGTTGGGGAAAAAAAAGCAGCAATACAGATGCACATAATAATGATCCATTCCCCAAGGTCTGGAGCTCTGCATATGCCCTAACCACCATGCACACTGGATGTACACGCAGGCTGAAAGGAGAAGAATCCACACAGTAGAGGATTTCTGGTGGTGAGATAGAGCTCACTGAGCTACTGAAGTTGGCCTCCACAACACATTTCCCCAGAGCCTACCAGTATCAGCTACCCCAGTCCAGCATACTCACCTGTTTTAGCCCAAATTGCCATTCGAGGTGGTTTGCAATGGAAGATCCAACTGCCAAGAGACAACAGGGTACATGTCCCTTCCTGCCAGCCCTGCAGTGGGGAGCCAGGAGGACCGAAAGTAGGCAGCTTGCAGTGAGGGGTGTCCCCGCAAATAGCCACGACAGGCCCAGCTTGCATTGCCACGACATGATTTGCAAGGATTGTTTGCCAGAGACCTTCGAAATCTCAGTGAGTTTAGGGAGCTCCTATAAGCTCATTGTGGGTTTAGCAAAACTTTGTCTTTATTTTCCCCTGAATGTAGCAATTCAGAACCACTAGCTTGGCATTTACAAGGCACTGCATTTAATCACACTGCAAACTATTTTGCCTAAAACAGAGATTTAAAAAAAAACCCTAGGTCTACACTTAAAAATAACTTCCAGGGCAGCGCAGTTAAAACAGCGCAGTTAAGATGGCTTGTGTCTGTGGGCTGTTTGCACTGAACGTTGTCTGCCTTCATCAGAACGTACAGTCTGACTTTCTGTGAGCACAGATGTTTCTCTTAAGGCTGGACACTGGCATGCGTGTTGCTGAAAGCGGAGAGAGAATAGCCTGACTTAATGGTCTTCCTCCTACAGATACTTATGCACCCACCTTAGATTTCCTATATCCTCTCCCACGTTAAGTGCTGGCAAAGAATATATAAATATTTGCTGAGGTCGATCTGTCTGAGAACACCCTTGCTGCTCCCAAGGTGCCAGCTTACCAAATTCCACACAGTAATTAATTGCTTCTGTGATTCAAAATAGCTTTGACAGAGGTCTCCGAGGCCAGCCCCTTCTTCTTGGTGTTTGACTTTGGTGATTTGCCCGGATAAAGCTGGTGTAAACTGATCACACAGTTAATAACAGCCCACTTCACATGAAAGCGATCTGCTTGGGTGGGAAGACGGGAGATGTCGGGCTGACGTGGACCTGCATGTGAAGGCACGTACAGAAAAGCTGGCCACGCTGCTCCAGTCTGCATCTGAGCGCTCTTACTAAAGGGAAGATTGGCCGCAAGATAATGACATTTGTTAACAAGATCCTTGCCATCATGGAAGCATTTGGCCTTATTTGCCTTCAGCGTTTCTGCATGCTGCCCTTTGTGATATTTGGTTTCCCGTGTATGTGGGGAAATCTGCCTGGTGCCGTGCATGTCTGCTGGAAGGAAAGGCCACTTGGAGAGCCCCTTCATTTCTCATGGAGCACCTCACAGCAGTTCCAGAGGCGACAGGGTGGCTAAAGAGAAGGATGCAAAAAGGGGTATTGCGTGAGTTTTACTCAGAGCAAACAGTGCAGCCCAAGTCAGACGTTTAAATGCAGCTCTCTCCATAAGAAGGGGCTGATGGGAAGGGATGTGCCCAAGGACTGACAGAAGAGGAGGATTAACACCACTGGACAGAACTGTAAGTCATGAAGGAGCTGGCTGTATGGTGACAGAGTCCTTAGGCTCGAGGTTCACTACCTGTTATGTTAAGGAGAGTCCCCAGCTCTTCAGGTTAACTAGAGGGGCAGCCCTGAAGTCTGAGAACACAAGCTAAACCCACTTCAAGACACGGCTGAGCAGGGCCTCCAGGTCTTATAGCCAACAGAATAGAAACACCTGCGTGCTCTTCCCATCCACCTCATTCCTCCTCCATGTCCTAGGCTAGAACTGGCATATGGTTTTCCACCTCAACAGTTGAACATACTTCTTATTCCTCCTGTTCATCGTCCTTCTGCAGAAGAACAGAGCTTGGCTCCAGAAGTGCACTGATGCAGGACTCTCTGTCAAAGCAGTTTATAGCCATGGGGGTTACTCAGTTCTGCTTTATATAAGCCAGTCATAATTACGTGTTGATAATATGGGGAAATGAGCTTCCTTGGTGAAAAAATACAGACCATTGAGATTCTTATGCCACAGCCATAACCTTAGTATCTGACCACTTGGTGCTGACTGCAGGACAACAACTGCACATCAAAGGGAGCACAGCAGGGTCCCAGTCCCACACGTAGCAGCATGACTTCGTGTAACCCCCCACTGCCAGCTCACCAGATCCAGTACCAGCCCAGCAGCATACACTTCATGCACTCCGAACGGCAGGACTTGAAATGCTTTCCATATTTAGATAGTAAATAGGGCTTTTTAAAACATACCACTCCACCCCAACTCACAGCATCTTTTGGGAAAGGGGTTCATTTTTGTACTGAAGAAAGCAAGCCCTGTGTATTCACTAACATAGAGGAAGGAAGGTTCAATCTACAAAAAACATCAATGCCAGCCAGCTGCCTTGCTCTCCAGGAGAAAAACTGAAACTGCCCTCAACCCCTGACAGGCAGCATCAATCCTAGCTCAGGGAAGACCATAGACCAAAAATCTGACGTGATGTAAGATACAGTGAGAGGAAGATGTGCAGGCAGGGAGATGCACAGGAAGGGGCCACAACATCCCAGTTCTGCACCTGCTTTGGGTCCAGACGCATCAGGGCACCTTAAGAAGAGCAAGACAGCCTTCAGGGTAACACCCCTGGGCTCGCATACTGCTTCATCCTGGAGTGAACACTTTTCCAGCCCTGCCATGCATCATCAGGGCACAGATGTAGGAACTCACACAAAGAAAACCCCAAAACCCCCTGTGATCTCTTTAACACTAAAAACATGTATTGGTCATTGGTGCCTCTTGGGCTATTAAATCAACCACTTCTTAAGGAGAACAGTGTCTAAGAGTGTCACACTTAGAAAGGAAAATAAGCTGCTGTAGTCTCTATTCCAAACACAGAAACCAACCAAACATACATCTTAACTTTAAATTCCCCTCCTTTCCCCCGCCTTAAATCCACAGCAGCTCAACTATACCTTGTTGACTACTGAACTGCCAAATTTCAGGTTTTAAATTGAAGCTGGCTTTGAGCTGGAAGAGCTCAAAAAAGCCCTCGAGACCACAGAATGACCAGCTATTTTTTCCCTCTTTGTCATTTTATAATTTTATGACCTAATGTGTGGTATATTCAAGAAAGCAACAACATAGAAATGACCCCTTTTGCCCAATATATCTGCTCCCTCTGGAGCTTTGTGTCACATTGCCTGATTTAATAGCAGTGAAGATTCGTTTTTAGCACTGTGAAGCTTGCGGAGCTAGGGATTAAAATTTGGAACTTATCCTGACTTGGCCACCAGCACCACAAAGCAGCAATGCAGCAAGTAACTTTCCCAAAATCCTGTGAATGCATTGCAATATTGGTTCTTGTGGTGGAGGGAGCGCAGCAGCCGAGCCCACCGGAGTGTGAGAACTGTATGCTGCCTGTGTAACGACTGGGCTTATTGCTTTTATAACACCCAGATGAATAAACTACTTAATGCCGCTGGCAAGCCCAGCACACGGGAAGGTAACCCAGTGAAGAGCCCTGATCCCTGCTTTTAAAACTGCAGCTTGGAGACTCCAAGGACAACTGGGACCAAAGCACGTCTCAGCAACTGGGACTGACGGACGGCTCCCAGCTGCAGGGCTACAGAGGGCTCTCACACCAGATTAGATGGTAACTCCTCTGGCCAGCCTCCCATGAGGAGGCCAGGCTGGAGAACCGAGTCACCCCTTTTGCCCTTAAAATCATGAAGTGACACTTCATACCCAGCCAAGCCCAGCACTTGCATGACATGGCATAGGAACCCATGGCCACAGTGCAGCACACACCATGAAGAGACACAACAGCCACTTGGTGGCCAACAGCTGCTGGCACGCACTAGCTCAAAGGGCAAGTCCATCATCACACTGGGATGTGCAATAATCACTGGGATAAGCAATAGGACTGCACTGACACACAAGACATGCCTAAAGCCTGGCTTCTAGCCCTGGAGGGGTTCCTAATCTGGCTCTGGCTCCCTGCAGGCTCCCAGTGCCACAGGCAACATGGGGCCTCTTCGGGTGCACATGCAAGAGAAGGGGACAGCCTACCGATTCACGCTGGCTAAGTTTTGGCAATGCTGCCTCACCTCCCTGTGCTGTGTCTGGATGTAGAGTAAAAAATAGAGCCACCTCTCCTCCTTGGGGTATAGTCATTTCTGGATACAGGAAAAGCAGGGATCCCATTGGAAATGAAGGGGGCAGCATAAGCAAATTAATCAAGTAACTTGGAACAGGCTGAAATGCTTGAGAGGAAAGAAGGTACTCAGTGAACGCAGAACTTGCAGCACTGTGATGCCGGGCAGAGTGGCTAGAAAACAGACAAGACTCAGAAGACAGAACAAATTTCAGTTATTGTATTGTCCCACCAGCCCACAACAGCACTCACAAGTCTGCTGTACAGTATCTGCAACATGCAACATTTCCACTGCAAACAGGCAATCCTCTTTGTCTGCCTGAAAATGCATTTCACCTACTATACACTGCTAGGCAAATGCTGCGTAGCAAGCAACCTACAAGTACAAGAGTCAGGATTAAAACACCTCGGCCCCATGAATTCAATGGCTGCAACTTCAGATGGGGGTCGGACTCCACTCTGGATTCAAGAGGTCTTCTGTAAGTCTCATTTTAAGTGAGTTACTTCCATTTCCTTGCAGATACAACCTGTTTCCCCAAGAGCATCCCACCTTACACACCCCTTCTTGCTTCTGCACTCAGAGCAAATACAAACATGACAAGAAGCTGGCCCAGCCTGTGTCGGATGATTACCTGTGTTGGATCATTACCTGTGACACTAGACACCCTGGAAACATCCTGAGCCTGGGTGGAGCGGTTTCGACTCTGTTGCCGGCGCCTGCTCGTTGCTGACCTAGTGGTCCGTACGTGAACTTCACTCACTTTGAAGAAGGCCACCATGAAAGGCTGTTTGTCGTAAGGGCCATCTCGGCCCATAAGGCCTGCTTCTCTAGGATTTACACTGAAACCTTCAAACCAAACAGAAAAGGGAGTGTTAGACAAAAAGTGTGTTTGGATTGCTCTGTCCAGCATCTTGGCGTCCCCATCAGCTGTGCTTCCTTTCTTCCTGCTCATACTTCGCTTTTTTAATCACTACACATTCCCCTCCTGCCACCATGACACATGGATATTTTTATGACAGCATCCCATCCATCCTGGATGAGGGGCTTGCAGCACCTGGGTCTTTGGTACCCCAATGGCATCTCTACTCAGTTTAGGCGCTGAAAATGTATACAGATAGATATGTAAACTAAAATTAGTTCTGCTGCCCATGAAACACGAGAAGCAGAGATGGGATTAGGAGAGAGCAGAGGGCAAAGAGATGGGGTGCTTTTGTCAGGAGCACAGGGACGGGCTCTCAGCCTATTTGGGAAGGTGGAAGCTGGCACTAACATTTCCTCAGGGAGAACAGTGGATAGCCCCTCTGGTCTCACTTGACCCCATAGGTGTGTCAAACTCCAGCATAAAGGAATAGGAAGAAAACATAAGGTTGGAGACTGATTCCTACAGACAGATGTCATAGTCTTCTTTTTAGTCACCTTCTGCTCATGTAGATCCTATTCTTCCCCACTGCTTATATTCCAACACTCAACTTCATGCTCTTTTGCAGTTTCTTCTCTTCTTTTCCACCTTGTAAAGTTTCTGTGGACTGTGAAAAGCTATCATTGCAGCCACCCTCAGAGGAAACAGCCCCACACAGAGACTGCGTTTGCTTCTTCAGTGCACAGCTCCCACCTCAGGTTTGATGAGATCCAAGCAATGACAGCAGCTGCAGCAGCCAGGAGGGTTGCCATAATCCCACATGGGGAGGTGCACACCCACAACCCTGCTCAATTATCTTCCTCTAACCCCTAAACCTCACCCCACCTGGAACCCCAGCTTCGTGCCCCCTTCCACCTCCAACCCAAGAATGAGTGCCCTACCCCAGCCCACTTGCACCAGCTCATTCTGGTACTGTTCAGAGACACCTCACCTCACTCATGAGGAAAGACATGCCCATCATGGGATAGCCAAGAACTCACAGCCCTCTATATGTGCCCTCAGACTGTTGCTTGTGTTGTTGGCTACAGCTGCCTACAAAGGCAGGGTGCTTACCTCCCCATATCGCAACTGGACTCTGTCAGCACTGCGTCTAGACATCATACAAGAGACTTGTGAGGTGACTTGCACTAACTTGCCCATAACGTACCATCCCGAGTCACCACGCTCAGCTGCAGTCCCATGTTGTGCTGAGGGTTCATCACCCACATGTTACTGGTGGCGGTGACATCGAACTCCAGCCAGCCCTCCTCTGAGGCCCACACCACCCGTGTGTCCAGCAGAAACAGATCAGAGGCCCTGCAGAGGAAAAGCACAATGATAATATTGTGATGTCTGGGATTTCCTCCCCTGGCTTTTGCCGTTACAGAAACAAAACCTGAAATCATTAGAAGTGATGTTAATAGCTAGGAAAAAACACAACGCCTAAAATCTGCCCGTCTGTATCTAGAGTTTTGCCATGAGATGCACATGCACATGTGAAATTCAGGATTACAAAGGCTTGTCACTATTTTCTAGGCTAGAGGAAAGCAATTCTACTCCTCAGATCTGTCCAATTCTCCAGGGACAAGGCATTAGTAAGGTACTCTTCTCCCTGAAGAGTATAATGCTAGCCCAGTAGGACAGTGTTCAAACTAACAGCATTTCCAGGCATTTAATGGCTTTGTCAAATGTGTGGCGTGGTTTCAGCCCCCTTTCCAAAACACAAACACACCATAATTGACCAAAATAAAAAATAAAACTCAACTAACAGGCCAAGCAGCAAGCAGTGATGGCCACTATAAAGACATTATTCCAAGGCTTATCAACAGGGATTAGAGCACCTTGTTCCCAGGCTCTTGGCACTGGGTCTCATTCATAGGTTTCACCTTCAAATGTTATCAAGTCTATACATACCTTTTTTTTGCAGCATTAAATGCCTATCAAAACTCAACAAAATGAGTTCAATGAAATCAGCTGGAGAAGCACCCAGAAACACCATGTACATTTTCGCACTGTATTATAGGCATAACTTTCCTGTGCAAGAGAGCTACAATTCCTATCCTTAACCTGTGGCCATCACCACAAAATGGATACTGGGTGTCAATCCCATCTTCACCTCTCTTCCTCCCTGGATTTCTTTTTTCTAACAGCAGCTGCATGGAAATGAGAAAACAGGTACCTGTCCCTTCCACCCATCAAAGGTTAACTTCAGAAAAAACCCAACATTTTGATTGAGTTATGTTTTATTTTTGGCCAACTGCTATGTCATACTGCCCAGCAGCTTGGGTTGCATGAGATCACACGTGGAAAAATAAGCACTTAAGTGTATTAGGGCTCCTAGTGCAGCTATTTTTACAGCATAGAGGCTTTCCTCTGCCTTGCTGGTAGCCGCACACTCCGTGTCTGACTCAGCAGCCTTTCCCACAGGGGTCTTTGCCATGGCTTCTCCAATGGGAAGAGGGTTCAGGAACAGCTCTGACCTTCACATCCAACAGCGGTGAGTGGCTGGGGCTGGCCAGCTGCTAAGTGTTTTGGAAACCTTAAGGTTGAAAGAGTTGGGCTTTCCCAGGCAGGGTATATAAGCTGAAGTGTTGCTTAAAGGAGACCACAAACAGCAGCTGCAGCTGAGACCACTCTTACCCTGTCCAGGTTTAAGAGAGGAATGAACTGCTAGGTCATTCCAACCTCTGAATACAACTTACACATTGGTTCTCTCCAGTGCTTGAAATAGACTATATCCAAAAAGGGGTTTTCCTAGCAGCTGACATTCCCCCTCACACCAATTGCTTTCTGATCTCCTGTCCTACCTCCCCTCCTCTAAGTGCCATAATCTTCCTGGCACTCATCCACTCCAGACAATGCCCGCTGGAGCCTCCAGAGTAGAGTAACTTCAGCATTACATCCCCCCAAACCAAACATGTCTGGCTGGAGAGCCATTGGAACTCCATAAGAGCAAACCCGCAAGAACACTCAACCACAGGGGAGTAGTCAGATACTCAAAAACATGAAGAGGAGGCTCAGAGTTTATATTCCCCATTGCCTTGCACTTTGGGAAGGCAGATATCAGAGAGCTGTAAAGCCTGAAAGCACCACCATATGGCATCATCTAGCACATTCCCCCGCATTCCAGGCAGGACCAACTACCTCCACATCACTCCTGAGAGATGTTTGCCTGACGTGATCTTACAGATTTCCAGCCTCAGGACTTTCCACCTTTCCAGGAAATTGAATGTGTTTCACTTGATCTCACTGAGTGAAGTGGAAGATGCATCTCACAGACTTGATGCACTTCATGCATCTCACAGACTATGCCTCTACCCATACATGTCAGAATATGGTTTTGGCTTCTTCACAAAACTCACACTGTTAACTGATGTTCATCTTGTGATCCACTATAATCCTTAGATCCATGCTGCTGAACCGCACAGGACCCAGTCATTTCCTATGGTGTATTTACATCACCGATTTTTCAGGTCCAAATGCAGTTCTTCTTTCTACCAAATCACACTTTCCCCCTGCCCTGAGACTGAACCACCATCATGATTAGATGCACTTAAAATTCAGACTTGCCTTCCCGTGGGTCTGCCCCACCTTCGTGTCCTCCACAAAAGTAATAAGCAATGGTACAATTCTACCAAACAAGAATGCTCCACTTTAGCCCAGTATGTCACACTCATTTTGGAAAGATTTCAATTCCTTTGAAAAATGCAGAAAAACGACAATTGGGCTCTCCAATCCAGTTAACTCTTTGCAATAAGTCTCATACAGGACTTGTTTTCAATCAGTTATTCAACTGACTTCTGCACTATTTGACCGGAAGCCAGCACTGAAGGTTTACCCCACAGGTATTGTTTTGTCATAGTAGCAATGTAACACGTTCTAATACTTTCTGCTTAAGCCTGCTTTCAATTAATGTTTGTCACCCAAACTTTACCAGGCTGCACAAAATTGCATACAATTTCTTACTAGTTTGTTTTATGGCATGAAGGTTTTAAAAAAATGGTCACCTTTTTCCAACAAAATCAGCGGAAAAAAATAGTCACATAAAAAACAATCCCAAGTATTTAGCTGAGTGTCTTTAACCACTCCTTTGTATTTTTCAGAATAGGAACATTGTATGTCCTTCTTCCTCTAAGAAAATCACTTCAATTTTGGCCAAGCAGAAGAACTTGAAAATTGCTGCCCACACAGGCTCAACAGAGACTCAGAGTTCAGCAACAAAATCCTCTGGACTTTCTGTATGCAGGGAACATACTTTCCCCTCCTTTCCCCCTTGATAAGCCAAACACCATGTATCAACTGATAGCAAACTGCTTTTCCCTACAGCCACATAGCTGAGAAGAAATGTTCCTACTACTCCTCCAAAAAGGCCGTACAATGTCTGATCTTGGAATGGAGACTGGGAGATCTTCCATTCTGGCCCAGGCTGGAAAAGAAAGAATATCTATCTGTTTAGAAGGGGAAGGGTGAAGGATTTGCTGCAGTGCTGAGGGATACATAGACATGCAAGGACTGGATGGAGAGACCCTGGATAAAAGGAAAAAGTCTGCAAAGAAAAGAGAGTAAAAAGTACTTATGGCCACCAAACCTCTGTGAATCAGGCCCATTATCCCTGACTCAGAATCCATCTGTGTCTAGAAGCAGTAGGGAAACTACTGGAATCTTCCTGCGCCAATGGCTCACAGAGGGCTACAACCTGCGACCACTGTCATCTGCAGCAGCACAGCTGCCAACAAACATAGTAACAGATGTCAGTGATGTGAATCTCACACTACCAGTCTTGCTCCAAAGTTCACAACTGGAATTTTCTTCCCCCCGCCTAGTTCTGCTCTCTGAAGACCATAGAAAACACATTTATCTCATCCCTCTCCCACAGGGCTGCAAAAGAAAGGTGGGAAGCATAAGAACTAAAGCTGCTACATAGCCTTATTGCCACTCCAGCTGCTGGACTGCAGGATGATTTTGCCAAAGACTATTTTTGCCATGGGTGTTTGCATCAGCTTCTCATCTTCATGATCAGAACACCACCACTAGCTTTGCCTTATAGCCATGTCAAAACAAGAAGTAGCACAAGAAGCTGTAAGATATCATGCTGGAGAGTGCTACACACAAGTAGATGCAAGCCCATAGTCAATGCAAAATCTCAAGAGTGGACAAGGAGGTGAGAAACAGATCACATACTGTGCAAGTTGCATGCAACAAACTCTTGAATTCCTAGTCATTAACTGATGACATTGATCCTGTGCAGTGAGGCGGGCAGTGGCCTTTCAAAGAAAAGCATGCAACCGTGTATGTGGTCACATTAATGGATTATTTGAAAACTTCAGCGTTTGCGAATAACAGGCAAGATGGGACCTAAGGGAAATGGGAAGGGGGCAAGAAGAATGGGGAAAAAGCTAGAAAAAGAAAGGCCAGAAGAAATACATGAGCCAGCATCGTTGAGCAAAGAGGAATACCTGCTCTCTCAGCACAGGCTGAAGAAAGCAGAGTCAGTCCAGAGGTTTAATGCCCAAGCAACCCCGCATGTCAAAGGATATCACAGGGCCTCTGGCACCTGCATAGCAGGAAATTCAGTGTACAGAAGATTAAGTTCATCACCAAATCAGGCAGCTTTTTAACATCCTCTCTGTCTAAACCTTCCTCTGGGGTTTTATACAGCTGCTGTCATCTCATTGTCACTATGGTACCTGACAGTCTCATCTTTACTTTGCTTACTTACCTTTCCTTTTGCTTAACCATCTGGATGAGTTCAGTTAATGATTTTCATAACAAAGGTGCTGCAGGCAGAATACGTATTAAACTTAGATTATTAATGAAAAGCAGGTGAACAGGAGAAACTGAGGCAATGAGCTGAAACAACTTTCCTGAGACAAGAGAGGACGTTAAATGGGAAGGTGCAAGTTAGAGATTCCCAACTCAAAACAGGAGGTCTTCGTTCTGGATCAGGGCCCTTAAGTATGGTCTCAAGTCCCAGGAAATAAATGGAAGTGTTTCCATGAACTTCAGAGGACTCTAGAGGAGGATGGAGAAGCAAAGGTCAACAGAGCAATCACAAGTGGCTGCAGTAAACAGAAGGAAGTACACAGTTTACTGGAGAAATACGGCCTGTATAATTCAGAAGGCAGGATTTAGCTCCAGTGTCCTCGGAGAGCGAGCTGATCTGTCAGATATAAATATCAAATATAGCTACTATTCTTAACGCCGGCATCCCAACCATGTACCCAGGGCATTTATAGGAGAAACAGCTTGCATTTAACTTCAGTGCTTTTCCCGCTGTAAGATAAATATTTTGTCAACTGAAACCTCTGTGTAAACCTTTCAACAGAATGTCTCTGGGTGCTAATTCTCTTTAATTGAACACTAATTAGATTAGAATTTAGTCAAATTAGTAACCAGGTCAAGTGGTTAAACTCAGTTACTATACTTAGTGAAATGTTCACATTAAAATAATTTCTCTGTTCTGGGTACACATTACAACATGGAACTTTGCTACAGGAAAAACACCAAAGCTATAAAAAGCTAAATTTAAAGAAGCATCTGTTGAAGTAGGTTTTTTACTTTCCCACCCTCCCTGGCCTTCTTTCCCCAAGCAGGCAGAAGTTTTACCAGGGAGGCAGCGAGAACAAACAGAAATCTCACCTTCAAAATGACCAAGTTAAAGGTCTCTCATTTTAATTACGGATCTCGGAACAACATTTTGGCCTGACTTCAAAGCTCGCAATTACCCAGGTGTTTAAAGGATTGTTACGCATCAACAGCCATTTACCAAAGCATTAATTACTGTAAGTCTCTAAAACTTTCCTCAGCTGAACCTTTTTGTTTACTTTTCTTCAAAGACAAGTTGACATAATAGTCTAGACTGCCTAGCAGCAGTTTCTCAAAAGGGAATTTCGCACAGAAGAGTGTGGGATTTACATTTTAATTAATGCACTTTCTAAATACTCTCCTGCTTCCTTGGGATCCGAGGCTTTAGCTTGCACTGATCAACCTTCTGTAAAAAATTTCCTGCATATAGCAAACTATCAAGTTCATTTGCTTTTATCCATTAACAACGGACTAATAACTAGAATAGGTAAAACTTTGAAACTGCAGCCTTTTCAAAGGAAATACCAAGAGCTGTCCACCTACAATGACACCTACTTTCAAGGTGAAATAGAAGGCCAGCAATTGGGCACTGATTTGCAAAGATTGACAGCCAGTGGAGGAAAAAGCACACAATGGAGATGCTCTGACAGTCTGGAGGGGGTCTGCAATTCAGCACAGGGAGAGGAGAGCCATCCTGGACACATCAAGACACAGGGGCACACCAGAAGGGAGAGGTAAGCTCAGTCTCAGACCACCACCCTTCTGTCTGATAAGAGCTCCCCTGTGCTGAGGCGGCTGTCCTGCACCACTGCAGGCATCGCCCCTGGTTGTAAAGTCTGCAAGGGCAGAGGGCTCAGACTTGTAGACTCACTGGAAGAGCAGCAGAGTGAAACACTCGTTTCAAGGCTGCAGCTGACAAATAGTGGAAGATCAGAGCCTAGAACTAGTGGATGTTGTCTCCCCATGCCAAGACTGTGAGAAGCTCAGCCTACAGGCCTGTTATAATCCCCAGCAAAGCCAACACTGATATTTGAGTGCAGAGGTGTCCCCCCCACAACTAGCTCAAGGTCTTGAGCTTCAGGCTCTGAGGAATGAAGATTTTACCAACAGGAACATAAAAAAGAAGAAAAAGTCGTTACAGGGACAGAAGATGTGTTTCTCATTTCCTTAATTTAATGAGACGAAGGAGTATTCTAGCTGCAGTGACGGCTACAATACTACACCTCAGAATTTAAATGCACTTTGAGGCATGAAGATGGGTGAGAGGGAACAGGGTAGTAATTTATCTTTGTCTTTCATGAAAAGAAATAAGGCGCTGATATGCTATTTTTTCATTTTGTTAGAAAAAGCCAGCTGGCTATGGAACCAGTAAGTTTCATCCAGAAAAACTTTGACTTTTAAACTACTAAAAAGCAGCCACCCTGAACCACAACAAATAGCATCCCCACAGTGGGAGCTGAACTGAAACGCAGATAGACACTTCTCTATAGCATCATGGAAACAGCTCTATCGTATACAAATATATGCACACTGTATACAAATCTGACCCCAACTTGAAACAGATTGATGCTAGCTTTGTCATTTGTATTACACAACCCACTCCAAAACCCAGTTGAGGACGGTTATTTATTTTCTAAGCTATAAACACTGCCGGCAAATCAATTTGCCCTTTAGATTAGAAGCTCGGATCACATTTGTATAAATATCCTGTTGCAAAGAGGAAGACTTCATTACCACTGTAAATGGCAGCTAAAAACCAATGAGTGCCTTAACCCTTAAGGAATTAGTGCTTAGCAGAAGCAGCACATACTACCCAGGCAGTCACTCTGCAAGGCACAGCTATGGGTCCACATGTGTCTTATCATATAGAAGAATCTTTCTGCAGATCAAGTCCTCATATTTCATTCTGGGTGCAAACAAAACTGTTTAATAAACCTTGACCATTAAGGTACCATATCTTCCTTTGATCACTAACACAGGCCACTGTGTTTTTCATAGATCAGTTGTTTGGACAGTGTGGGAGTGGTTTGAGGTCTGCATTAGCAGGATATTTACACTTGAAAACATACTGATGATCCAAACCAAGGTCTAATATCTTTGATCAACCATAAACTGCCCTCCCTACTCCTGACCTGACACCTCTCTGGGTGAGAGACAGAAACTTTTGAGAAGGAAAAAGAAATTAATGAGCTGTTTCCAAGGACAAACTTATTTCTTCCTTTCCCTTGCAAAGGTCTCACTTACATGGCAATCCACTCCCAAGAGGTATCAGAAGTCACAGAGGGCTTTGCTGGTTCTTCCACAAAATCATTGCTACACCTTAGATGTAAGCCCATGTGCAGGACTTAGCTGTGCTTCGCTACCACCGAAAAAGAGGAGATTCAAGGTTGTGCAGCTCCTGTCTGCTGAAACTAAATGCCCCCTCAGATACGGTAAAGGTGAGATAAACAGCTGGAAGCTGATGCCGCTTGTCTTCCTGAACTGTTGCTTTGACAAATCTCCCTGCTTTCTGCACATACCAAAGGTAAAAAGAAAAATCCACCCTAGCCTTCAAACAACCCAGTCTCTTAAGCTCTGGGACTCAGAAGCCAAAGGTCCAGAAGAGGTATTGCATCAGACCCTTCAGTCCCCAGCCCATTTCTAAACCCAGAGTCATCCCCCTCAGAGCAAACCAGATGTCAGCCCTGTTCAGTAAAGCTTCTTCTTCACACAATCTGAAATGTATACTGCTGATGGCTGGCCACAAGCTTGACCCATCCTGAGGATTTCATTAATCTCTTCACAGCATCCCACTGACAACTCCAGCAGCTTGTGTTATCACAAAATGTAGCTGTTAGCTGCGGTTCAGTCAGAAAACAAAAGCCTAGTTTATAGGCACTATTTTTTTTTACCTTAGCAAAGGGTGGAAGGAATGGGGAGATGAAAATATTACTGACACAAGTGAGTCAGTATTAAAAATGTTTTCGCTTTTAAGAGAGAATGTACTTAGACCACACTGTCCTCAATGTGCATTTCATAGCCTGGAACCTCCACAAGTATCGTTCTCATATTGCTGATGGCTTTGAACAAGGAAAGGGTCAAATTTCTCCTCAAAGCTTTTGTGCTATTTCAGTCAGCATTCATCTCTGATCATTCATGCTCTCTCCACATACACCCCTACCTAGGAGACAGTCTTGAATAGGCCTGTATAATCCTTGCTTTTAGCCTTGGCTACAGTGGCAAAAATCAGTTCGATAATTCAGTAACTGGCAAGCAATTTTAGCCTCAGGCTTGGTTTTGTTTTTAGCCATCAGGGATCAGCCAGCAGTGCCTTGCAATTCCATGCAGCAGCGCGCACATCTGGGCTGGAGTCACACGCTCATGCTGTTACTGTCCAGATGAGGGTTTTTTTTCCTTTGCTCAAGTAATACTGAATTAAGCCACTTCATTACACTTAATTGGAGCCAAGGGATACATCCAGTCTCTGAGCTTTGGTGAAGATCTGTATGTACTGAAGCTTCCTCTTATCTCCTGCCCTCCCAAACTTATTTCTTTGAGGGGAACAGGCAGGTTTCTTTTTCTTTCTATGTTTTCCCTCAGAGCCGCATGCTGCCTTTCTGTTGCAGACTGCTGGTTTAAATTCATTCATGCCAGCTGCCCTGTTAAATATTATTTGTGCCCGAAAGTATTTTATTAGCTACCAATAATCGCCTCAGACAACTGTTAACCTCATAAAAGCCAAGATTAACATGGTGTCTTTGACCTTCCTATGAAGACTGCCAATGTTGACTGAACAGCGCTTTCTGTGGCCTTCAGAGACTAATTTTCCTGACCAGAAGGAATATTTGTCAGCACAACAAGATGGAAAAATGTGCTATGTCAACTCCTTCTGTTTCACCTGCTAGTTCCCCAGCTAGACTTCCAGATCTGTACAGACTCTTCCTTATGCAATAAAATGTCATAAAATGCCAGGAAATATCAGGCTGTCCAAAGGAAGTGTGACAACTTTTTTTAGTATATCTTTTTTTAAGTCAAAGGCAGCTGTTATTTTCTGGCTCATAAAATATCTGCTAAAATGCAACAGAAGCCTTACAAATATTTAGCAAGTTCCTTCAAAAAACCCAGTGCTTCTCCTCTTGTAATTTAACCTTCTAGTGTTCTCAAGAGGAAAAAGAAAACAGTATCTTCCTAATCAATCTACTGAGACAAAAGGAGGAGAAAAAAACACTTTGGATTTCCCTCCCTACCCCCAGTAAAAGCATGTAAGTGAACTGATAATCAAAACCCAAACGAGCTGCATAGAGCTCCTTAAGACATAGTAGAAAAATCTGAGGCATTTTTCCCCTCCTGCAGAGATGTAAGTGAACAGCTAGATACAAGTTTTCAGTATTTGTTTTCAAGAATGTTTACAGGCCAAAGCCCACCCAGGTCACCAATGCAGCTGCATGTTTCAATCTGTAGCAGCAGTAGCCTATGGAGTCAGAACCTCAACTGAAGGTACAAATGAAAAGTGGTAAGTAGCTTCTAATATCTATCTGTCTTTCAACAGCTGTATACTTTTAATGTATACAGGACAATTAATATAAATGACTATTAATAGATATACACTTTTAGATACATACAGAGAATACATACAAAGGCATCTATTTATACACAAGCACACGTTTTCTTATGTGCCTTTATATTTTACACATACATGAAGGAGTCCTTTAAGCTAAAAAGGGTGGAAAAGGGCACATCCTTTTTACAGCTGCAAGAATCTGTGAGCAACATCTTACCCACCTCTGCACAGATGATGTGACAAGTCCTTTCAGACTCATCCGAAACACAAGTTTCTTTAGCCAAAGGTCTCCCTCCTTCCCACCAGTAAAAATAAATAAATAAAGAAGAAAAAGAAACAGAAAGGGAGCCTTCAGAGACTGGATGAGTCAGAGGTTAGTAATGAACTACAGACACTCATCCCTGGGTCAGCAGTTCACGCCTAGCCTGTGTCAGGAGGGACAGTGAATTGCTGGCAGTCTGGACCTGGAGGAAGCTGCTTTATGACCCCCAGTCCCAGCAGCGGGATCCCCTCACCATGAAAGCCAGCAGCAGCAGGAGGAACACGA
Source organism: Lathamus discolor (assembly GCF_037157495.1). Classification (NCBI taxonomy): domain Eukaryota; kingdom Metazoa; phylum Chordata; class Aves; order Psittaciformes; family Psittacidae; genus Lathamus; species Lathamus discolor. The sequence continues at coordinate 71,482,541 of NC_088885.1, forward strand.
TGGAAGGGACCTGAAAGACCTGAAATACTCACCAGCTCTGGAGAGAGACCACCCTGGTGATCCCCACACGAGCTGACGCCTCTGCTGTCTCTGAAGGGAACTCTCTAGCACCCAGTGATGCCCAGGACCTGCAGATGCCATAGCACCCAGTGCCATTGGACATGTGTCCCAGCTTCACAATGCAGTACAATTTTGGCAGGTCTCTGGCACAGCGTTCAAAACAAAGATATCAGTTGCCAGCATCATTGCTGCATACAGCTCCTTTCAGAAAAAAGGATTCACAAATGTTTTAGGAGCAGGGTACGTTAGGGGCCACATCCTGTACTTTATTCTCATTCCCACAATGCTTGCTGACTTTACTCTGAAAAAATGCTATATACACATAAAAGTTGACAGTTCTCCTACTTTGTGCCCTGCTTTGGTGACCATCGCAGAGCAGCATATCGATCGCTTCCAGACACTTGGCAGAAGTTTTCCTCCAGCTGCAGAAGTAAAATCTCTACTTGTGAAATCTAAACCAGACCAACACTCACCATTTTTTATTCAGTGTGGCTCTAAATGAACAATACAGCTAACATCTATGAAATCTGAATGACTATCCAGACTTCCACCAGCTCTTCAAGTGTGGGCATTGATGTAAAACGTTAACCAGCACGTACGTTACCCAAGGAGGCACTCCAGCAACCTGCAACTCAAAGCTCAGAGGGAATACTGATCATCTAAAATTAACACCTTCTTCCCATTGCCTATATACCCAAGTATTTCTGTCCATTTGCCCAGATGCCACACTCCCCACAGAACAACCACCAGCTCCTTGATGCTGTCCTCAACAGCAAATCAAAGGCAGATTCCCCCAAAATGATATCCACGGGAAGGATGTAGAAAGAAGGATCAGAAAGGCAAATACTCAGGAAACCTTCAGAGAGAAAAGAAACAGTTACAGTGCTGACACGTTTCAGCAGAAGCAATGACACACTTTTGTACCACGGCATTACTCTGACATTTAATTGACCTTTGTTTCCAGCATTCAGCCTTACGTGATTCCCTCATCTAAAACATCACCCTTTTTAAATTAATTGCTCCATTTACACTTGTTTGGACTTTTATAACACATTTCCTACCCTGCCTCTGCCTTTTGCCTCCCCCACTGCCATTGAAAGCCCAGGAGTGATTTTGTACCTGTGGTCAGCATGCTGAATTTTCTTCTGTTTTATTTACTTCAATGTAAGTCCAGCTGAATGCAGGTCAAGGCTGCACTAATTACCAGTATTTTTCAAACAGGCTATGCTTTATTTATGCAGTAGTACTAGGTTGAAAGAGGACAGATGTATTTCAGTACACAAGAGCAATGCCAGCATAACAACTTTGGTTTAAAAATCTACTGCCTCACAGCAGATTCTTGCTCTATTTAAAGACAACATATGGACTACAATACCGTGGACTTTCTGCAGCTGAGATCCATTTTGCCCTCTGCCATGCCCATTTTCCACAAGGAAATAACAGAACCCCAGTAATGAGAACAATCCTGATACTTATTTAGCAGTCCTCTCAACATGAATGTGCAAGCTCAACTTTCCCCAGGACAGCAACCGGTGGCACAGAGCGAGCCCCTTCCTGCGTACCTGTTCTGATGTTCCTGCAGCACTTGGTAGATGCTGATAAGGAAGGTTTGGTTTTTAAAGCTCCCCACAACGCAGTCCTTGTAGATGCGAAACTCAGCGGCTGTGACGGCCTCGCCCTCCGGAATCTGAGACAAATTGAATTTGAACTCCTTGTGGTGCCGCTGGTGAGGCGTGAACTCCTTGTCGTACTCAACTGCAGACGGGAAAAGAAAAAGGGAAAAGGGACCATGACTAAAAGTTAACAACAACAGGTTTCCACATGCTGCCACCTGTTCCTCACAAAAAAACAAACCCCAAGAATCCTATTTTCTTCTCCAAAGATAGCTCGGGAAGTGCCAGGAAAGCTTATGCTGTTAAAGCCTTTCAAATACAGTACTGGGAAGAGATGAATGTTCCTCTTCTCTAGCCAATGCCTTTGAGATTTCCTGTTTTCTAAAGCAAAGCCAGCTTTGACAGGTGAAATATGACCATGTGTTTTGCTCCTGTGATCTGAAGCTGTGACCACCCCCAGGGTTTTCCACCTGTGGATCCCCATGTTTTTTACAGCATTTCTTTAGGCCTCGCATCCCTCTTCCAAAAGAGGAGACAATTATTTCCATTTTGCTTTAGCACATGAAGGCACAGACAGAAATAAGTGTTAGCAGCAGGTCAACCAGTTCTCTAACTGCCCTAAAAACTGCTGCTTTCTGGCTCCTGGTTTTGTGTGTTAGCCATCAGACTGCCATGTGAATGGAATAAGATTAACGTGACATTTATAAGGGTTAAAGTAAACCAGAGATCCCCTTCCTTTTGAAGAAGCTTATTTGAGAATCAGAGAGCTGAAAAGGAGTGACCCCTTCTGCTTTCTGGTCTTAGCCCTCCTCAAGTACGCTATCAGGTATAGGGTTTAAGACAGATGCAAACTAGAACCCCTCCTTCTTCAGGCCTCAGGATTTGTGTTTTCTCTGTTTGAGGCTCCCTTTGCAAATTATACTTCTAGTTCCACTCTTGTATTACTTGATTAGATCTTGCTTTAACCTGACTTTGATTTATTGTTCATCATTTCTTCTAATTTTCTATTAGAAATTGCTTAAAACATTAACATATTACATAAACATACAAGATTACATCTTTAAAACCCTCACGAGAATAAAAGGAAGCCAAAAAACTGTTCCCGCCAGTGCAACTGAAGGAGTATATCTCAATGATGAATAAGTCGTCATTATATTGTCATTAGGGACATGATTACATTCAGAGAAGGTGGTGAGGGAAGTTTGTCTCTTTGCTTTTTGTTGCTCTCTCCCCCTTCCCACCCCCCCAGTTAATACATCAAACTGCAAAGGCATCCATGAGCCCACCCTCACAACATCCCATGAGGTAAGCAGCAATACCCGTTTTACAGCTGGGATACTGAGTCACCAGGAGAGTGACTTGTCCAAGGACGGGCAGCAGAGGCTTGCAGTGGAGCCAGGAACAACGAACGGCCAGCGAGCTTAAGGTTCGTTGCTTTGTCCACAGGTTACCTCCTTGAAGAGCCAATACGTCACCTGGCTGCTGGGAACAGCCCATGGAGATTTTCCCCATTATCCTTCCCTACTGCCTGCTCCACTTCATCCCCCAGCCCCAGTTTTGTCTGTGTCCTCTCCCTTTCCTTTGGCAGCCCTTTCATGTGAGCTGCCTCATCTGGCTGGGTCCACGTCCTGGCTCCCTGTGAGACAGTTAGTCACATCCTTCTCTTTGAAGCTCGCCTGGAAATCTTTTCACCTCCGCGTGACTGCTGCTGAGCATTTAGTGGGACGCTGCACTTGGAAATGCTGCTTTAAGAGCTGCCATGGGGCAAACAGGCAAACTTGCAAATCGCTGTCAGAGCCGGATGCTACTGCCAATTTTGGCAGTCGTGCATTGCATATGTTTGAGCAGTTTAGATGTCAAAAGACTGACAAACACAGGTGACTGGACCCTATGGCTTACAGAAATGAGGGGGTGAAACCAGCATTTCCATCAGAGATTGCACCAAGGCAAATGATGGTACCACTCACTTTCCAGTGCCACCGAGGAATTACCTAGCTGGCCACCAGTTATTGGCAATCTGGGCTCACCTTTGAAGCACCTGCCCCTGCTTTTAGTTGAGAATGACTCTGGCAATACCAGACTGGTTGGTATCACTCAAACGCACACCCTCTGAGAAGGGGCCTGAGCTGCCTGGTTACTCTCCATCCTGAGGCGAGCCCTGCAGGATGCACCTCCCAGAACAGCATGGCCACATACTGTCAGAAACTTGCAAGCATCCAACCAAGAAACTACCTTCATCTGCTTGCAGCAGGACGACGTGCCCAACTTAGCCTTTTTACTTGCTGCTATGAGACGAGAGGATGTAATTAATGGTGAGGGAATGTCTAAATCCATGGGTTTGGAAAGACACGCGCATGAAGCAACAATTCTCAATTTAGAACTTGCTAAGTCCTTGGTCGCGGGTGCAATGACCAGCCAAAACCCACGTCCCCTCCCGTGCTTTCATGGGGACAAGCTGACCTGTGGGCTCACAGCTGAACATGATAAAGGAGGATCAGGAAGAGCAAGGGGAAGGACACTGCCAGGGCAAGCAGCAAAGCTCCATCAGGGTGCCGGAAAACTAAAATTACACCAGGCAGAAACAGCAAAGGGAATATTTGACACTTTCTGCTAGCTACAGCCCCACACGGTGAGATGCTACGTGGCCTCTCCAAGCACACAAGGGAGAGCTCAGAGCTGTCCCGCCTGGCAGAGGGCTCAAAACAAGCCCGAACATCACTTCTTGTTATTCCTTTCCAACCTCAAGTCAGCTACAGCAGCCTCCCCTCCACTATAAAATTCATAGTTTAAAAGTTATATAGCCAGACTTCAGTCCTTCAAATCAGTATTTTCCCACACACTTCTTTGAAAAAGTGAAACATAAGCCACAAAAGGAAGAAATCCCACCAAAACATCTACCACAGAGCATCAAAAGTAGCAGCAGGCACGATGCTTGACTCCAAGTACCCTTTTCCAGTTTATAACTTGCCTGATATATTTACAATAGTATTTTCCTGTTTTTAAAAGTTTCTTCCTTTATCCCTGCCCTTGTCCAAATGCCCCACACAATCACAGAAGCTGACTAAACTGATTACAGGAGAAACCTTCAGACTGATTTCATTGTCAGGCTTGGCAGAATAAACAACCTGGAACAAACAAGGAAACCTTTATTTTTAATCCTTCAGATTGTGTAATTTAGCTTTTTTCTATTATAGGAAAGGCACGCTCAGAAAGAAATACTGTTAAGTTGATGGTGAACTCCTCAGATGCAGTCAGAAGCATCCCTACAACATCACAGGATGGAAAAAAGTCTACATTGAGCTTGTATGAAGCCAGTATAAAAGTTTAACGAGTTGGAAAGTTTTTCTGGCCATGTATCTTCCCATGATACAATGGAGGGTGCGGTGGGTTTTTTTCTTTGTGGGAGTGGTGAGATATTTAAGTTCTATATACTCATTGTCACCCCATCAAGCTAATAATTAACTGTTTTCATTCAGCAAGACAGCTTAAAAATATAAAATGCCAACAGATCTTCTCTGGGGGGCCTTTACCCCCTGGAAACTGTTCATTTTTAACAAAGAAGTCAAGTTTCAGAACAGTAAGATTTGGAAAGGGAAGGTCAGAGCTGCTGATTCCCAGGATTACCCAGTCTGTATCGCTATCACGATACAATGCATCAGATGACCTCGTATTCAAAACGCAGACAGCGCACGCCAAAACACAAGGCAACAGTAAAAAGGAGAAATAATTTCTCAAGCTGCTTTCCAAGTATTATTTTTCCCACATGAATTCATTCAGGTCAGTCTGATGGGTGACACGTGAAATCCAAAACTAATTTCTGTCTGAAGATGGACACGTCTATGCCCCAGCTGCACAAAGCCCTTGCACGGAAAATCAAGCAGCTCACGGCTGGGGCAGGTTGAAAGCAAGCAGTCCTGCGCGGTACTGGCCTCCCATAACCTCTCCCCAGTGCTGGCTGGAGTGTCGGGACAAAGCCATGCAAAACCAGAGATTGTAGGGTCATTACATGAACTATAGCTGTATAAAATTCATCCTCACGGTCAGATTATATTATCCTGAACATTATTACTCATTTAACAGAGTAGCTCCTTAGATACTATAGATCCGGGTATACATGTACCAGGGTGAGTTGGGAAAGGAAACTAAACAGAAGTTTTAGCCCATCATGGGTGTTCTGTCCTCTGAGCAAAACAGACCATCAGCTCCACTGTGCAGATCTCTGCCTTCACCCTAGCTGGGGCTTCGGCTGCTCCTTCGCTTGCAGTGACAAGGAGGGTCTAAGCTGTGGACCCTGGGAGTACTCGCCCCAGAGTTTTCATTACAGCAGGGTGGCTGAGCATGCACAAACAGTTAACAGAGAAGCCTGCCAGTAGCTCTTTACATTCCCTTTAACAAATATTTTTAAATACTATACAAACACAGCACTATTGTTAAGCAGTTAAAAAGGCAAGAATGGCAAAATTAGGGTTACTGTGGTTTTGAATTTTGTGTATTCTAATTCTAACCCAGTGTTGCAATAGCCAAATTCAGCACAAAATGTCCTTGGTTTAAAAATAACATACTGCTTACAATACTTGTTACTTTAAAAACACTGCACACACACACAAATTAATTACAAAATTAACACAATGCATCTATTTTGGTAACTATGCCAATAAACTTCCATTTGACTGTGTCACATCACCTTCGACCAAAGGAAATATGACCCTAATGACAGTCATGGAAATAAATTCTCCTCATTTATAGTAATTTTCAGCATAATTTTTTGATCTAAAGTAACTGCTATGCAGAAATAACAGGACAACCATCTTTTCTGAGGAAACACAATTTTCACTCAGAACAGCAGCACCAAGTGTCGTGATACTGGTGGTCTTCTCCAGCTCCCAGCTGTGTTAGGCCAGGTGCTCAGGTGAGAATCTCAATGGTGGCTTAAGAAAGTCCCTAGCTCATACTCTAGGAGCTTATGCCAAAAATACTAATATGTATACTTATAACTTAGAGGCCCCAAATTAATTTTTTAAATAAATTTTAAATAAATTGTTTATATTAATAATTATACCTTCCACAGCAACCTGGCTTCTTGAAGGGGGCAGAGAAGGAGTGGGATTGCAAATGAATGAGATATGATTACTTGGGATGGGACATTCCGCATTCGTCCTGTCTCCAGCAAGGCTGAAACTTCTGAAGAGTCTTTCACACCCCAAGATCTTCAGTGATGACTTGGTTTTTCAGGACCACTACAATTTCACTCCAGCAAAAGCAACCTTCATAAAAAGTATTCATAGCCTGCTTATGTTCACACGTGTACAAAAGTTATATTTGAGTATAAATATAAGCCATGCCCATTCATTTCTTCTCAGCCTTCATACATGAACACCACCTAATAAAATGAAAAAGCCTCTGAAAACTGGAGATGTTAATGGGAGATTCACCACCACAGCTATATAGTAAGCGCAGAGGCAATTAGTGGTTTACGTCGCCAATTTCTCCATTAAGTCAATGGCATTTATCACATCTGGAGCAATGAAGTGGTGGATCACACCTCAAATACTTTAAGCATTACCACAGCTCCAACAGTCCCCTTTAATAAAAGGACCATGTACGCATATGACTGATCTACTGCTGCAACCTTACAGCTTCCATCACAAGAATTTCTCCAGTAAAAACTGTCAATAGTTTACACAGGACAAAATTTATGTAAGCTTAAGAAAATCCCTCAACCTTGGTCACAGTTGCTGTAAAAAGCTGCAAAAGGCAGTAAGAATCAACATATAGGGCAGGATTAATATAGAAGTTAGTAGTACTTTCCTAAGGCTAACAGACACATGACGGGGGAAGACAGAAAAATGAGCTTTCAGGCACGCAAGCCTTTCATACGTCCAGGCTGAGGATGTTTAACCTGAGTTCAAGACTCATGCTTCATCTAGGTCTTACAATTTGCCTCTATTCCATAAAAAGTGCTTATCTAGACTATCAGACGCAAGCATCTACAGGGATGGGACCTGAAGCACATGCTTTTTACTCTGCAGAGATACCAAGGGTATACTTAAAGGCTTGTCTGTATTCTTCAAAACCTATTAGGTCAGTTTTAAGAAAGACACCAAGTCCCCCAAGCAGTCCCACTTCACTGGCTGATGATCACAACTAGATAAGCAGTGTTACCAGTAAAGATTAAAGCTGACCTTTATTACTAAAATAAGCAGTATTTCCTAAATACTGTGTAAAAAAGAGCAAAGAGAACAACCCAAAGAGTACAAAATGCCAGTTTAATGTCTTAAACGGAAAGAACAGAAGACTAAAAGGCTTCACAGCTACTTTCTGGGTTTAACAAGGAGACAGAAGTTAAGTTGTACTGAGTGGACCTGCAGCAAGCAGGCAGCAAAAACAGATGGCTTCTGGAAGTAGAGCGGATGCATAAGGGAAAGAATCAGTGATGTCTCTGGTTTTCATACATACATATAGTACATGCCACTGACAGTTGGATACCAGGCTAAAGAGACATGCACTCAAACCCACTGCAGCAACATCCTAAATCCACTACCTACATCAAGTGTGTTGCCTGCTGCTCCTGCTGCTATGCTCCTACATACAAGGCCTCCCCAGATCCCTTCCCTCTTCACCCCCTTCTGAAAAGCAGAATGAGCAAAAATAGCTCATTTCAAAAGAGGAGCAGTCCTTCCCTCTGCTTTCCAGACATCGCCACTGCATTTACAGTTTGTTCTCATAGGTAAGAGCATGTAAAAGCTCACCGAACATCAGTAATGAACTTTTCCTGCCTGTGCTCTTGGGGGTAAAAAGAACGTTTTAAACAGGAAAAAAAAGCCAAGATGCTTACGGTTGAATCTGACATTGCACCTTTTGTTGGTCTGTCTGGGACCAGCTGATGTGCTCTAGAGACAACAGCTAGCTGTACTACCATAAATATAATGCAACCACAAGAAGATTCCATACAACTTAAAAATAAGCAGATTCAAGGCCAACAACTTCAAAAGGGTGCTTTCTTTGAAACAGCTATGGCTTCACTAAGGGGAAATCCTGGCCTTCTATGATGGGGCTGCAGAACTGATGGACAAGGGTAAAGCAGTTGATGTCATCTACCTGGCCTTGTGCAAAGCATTTTATGACACTGTCCCACACAACATCCTTGTCTCTAAACCAGAGAGATATCAATTTGATGGATGGACCACTCTGTGGATAAAGAACTGGCTGGATGGCTGCACACAAAGAGTTGTGGTCAGTGGCTCAATGTCCAGCTGGAGACCGGTAACGAGTGGTGTCCCTCAGGGATCGGTGTTGGGACCGGTCTTGTTTAACATCTTCATCGCTGACATGGACAGTGGGATTGAGTGCACCCTCAGCAAGTTTGCCGATGACACCAAGCTGTGTGGTCCGGTTGATATGCTGGAGGGAAGGGATGCCATCCAGAGGGACCTTGACACACTTGTGAGGTGGGCTGATGCCAACCTTATGAAGTTCAACCACAACAAGTGCAAGGTCCTGAACCTGGGTCGGAGCAATCCCAGGCACAGCTACAGACTGGGCAAAGAAGAGATTCAGAGCAGCCCTGCAGAGAAGGACTTGGGGGTGGTCGATGAGAAAATGAACATGAGCCGGCTTCAGTGTGCGCTCGCAGCCCACAAAGCCAACCGTATCCTGGGCTGCATCAAAAGGAGTGTGACCAGCAGGTCGAAGGAGGTGATCCTGCCCCTCTACTCTGCTCTTGTGAGACCTCACCTGGAGTACTGTGTGCAGTTCTGGTGTCCTCAACATAAAAAGGACATGGAACTGCTGGAACAAGTCCAGAGGAGGGCCACGAGGATGATCAGGGGACTGGAGCACCTCCCGTATGAAGACAGGCTGAGGAAGTTGGGGCTGTTCAGCCTGGAGAAGAGAAGGCTGCGTGGAGACCTCATAGCAGCCTTCCAGTATCTGAAGGGGGCCTATAGGGATGCTGGGGAGGGACTCTTTGTCAGGGACTGTAGTGACAGGACAAGGGGTAACGGGTTAAAACTTAAACAGGGGAAGTTTAGATTGGATATAAGGAGGAAATTCTTTCCTGTGAGGGTGGTGAGGGACTGGAATCGGTTGCCCAGGGAGGTTGTGAGTGCTCCATCCCTGGCGGTGTTCAAGGCCAGATTGCATGAAGCCTTGGGTGGGATGGTTTAGTGTGAGGTGTCCCTGCCCATGGCAGGGGGGTTGGAACTAGATGATCTTGAGGTCCTTTCCAACCCTAACTATTCTATGATTGTATGATTCTATAATATCAGATCTGGGCCACCACAATATAAAGTGGAATTATTCCACTAACTTCACTGGAGAAATGCTAGTTGACATCCACTGAAGACCTGTCTTTATGCTCAATACCCGAGTGCCAGAAAATAATGACTCAGAAAAATAACCCATCATTAATCCAATCCCACTGTAATTATGAGATTAAATTTAAATAATAGCAAATCACTCTCTAAATATAAAACTCTATAGAAGATCTTCAAAGGAGGTGGACCTTTCACTTTTGGACAAAAAAATACAATGAACTCCTCTTTGTTTCTTTGTGCTGGGAATCAAGCTGGAATCAGCTTATAAAATCAGATTAAAACAGTTGCACAACAGCTTCCTTTCAGGATTCTTGAACCAAAGCAGTCTAAAAATCAAAATAATGCACTAACCAAACATGCGATACCCATGGGACAACAGAAAGTACTAAAAGGCATTTTTATAGTATCCACAAAGATGCCTACTTTATGGCCAGTAAAGCTTCTCCACACTGCACTGGGGAGGAAGGTGGCAGTGGGGACCAGCCTTGCTCCGGCACATGATGGGAATTGCTAAAGTGAATGTGAGGAGGAGGAGAGCCTTTGGCAGAACGCTCTGGGGGAAGCTAAGCCCAGGAGGCTGACTGCAGGCCACCGGCATCTCTGCAACCAGCATTCACTTCTGGTCTTCCTGTGCTGTCCCCTAGCAATAACAAAGATCACTTTGCAACCGCAAAGGCAGCCGCCTCCTTCATCCTCTCCCCACAGCTTCCAAACACAAATGTTAACAAAACGGTATTTTCTTTCCATATGCTGGCACATACGGCAGGTCCCTGCACTGAAAACAGTGTTGTATCTTAGGAAAACAAAACATCTTTCTGCTTAAGAGATGCCAAATTGCTTTATCAAAGGCACTACTGTTTGCATTTTTGTGGCAATATTAATGCAGTTCCCACTGAGAAGCTGATAAATACCCTGACTGCAAAAACACCCCTCTGGAAGAACTGATCTGAAGCTATTTCTGTGTTGCATTTCCAAATAATTTATGATTAAAATAACATTATACTTTCCAAAAACCATTTCTACTTCACAGCCAGGTTTCAGGCATGCAGACCAGCATTCAAGGAAGAAGGCAATGCTGTCAGCCAGGGAGCAGGGACGCACGATGGGAAGCACGTCGCAGCTACACACGTGGAGGGAAAAGCATGCTCCGCTCCTGTTTGCTCCCTGCTTCCATGCCCACACAGTAACTGCCCGGGACACTTAGAGCCACCCGTGGAAATGTTCTACTCGCAGCGTTTCCCACCCTCCAGGCTCACCACAGGTCACGCCACATTTCCTGCTGGCATGGCCACCGGCACGCAGCTCCCTGGAAGTGCACAGCTGCCCCGGGTGCACAGAGTGGGTCTGGAAACGTTTTCAGGAGTTTTTACATGGGGTAGCAGTTGCCTGGCTTATCTTGCGTCATCTCCCAAAATTATCTGCCCTTCCGCAGGAATTTAAGGCAGCCCAAACCAATTCACTCGCACGTTTGAGCTAAATTTCGAAATCAAGGTTGTACAAAGTGAGAAAGTTTTGGTTTATTTTAATTTATGGGCATTTCCCTCTCTGCTTTTTTCACAGGGGAGGTTTTGTGTTCATCAGTAAGACTGTGAATCAACCAACAAGTAAGAAAGCTGGCAACATAAAACTGCTTGAAAGGTAAGTTGCATGCTTTCATTTTGTTGAGCACTCATCTCTTAGCATCACGGGCAGGTTTCAGCTTTAAATTTAATAGCCCAGTTGAAAAAGATACCTCCTGAATACAGTGTAATCACTCCCTGTAAAAATTCTGCCCAGAGTGCTTAAGGTTTTTATAAATTATTGAAAAGGTTTAATCCAGCACTCGAGACACCGATACACAGAAAAAATCAGCTGAGCTTCAGCTTGACATGGTGTCCCAAAGTCCACACCACCACACTAATGGCAGCATCATTGACATGACTGCAGTGGACACCATGAAATGCTGTTGTGTCACTTATTATTTAGTGTTGAGTATTTTACACAGGGCTCCAATTTCAAAGGACTGTGTTAAACAGCATCCAGCCAAAGAATCACCAAAGACCACGGGGAACTGGCAGGGTACCCTGTGAGAGAGCACAAAGGACACTGGACTTGGTATCAGCCAGAGAAAAAAGAAGACATAAGAAAGGAGAAAGCCCTGCACCTCCAGAGGGTAGAAAGTGAAGGTAGGAATCAAAGGAATAAAATCATGATCTGGAAACGCCACAAGCTCCCAATGTTCAACATGGCTGCAAAGCAAATGGTCTCCAGGAGAGTCAAGGTAAGAAGATGCCACAGCTCTGAAGACCTACATGGCATCACATGTGGCCCTGGGGACTGGAGGAGACACAAGCAAAGCCAACCCTCTCTAATGGAGATTTAAGGAGCCCCAGCACTGGCCACCCTGATTCCTCCCACCCTGCCATCTGCCTTGCACCCGTCAGAAGCAGACAACTGTGGAAGCAGAAGGGGGAAGCCTACCCATTATGTCCCCAGAGCCTTCACTTAACAAGCACCATGGTATAAGCCCTTTTGCTTATCACCACACAGATTTTGGTTTAGACAGGATGAACTCCAGGCACATTGTCCTCTATGCAACCCACAGGAGGGATGCAGCCAGAATCAACCAAAGTGAGTTCCTGGCATGCCTCAGTCATAAAAACAGAGGTCTCCTACCCTACCAAACCACTGAAATCCTATTTTTTCATCTGCTCACTGGCCATGCCAGCAGGCTGCAATTTGGGAGGTGACTTTTCTACCCCTGAAATCTCATCTGCTGTCAACCAATATAACGATGCTGCAGAGAGCCAAGCAGCCATCAGACATCTAAAAATTTGCAGCCGCTATGGGCGGTGGGAGCAGAGGTCACAGAATTGTCATTAACAGTTTTACCTAACCTGCAGCTTTTCAGCTTCTCAAAACATGTATTTAAAAAGAAAGGAAGCTTACATCACACATCTTTAACAACCTGCATAGGGGTAAAGAATTTCACCCTTTAAAAAAGAAATTAAACTAAGAAAAAAAAACTTGACAAAAAGCCCCAGTTTGCTTAACAGCTGTTCTCTAAGCCTTCCTTTTTCATTATTTTTTATATTCCCATATCCCCCAGTGACCAGAAGCATACTTGGAATGTCTCTGTTCATCTGATAAAGCCATCAGTGGCCGCAGCCCCGCACCAGGACCGTGGGGGACACAGCTCCTTTTCCCAGCTGTGGAGCACGGATGCCCAGCCCGGTCAAGAGCCAGGGAGAGGCAGTGCTTTGGGAAAAATGGGAAAGTCCTGGGCAGGTTGGGAAATCCTAGGGAAAAAGTAAAACTTAAGGAAAAACACCATTTAAAGAACTATTAAAGGAGGATTTGTGGAATAATCCTTAGTTCCACATAGTTGGACTCATTTTAATACAGTAGCATAGCTGGGTAGTTCACCTGAAAAACATCCAGCAGGAAACAGGACAACCTCTGCCAAGTTCTACTTTTTTTTCCCCTTTCTCTTCCCCCCACCCCCGATCCCTTCACTCTCACCAAATACACAAAGCAATCCTTGGGCTCTAGGCATTTAAAAATTAAAGTTACATACAAATGCTCTTAAAGTCACAGCACATAAATTGACTCCACAAGTCCTCAGGTTAACAAGTAGGAAACTAGTAAATCTCGCTGGTTTAAAACCAACCAAGTGTATGTAGGCATTTCTGGCTTTCAGTTTATCTTGACCCTTTTCCTGAATACTGATCATTTAAGGAACCAGGTTCCTGGATACAGAATTTATAAAGAAGAAAAGAGAAGGCGTTAAAATTCTCAGCAGAGCCGCCTGCCCACAAATTAGCTTTTAGATATTTGGCTTCTCTATCTTCACACTCTGCGATTCATGTGCCGGCTGTTTGGCTATCCCAGTATTTCTCTGCCCCACCCAACCCAGCCTTGTCATCACTGATTTTATTTTTCCGCTCCTTTTCTCTTAGTAATGCCCTCCTCTCTTGCCTTGACTGGTCACATGCCATCCTTGAAGAAAAACATCAAGACTCTTCAACCTTTAGTAAACATATAGAGATCTCGATTGAAATAAATACCCACAACCAATTCTGAATTTTCATCTCAAAATGAGTCTTTTATCTTTCATTGCCAACAACTGAATTGCCCAGACACAGATTTTAGTTTATGACTCGGCGACAAGCACATTGGTTATAAAAAAAGATTTGAGTTTGTTTGGGCCTTTAAAATACATTATTTTTTTTTCATTTTTAAAGTTATTTCAGGATGATAATGCTATAGATGTGATAGAGTTAGCAAGACTCCAAGGAGATAGCTGCCATACCTAAATGGTTTTGCTCTGTGTTTTAATAAGAAAACCATCAACCATTACAAAGTTTGGATCAGTCTAGCACCTCAATGCACTTTCTTTACAAACATATAGACAGGAGGGTGATCTGACAAGCAAACCCCCTTCTAATGCACATTTACTAAACCACTTTTACCCCTGAATGCTAAACCACCCTAACAAGTGGGGTTGTGGCTCACATAACTGAATGTTATTACTGCTGTTCTCAGATAGAGACAGCAGGGCTAAAGTTTTATACATCTGCATGCACAAAAAGGGCAATTAATTATATGGCATGTCCTAGTAAAGAACTTCCTCCAGTCAAAATAGAATACCAGGAACCTAAATGATGTATAATTGATGTTATTAGCTGCAGCTAATCATACTATCATACTTGGAGAAATCTCCAATTCAGAAACAGCAGTGATGAAGAGCTCCACAAACAGTAATAGTATGTTCAATACTAAGGGAGGGGGATAAAAAGGATTCTAAAAAATGTGCTCTCTGGTACAGTAACAGTCTCTCAGAGAATCGCCAGGCAGAAAACACGGCGGGATACCAAAAGAAAAACACACCATGTTTAAAGTGTTGTCTCCATTATACTGAAATTGGGGAGGGGGGAGAAGGAGAGAAGCGGGTACAGAGGAAACCCCTTGTATTTACTTAACCTACGTGAATGCTAATGCTCACATGTGTGTTGTAACAAGATTGGGGACTTTGAAAGCTGTAACCAGTAGGTGCATGAGCAAATATTTATTCTGATCCATTCCAACTCTCTGTGGTTTGTAAATCCCCAGGGAAAAAAAAAAAATCATCTGCAGAACAAACCAGTCCAGCCCACAGATTGTGGCTACTTTGCGCGAGTTAGAAAATTACAGGAAATAGGCCAACCCCAAGGAGGGCTTTTTGGGGGACTTTTTTGTTTGTTTTCTGAAGACCTGTGACTACCTGATATACGTGCACTTGTTTGGGTAGCTGAGGAGAATTCTTTCAGGCATTCTTTAAAGCATAATCACTGCAATATAGAATTCCACATGCTTGATGTCTCAGTGAGGTGTTGATGTATATAACCTCACAGACTCTTTCTGACCCATGCTTTTCATCCAAAGACATTAAAAAACCCTCTAAACCTGAATAACAACACCTTTGTATTTCAAAATCCTGCAGAGCTTCTAGCAACATTATTTCTCACCCTGTTACCCAAACATATGGAAAGAATCACTCCGTATCTTTCCATCAGAGGAAAATCTGAGCTGGAAAATATTTTAGATAGAAGGTTTATCTTATTGAGGATAGCATCCATTCAAAGTGTTAGAAGATCTTTCCATTCAGCATTAGAAAACCTCTTCTACGGGAAGAAGACAAAGTTTCTGCCTTTACCATGTGGAAAAAGCCAGAAGCTTAAGCAACTCTGCTTTTGGTTGAGGCAGAAAGAGTGTGGGTGAAACAGAACTCTTGGCCTCTACCGTAGGCACTGAGATAAGGCCAGCAACTTTAAAAAAGGCAGGTAAATATGTTTTCTAATAAGTATTTCCATTGGAAATTATTTTCTCATAATTATGCTCCTAATATTTTGAGGTTTGGGTTGTTGTTTTGTTTTTCAGTCAGGGAAAACAGAAACCCCACAATGAGATGTTTTTACTGGGAAGAAGCATTCATGTTCAAAGACAAGATTTTATTACGAATATTAAAAAAAGCTGATGCTCAACAACAGCAAAGCTGATACAAACCTTCCTGAATATGTATTTTAACCTCATACTGCTGGCTCAATTTTGTGTAAAGTACTTTTTCTCTGCCATTGCCATTCTGCTGTCTATTCATAACTGTTCATGGTGACAAGAGCAGCACCAATGCAGCAATAGCTACCCTGCATCCAATGCATCATTTGCCATAGGACCTACTGAAGCTGCATCTTACTCAAAAAGGCACTAGGCATGGCCAGTGATCTAATAACTAACAGCCTGACCAACCTGAGATAAGGTTAATACCACCTGTGATTTACCACAGTCATATATTTGATTTGGCTCAGTGTGTTACAAATAAATCCTGTTTGGGTACTGTGGGATTACCAAGTGTCAACATCCAGGTCTTTAGACAGGTGTCCGAAGCAAAAAGACTATTTAGTTTTTAAGAAACTCAACTGTCCTCTCCACACAGAAGGAGGTGTGACAGAAAGCCTTTGAAAACTCTCCAATTCTGGCATGGGAGCTCCCGTCTCCTGTCTCTAATTGCCTTCAAGAGGCGAATCATCTGCACACAGACTGATGCTGCTTAGCACCTTCCAAGGAAATGACTTTCCCATAGGCAATTGGATGATTTGAATGCTCTGCAAACTAAACAACCTTCTTTCTGCTTTCCTCATTCAGCGCAAAGCTACCAAGCCCCTACAGCAAATTTCAGTTTCCAGTGCTGCCCTTCAGGCTTTTGCCACCACTTTCACTCCATAGTGGGGCCAGACCATGCAAACACTATTTCAGCCTCGGTATCTGCTAAGGCTCATGGTCACTAGTCTCAAGGCACCTTGGAAAGCCCACTCCAGCACTTTTCCTAATAAAATCCAAAGAAAGGGAGTGAAGGAAGAGTCTTTTCTCACCTCTCTTTTCCGGCCTAATTTCACCTCAGTTTATTCTGAAGTTGTATAACTGATTATTTTTTAATGAAATCAGCCTGCTCCTGAGAAACACTTGTGCTTCAGAGAAAACTCTTTTTCGAAAACAAAATCTTATCCCTTGACGTGCACCCAACCCAACCTACAGCCCAGCTGCAGCACTGGGTGCTCCCTTGGGTTGCTCTCTCCACTGAGGAGAGTCCTACAGCCACAGGGAGAGCAGATCAGCAGAGGGACTGAGTGCTGCAGAGGTCAGTTCCTCCAAAACAGCACCAATCCCTTGTCCAAAACGCTTAACAGCATTGGCCTGCATGGGTGGCACTGTTCTTTCAAGGCACTGATATCACAATAGGTAGAAATACCATCACCAGCACTAGGACAGGTTAGTCCTCTGTGTGGAGGTGTATGGAGCACTATGTGTATATCCTCTTACGGACAGAAGCAGAAAAAGTCCTTTCCAGAGACACAGGCAGGGTTTCTCCAGGAATTCAAGCCCAGCTTTATGCAGAACACAGGTGATACACGGGTGGATCGCAGCACTTGCATCATGTTGCATGAAACTACCCATAAGAGAAGTCAGAGCATACAAAGAGAAAGGGCTCAGGGAAACACGCCTGGTTTCACCAAAGGCTATTGCTTTGCCAGGTAGAATCCAAAAGTACACTTAAGCCACTTCAGGTAACTCACAAAGAGCTCAGCCAAGCCAAAACAGCTATCAGAAACACAGAAGGTCTTGCCTCTGCTTGGGTAAGAAGGCTCAGCCAACACTATACTGGACACTCTTGAGTTATTTGAAGTGCTGCAGTCTAAATAGTTCCTCAACTAAAAGCTCCGTAGGACAAATTATCTAACTGATGTAACAGGCACACCTTTCATGAAGTTGTAACAGCTAAGTTAAGAGTCTCATGAAAACCCCTTTCCACTCCTGAGTCATTGTTAAGAGTCTCATGAAAACTCCTTTCCACAAAGCAACCTCTCTCCAAGTCATTTGACCGATTGCAGGTATTTGCTTCTGACATAAAACCAAACACAAGTCTATTTGCTTTTGGTCTAAAAAAAAATACCTTGGAAAGACCTTGGGAAACCAGAATGTACATTATTTTGTAGCTTCCCTCACAATGCTCTTCTCTCTACAAGATGAAACATTTTGCTGCCATCTGTAACAAATCTATATTTTTAATACCAGTAGCATGCTGGACAAGCAAGGCAATTTAATACTGGAAAATATTCTACCTAATTTTCCTCATTTACCAATAAAATTGGCTGAACTTTATTTGGCTGTTCACCTCCACCAACTAAAGACTGACATCTGCTTTTTGGTCTGCGTCATTAATAGAAAGTTTCCATTTATTTAGAGTTCATTCTGCATTCCTATAGATAGCAGAAAACTGTAACAAAATTTTGCGTTTGAAGGAAATACCATTCACATCACAAGGTACAGGAGTAGACGTTCAGAAAGACTAGAAAGTACATGATCAAATACTGCATAATCTATTTAGCCCAAATCTATTTAACCTCTTGAAAACCTTCTCTCTACTGCTCATTCAGCATACATGCATGCACTTGCTACACTTTTACCTATGTTACAAATGTAACACTGTAAAAAAATGTGTTTGCAAACCACTTCCCTTTTTTTCTGTAGGTAACTGTGCTTTATAGCCAGTAAAGAGCTCAGAAGCAGATGGTATCAAGTATAGGTGCATTTAATAAAAGAATGAAACCCTCCCTCGCATTTGATCACCATATGCATTAGTATAACCACAGATGAACTTCAGCTCTTCCTCCTGCCTGCATCTTTGCAAAGACTCAAAACATAGTGTACACAAGTCACTGCCTTCCCTCACCAACCACCCTGGAATTAGAGCTCTCCCTGCTGCTCCCAAGGCACGGATGAACCAGAACCTGGTTTAATTCCATTCTGGGAAATGCCACAAGTACTTGCAGGCACTTTGCAAGCACCACTGGTGCCATCCCTGCCAAAATGAGCTGTGTAAGCACAACTGAAGTACCTTGTACACTTCCCAGACAATCCTCGCTTTGCCACTTCCCTTCTTTTGGGAAGGACCCATGACCATGGTTGCTGTATAAGCAGTCATTCACACTCTCGCCTGTAAATTCTGATCTCAGTGGACCGTTGTGCATGTTGTTCTTGCACTCTCCAACTGAGTTGTTTCTTTCCAAGCATACTATCCCTTGCTCTCTCACACACTCACTAAACCACCAATCGTGGGATAGGATATTTTGATGATGAGACACTGGTAATAGGTATGTTTTACACAGATGTACAAATTCATTATTTTCTTGCATGTTGAGTTCGCATCCACATTATAAAGCTCTTAGCTCCTCCATACCACAAGGTATTCTCTAGGGAGGGACATGGCTTCGTATTCACGTAACACAAGCAGTGCTACACTAACTCCAGGCAATAGATACTTGCCTCCATCAGGAAGCAAGAAGTGTTTCCATGGCAGATTTATACCCCATCCACTTCTCTTCCTTCTTCGAATAAGAGATTGAGAGAATTGTTCAAAAGTTAAATTTACATGAAGTTAAATCTTCCCTTCCTTCTTGTTATGTGCATCAGATCATTTATATGCTGCATTGCCAGAGACCACTGGTGAGATACTGAGAGGAGATTGCGTGTGCCTCTCTCAATAGCACCCTGAAAAGTCAGAGAGGGAAATTCGTTACTGGTTCCCCCAGCACATTCACCTGCAGCACCAGGAGACTGATGGCAAAGTTCTGGATTTTTCTTGTCAAACATCAAGGTTCATCAATGGAATGAGAGTTTTGGAAACTTGAAAAACTTCTGCATGTTCAATTTAGCACTGAATCGCTGGACAAGGAGGAAAGGTTTTCTACGTTGTATCTTAAAGCCACCAAACAGAATCAAATTGAAAAGCACACCAAACAGAAACAACAGAGTTGTAGAAAGCTTCTGAGAGTCAAAATGGTAATTTTGGCCTCTGTTACAAATGGGGAAGGCTAATGAGAGGACTGATGGCAGAGTCTGTTTCACTCGTGTGGCTCTAGGGTTCATGTAAACTCACAGTGTGACTGGTAGGTGCTCACACTGCCAACTTCGTGCAACCCCATAGCATGCTGACAGTGTCAGGACATTATCTGGGAGCACTGGCCCACTTCCCAGGGGGGGAGAGCTCAACCTCTTAATGCAAGCGTTAAGTGAGTTAGACACACACTTCTACATGTAACATGTTGAACAGGGTTAAGCCACCTGCCTAAACATAGCCAGCTATGCTTTGAAACAAAGCCTTTTAAGACTGAGATTATTCAATAAAGTATTTTCAAAACTTTATGCTACTGTACTCAAAGAGCTGGGGATGGAGTGAAAAGAGAGAAGACAAAACCCCTTCCATAAGGGCAGCTGATCCGAGGTTTAGGGCTACAAATAGTTTAAATCCCCAGGAACAGCTTGCAAATGCCCAGCATAAATTTCTGATCCTTTGTCTATTGAACCTTTTCCTACTATTCCCACCCCCTACTAGCCCAGATGAAGCCTCAAGTTCAAATACAAACCTAGCTCACCAGCTGCAAAAGCTTAAAAGGGATACTCACAATAAATTGCCCTTCAGGAAAGAAAACATAAAGATAAAAATCTCTTGCCATTGTCTTGCTTATGGATTCTGAAAATCCCTAATGGGTGGTGAGTGGGATGTGGTCAGTGACCAGCAGTGCCTCCTGCACATACACGCTTTCTGTGCAGTCCTCCAAGGAGAACAGTGGTTGTCTGCATTTGATTTCTGAACCACATTTTCATCCTTTTCTGCCTGCACCCAACCACAAAGGAAAACAACATCCATGCTGCACATTCTTTTCCCAACTCGGGAGCTGCTCTTTCACTTCTCCTCAGGACATATCATTTGCTACAAAGCGCTTCATAGCAAGATAAGCTGGGACACAAATGTCAGGACTGCCAACCTTTTTTTGAGGACTGCCAGCCAAATTAGTGCTTGTGGGGACACTGATGTATTTCTGTTTGCAAAGGGTTATACACTGGAACCACTTCTGACAGTCCGCACTATACAGCAAAAAGGAGGAGGATGGGGACAGGGTAGGGGGGTGAAGCCCTTCCCAACTTCTGGATCAAAGATGACAGTGTATATCCTATCATTGCTTGAAAGCACTGGAATTTGTGCCAGATTCTGTGTGGTTTTCAAAAGAAATGACTCTACGATTTCTTTACAGTCTCAAGATTTCAGAAGTTTAAGGAAGCATCGGAAATAATGAGAAGCGGGTGACGCTGGTTACTGTGGTTCAGCCAATTGTCCAATTCTCCCTGTCTCTCAAAGTAAATAAAAATAGACAACTCTAGTGCCGGCACTGAGGGTGAAATATTAACATCCTTCTTAGCCTTTTTGCTTCCTATGAACAAATGTTCAATTAAGAAAAAAAATAATAAAATATTCAAACCCAGAATTTCGACTGAGCTATTTGTTGCATTTGGTTCTGAGTAACAGATTGTGACAAGCTGGCTTCAGCTTCAAGACACCGAAAAGGTCTCTGAAATAACGATTTATGGGATTCGCAATTCCATTTTAGGAACAACCCTCCATTAGACCTTGCTGATCAGAGTACTTCCTCTGGCACCCAACACAGGAACAACAACAGCCATTAGAGGACCCCAACAGATGATACATCTAGAAGAAGAATGTTGACCTTAAATCTTGAGACATTTAATTAATTGTGCTTCCTTTTACTAAGCCATATAAAAAGTAAGCCACAAATCAATATACACTTATTTAACTCATCACCCCACTGTTTTATAGAGCCACAGAACTCAACGCTGACATTATCTATCCTTTCCGAAATAAATGTGCCAGTACTCTGGGTTAAAAAAAAAAAGGGTCTGAATGAAGAATGTTACCACCATAAAAATTTGGTCCTCTTAAATGTTATACTGCAGTTTATTGCATTCCTATAAAATTATGATGAGGGCAAATTGTCCTCATGCCACTCCAAAAAAGGCAGTGTATTAAGCCGTTTCTTAGACAGTTTTTTCTGCATTATTAGTATGCAACAGACATGATGCTTTAGGCTGCATTGTGACCTCATATCAGCCTTCCAGTATCTGAAGGGGGCCTATAAGGATGCTGGGGAGGAACTCTTCATTAGGAACCGTAGTGACAGGACAAGGGGTAATGGGTTAAAACTTAAACAGGGGAAGTTCAGATTGGATATAAGGAGGAAGTTCTTTGCTGTGAGGGTGGTGAGGCACTGGAATGGGCTGCCCAAGGAAGTTGTGAATGCTCCATCCCTGGCAGTGTTCAAGGCCAGGCTGGACAGAGCCTTGGACAACATGGTCTAGTGGAAGGCATCCCTGCCCATGTCAGGGGGGTTGGAATTAGATGATGCTAAGGTCCTCTCCAACCCCAAACATTCTATGATTCTATGATAATCCACCATGAAAGTAACATCACTGACAAGATAAAAGAATACCCCAATTTCTTAGTTATTCATTTTAGACATCCACCACTACAGTTACAATGCCAAAAGTCATCAAACAGAACATGTGGCATGTTGGAAAACCCCATCAAGTGTTTTTAACCTATGGACATTAAGTGGGCATTCTATCTGCTCATTTTTGCCACAAAATTTGCAAGAATATGGCATAGAAACGTACGACCTTCTGGATAAAGGCTTTCTGGGGGTTTGGTTTTGTTTGGTTTAAGTTTTTGGTTGGTCGTGGTTTGGGGTTTTTTGTTGGTTGGTTGGGTTTTTTTTTGGTGGTGATGGTTTGGGGTTTTTTTCTTTCTTTTTTGTTTGTTCTGGGGTTTTTTAAGTTTCAGTATGCATTATGAGTAATGTAGAAGGTAAAGTCAGAAATAGAAAACTCTTTGGGGAAGACTAGCAACATTTTCTTGCTTGACCTAGATTGGACACATGCTCTCCTCACATAGTCCAAGACTGACATGTCTGTGTAACATAATTCATCCTGGCAATCTTTGAGGATGCAAGATTGCCAGGATCACTCTGTGAAGAACAATAGGGTTTGAGAAAAGTATGTTCCTCAGAGTTTTCTTCAGCTCTCCATTGCCAGCAGTAATGGCATGCTGTATTCCTTGGAACGGGTGAATATCAAAAAGCCTCAATCACAGATATCCACAGGGTTAATTTTGTATTCTCACGAACTGAAGTTTAAAATCTATTAAACATTAATCGTTCACAACGCTTTCAGCCATAGCACTGACCTGACCCATTAAAACAGAGCAATTCCTATTGGTGAAAAGCGTGTAGTCTTTTTAACCTGACACTTCACACTTCAGCAATAATGAGACTAAACCCCAAATGAAGTCATGTGTCGCTTTGACTGGAGATAAACAGAGCTAACTCTGCTTTATTTGATGACCTCCCATAGTGTGGGAAGGCTCAGCCTGAAATTTTTCACATACGTATCTAAGGCACTGAAGTTTTCCTGACATTTTTCATTGTACAGTATTTTATGCTCTCATTTGAGCCCTTTGATGATCCTCTCTGGGATTTTGTTTTGCCTTAAATGGTTCTGCAAGTTTCTTTGTAAAGCTAAGACTGCTAAACCCACTGTTGATGCCATGTTTGTTTTCTTTCGTCATAATGAAGTATCAAGTATTTGATTCACAGTCATTCTTGTTTCATGAAAACTTCAGCATGACCCCCACTGGGAAAGATCTGGTTTCATTCCAGAGTCTTTGATGCATCTGCACAATTAAAATGCCATCTATTTTGAACCATTTAAAACAGAGATAAGCTATGAGAAAAAGAACCTGTGTAATGCAAAAAATACTAGCATTTCAATGTCTGAACTGTGCAAAATTATCAGAGAGAAGCAGTTAAATCCAGTGTCCTATTCAAGCTAATTACTGCCCAGATAACAATCTCACCTGTGCTGAATGGATGCAGAGCCTCTCTCATACCTGTTATAGAAGTGTATGATTTCATAATCCAAAAAACATGAGGCATACACATTGTTAGAGACACTTACAATGAACTCACTTGCAGCAGTTCAGCACACCAAGGCCAAGTGAGCTAGCACCTGCCAAAGGCTGGTTTGTGGTTGTCCTGGGTTCAGCAGCAGCAGTCATTTTTCTCCTTCTTAGTAGCTGGTGCAGCGCTGTGTTTTCATTTTTTGGCCTGGGAACAGTGCTGATAACGCCGATGTTTTCAGTTGCTGCTCGAATGTTTGGTCTGGCCAAGGACTTTCTGAGCCTTATGCTCTGCCAGGGAGGAGGGGAGGCCGCGAGGAAGCAGAGACAGGGCACCTGACCCAAACTGACCAGAGAGGTATTCCCTACCACAGCACGGCATGCCCAGGGGGTAACTGGGAGTTACCCGGAAGGGCTGGTTCACTATAGGGTTGGACAAGGTATCGGTCAGTGCTTGGCTGGGGGGAGTGGGGCGAGTTATCGGTCGGCTGGTGCTGAGGTGTTGTATTCTCTTCCCTTGTTATTTCCTTTATCATCATTATTATTGGTGGTAGCAGCAGTGATTTGTGTTATACCTTAGTTACTAAACTGTTCTTATCTCAACCCATGGGAGCTGCATTCTTTTCGATTCTCCTCTCTGCCCCTCCAGGAGCAGGAGGAGGGCAAGAAGGGGGGGAGTGAGTGGACGAGCTGCGTCGATCAGTTTAAACCACGACAGTGGTAAAGGAAAATCTATATCTCTCCTTTCCTGCTTGCAAAGCAGGAAAACAATAGGGCATTAAATGCCACAGATGTTTTAACAAACATGAAGTTTTTACAGTCATCACAGAAAGAAATAAAATAAAGGGAAGCCTGCAGTGACAGCATCCACTACAGCAACCACTTTAACATCCATGTTGACCTTCACAGAAGTGATAGGGGAAGCAAAACCCAGTGCAAGCAAAGCTGGTTACCATATTTCTGATCAACTGATGGAAAACTGCAAAGAGTTTTTAAAAACAATGCTTTTGAATGACACAAATAAGTGCATGTGGCATAGTACAGACCACGTGTGAAAAGCTTTTTGTTGTATTTTTCATTTCTTTCAAATGAAGCAAGGCAGATGCTCTGTTCTCCTCCTGGTACCACATGCTCAGTGGGTGATAACGGGTTCCCCTGTGCTAAACATCACATGTTTTCCTGTATCAGGAAAACATGTGTTTTCCTGGCACGTTTTCCTTGTGTGCAGGAAAACAATGCCAATCTTCCCTCCATTACTTAAAAATGTTTCATTCCTCACATGACATTAGGTAAGCAGGCTTTGAATTGTCACTCACTCAGACTTTAGACCAGCAAGACAGATACAAAAAAATGAGGAAGGCAAAAACTAGGTTGTGACAGAAACAAGATAAATGTTTTCGATGAATGAATGAATGAATCTTTCCCATTGTTCAGTGAAATGCTCCACAGACAAAGCAGCCAGCTCCCCAACCCGACAGCAAACAAGAATGGCTTCCAGGAGTTGAACAGGAAAGCCAGAAGAGGGATGAGCCAAGAACCACAGGTTCAAAGTGCAAAGCCCCTTATGCTTCTTAGGGGAGATTACATGATTTACACAAGGTCAGAAGAGAGCCAAGGTTCAAGCTGCGATCCAAATTCAAATGGTTTTGGAAGCCTCGTTTTTTGACACAATTTAGATTGTTTCATCTTATCAGAAGAGAGCCTGGGAGTTTGCCTTGATGTTCCCAAATTAAAATGTGCTCAACTAACCACATGCCCTGCAATTCCTCTTTTCTTTCTCCCTTCAGGGCTTTCAGGGACAAGTTTTTCCCAGGACCCTCAATCCCAGCCAGCAATATACAAAGCAGGAGCAGTACCAATCTACTGCACCCTGGGAAAGCACAGACTAACCATGTGGGGGGAGTCTGCAGCCCATCTCACATCCATAAGCTTCCCCTAGCACCAACCCATTATTAGCAGAGTCAGGCTCTGCCATAAACCCACTGGTTAGGCTCTTCATGCCAGAATGGAAAGAAATAGAAAGTTTCTACAACAGCCACCCACAGCTGCTGCAGCATAGGGGACACTTCATCATCAGATTCTGGCACCAGCACTGAAAACATGGTGTGGAGGAAGTCCTCCTCCTCCTGAAATGCTGTCTTTGCCTTTCCAAGCAAAGCCTATTTGCTAAAGCTCAGCAGAGAAATGAGGATCCAGTCCTGGGAAGCATAAACTTTACTCATGTGCTGAGGGCTAGATACATTTTTACACGCCTGATGTATTGAACACTGGAAAGATTTCTTTTTTCCTTGGGACTTTTTTTAGGTGGGAGGAGGAAAGAGAGCTTGCTCCTAGGAAAAAATCTGCAAGAGATTTTTGATGTAAAAGACTCTTGAGCTTTTAATGAAGTGGAAAGTTAGTCTTTTTTTGGAGAAAAAAAATAACATTTATAGCCTTCACAATGTCTATGCCAAAGCTAGACCTCTTCAGAAGCAAACCGAGTGCCCATCAAATGAGTATTAGTAGATTATAGGGAAAAATAGGGCAGAGATTATTCTTTACCATTGATTACTATTGATTACCATGCAGCTAGTACAATCCATTGTTTACTGTTAGCATTTCTACACGTCACACCTAAGTACAGCATTATATGCAAGTGCCATCCCTACCGCAGGGCCAGGATGCAGGGAGGAGGCATGACCACTGTGACCTGCAGCATTCTCTTCTCCTTGCCCTGCAGAATTTAATCTGTGAATTAAGAAAACAACTTTACCCTCCCTGTTTAGTCTGCATTCTGCCCCAGGTCTGAAAAATCCCACCCGTCAGTGTAGAAGCCCCCTGGGAGGTGCTGTTAACCATCACTTGGAAGGGAAAGGTACAGCAGATGCCTGAGGAGAGCACGATGCAGGGTATGAGGAGATGCCACACCAGAAGCCCAGAGGCAAGACCCAATATTCCTGTCTCAAAATGCTCCATACGACACACAAACACACTAAAAGCCACTTTAGCTCTCAGCTAGATCAAAAGCAAGACAAACTTTTTGGCACAATAAAAGAGAAGGCAAGCAAGGCTTCATCATATGATTCCAATCACAGACAAGGGGCCTTTCAGCCCTCCAGAGATTAGCTTGAATGAGCAGTGTAGGTTTGGGGTGGAATAACTCTCCATTTCTTAGGAAGTTAATCTGTCTAATTTTGGAGGGGGGTGGTGAGGGGGCTCCCCTCCTCAGGAGATAAGCTGCTTTTATAGTCTTAGAAATTCTTACAGCTGCCAGGGGTATTAACAAGCCTCATATACGCAGCATGATCTTCTCTGCTTTCAGTGAGAGTAAACCTAGAGCCTTTGGCAGCCCTATTTACAGCCATCTCCCAACAGGCAACGAGTGGGTCACGCCACTGACAAACAGGTTCCTGAAGCATTACCAGATTGTTTGCATTAGTTTACAGGAGACTTACATTTGTGGTTGCCTTTTTTTTTTTTTAATAGGAGGCAAGGAAAGTTTCAGCATTTCCCTCAAGCATAACTACGTTTCTGACATGTTAATTGCTACTCGGAAAGCCTGCAATTAGACAAGACTAACATCATTGCTCTCCATGTCTATCACCAAAATCATCATTTCTGACCAATTAAAGAAGCCCCTCACCCACCTGATGAATCAGTTCAGGCTCCTTTGACACACAAAAACCTTTTGTAGGGGATACAATTACTCCAAGGACGATGCTGGCCCTTTCACCAGTTGGAACAAGGCTCTTTCTTGATTGAAAAGATCTGCTTCCTGCCCCTGACAGAAAGAACATAAAACTGTTTCGGGTCCATCTTCAAGTGCTCTCAACCCCAACTGGCTATGCCTTACTGCTCTGCTTATGAATAAATTCCATCAGTTTGCACTAGCATCTGAAAGGCTACTGGCATTCGAACCTCCCCACAAAATTTGTGGCTTGTCGTGCTCCTCATAATTATCTTTGATTTACCAAGGAACCTAACATTTTGGCCACATCCTCATGATACAATCTCTGAACCATAGGGGTTAGAGACAGCAGCAACACGCAGGTCTCTGAGCCTGCCACCTTCCCATGCCTCCTCCTCAGGCACCCCCTAACTTAATTCCATCCCCAGGTGCTGCTTCTCTGGTGTTCTGTCATCATTTTCTTTCCCCAGGTGTGCGACAGAGTGCTCCCAGGATGACCAGCAGACAGAACAGTGACCCTGTTAGCAATGATCATTCCAATCAGAGGACTTTGTGCACAGTCCAAACGCAGCATCTGCACTAACTCCTTTTGGATACTCTCTGTAATCAGACTATGAATGGAATTTGTCCGTGACCTCTCTTTAGCTGCCTGAAGTAAACAAAGCTACCCCAAATGCTTTTGCCTCCTGCAAATCCTCAACTGTATCTCTTGACCCAGATTAAGATAATCCTCTGACTAGATAGGGGTTTTCGGAAGCTGCTGTCAGAATACATAGGGATTATTTTCAATGACATATTGCCATTCTTTACTTGGTTGCAGTATCTGCCACAAAAAAAAAATAAGTTTCCTCAACAAGCCACCTCCATAAATTCTGTTTGCACATTTGAAGCCACTCCAGGGAGGTGACTATGTGTAAATTTTATTCCTTCATTACTACTAGTGATATGCAGAGCAACTATGGAAGCAAACTGAGGCATGAAGTCCTAATACTTATCTTGGCTCTTCCAAAATACATGTAGTGCTTCACTCTAAATTGCCTGACCAACAGTAGCATAACAATAAACTTACACCCTGGCTTTGTGATGGACCTTTTCAGCCATTTCTTAGAACTATTAGAGAGGATATTAAAAAAAAACAGATATGTAGGCAACATGTGACTTGGTAAAATCTGTTTGTACCCTGTCTCAGTATTTAATCATAGTAGATCACAACATTAAAGCCCAGATTCTGACCCCCTTTGCCACAGGGGTAGTTCTACAGATGAATCTGCAGGCGAAATTTACTCCTAAAATATTGATGAAGGGGAAACAAATTTCCCCTCACCTGGATTTGCTTCCCCTTAAAAAGCACTCAGACTGAACCAGGCAAAACCCAACTTCACAGCGGAAGCTCTCCCAGGTAATCTATTGGCTTTCAACGTATTTCACCAACAGCAGCAAGCCCAAACTTCTCATCTTCCCTTCACACGAACTTCCTCAGCCAGGGGTGGCCCATCGTGGGGGTAGCAAAACACAGCAGAAAAAGCAAACCCAACAGTTTCATGGGGAAAGACATAAAGGTTCTTTAGCTAAAGAATGACAAAAGAATCGCCACTTAACTATATCTGCAGTGAACTGAAGAAGTAATATTTTTCCCCTCCATCGCTGAAGGCTCATGAGCACAAAGGAGAAAACCTCCTGCAGGTTAGTTAAAGGCAGCATTCTTCCACACAAAATGCAGCTGGTAGACCACCAGGTGTTAGCCTGGGGATATTCCTTTCCATGAGCCTTGCAGCTGAACTGCAGGGGATGCTGCGCTGAAGATGACTCCTTCAGTTCACTGGAGAAGCCTAAGCAGAAAATACCTCTGTTTGATCATGCTCTTTCCTATGCACGACACACCTGCTTCCTCCTGTGACTAATCCCCTTTTCTGTTGCAGAAATATCTGGTTATGAAGACAGTGTGGGCACAGAGGGATGGCTAACAGGCTACGGCACTTGCCACCAGTCCATAAACACAGGTAGCAATGGGAAGGCCGGTAAGAACAAATACACTGTTCTTCAGTGCCAGCATGATTAAGTACCAGCTGCAAAACCTAGGGCCTAACCCAAAGGCCAACAAAGTGAACAGAAGCTTTTCCAGCAAAAGGTGCCAATGGCAGCCTTAGCAAGGGCTTCATTACAAACCCCTGGTCCATCTCTCCATCAGTGGTGCCACTCGCAACCCTCACTGCCACTAAGGATGGTCACAAGAGCCCAGCCAAGCCACACAGGCTGCGGTTCTCTTATATCTCACTCTGCGCAGAGTCTCATTTACGAGTCAGGGTAAGCAGAACAAAGCAAAAGAGCACTCATCCGCCTGAAAGCTTGCCACAGTCCCAGAGAGCCTGGGACAGAAACAGCTTTGTGACAAATCATGGCGCCTTCTAGATTTCTGTTACAGAGCAAAGAGGCATTTTGCAGGATTATTTATGGGTGGGATTTTTAAGAGTGCCTGAAGCCTTTTCAAGGAGGTCCCTCTGATCCCAGCTGACAGGGGCATTCATTAGTCCTCATCTGTTCATGTTCCATGTCAAATATCTTTAATCAAATCCTAACATACTCGTGCTCCAAGTCAATATTCTGATTTCAACATTCATATAAGCATATATGAACATGACACACACAATACAACACAAAGGCAGAGACTAAAAAAAGTTATACTCCAACTTGCTCTGCCTAATGAATGTGTGCATAAAAAGCTCTCTGACCAGACAGCTGAGATGATAAAAAAAAGCACACTTACCGCACCAACAAAAAACAAGCAGTCACAAAAGGAACACCACGATTTTTGCCTTTGGTTTCTTTTAGTATTGTTAAAATGTGCTTACACAGGTCTTTACATATTTTTCTGATCTCCGCTTACTGCCTGGAGGCATCTCTCTGAAGAAGAAAGTTCTTTCCTCCCTGTCTCCCCTAATATCCTATGTTAAAAAGTGGGGTTTTTAAGAAGCCAAGACTGAATATAAGGTTCAGTTCATATGTCCAGAGTTGCAAGAAATTTCTTCCTTTTCCTAACAACAGTGAGTTCATTATGACACAGGTGTGCTGCTGAAATGGTGACGTTTCTAGCAGTTTCCACAAAGATTTCTCCTTACTGGCACTGCTGTGCTGAAGCATGCCCTGAACGAATAAACTCCTGTTGAAACGTCTGTAGCCATTTACAAGGGAGACAGTGAGGGAAATGTAAGTGGTTGTTCCCAGTCCAGGTTCTAGAAGAAATGTCAGCATCTGGAAGCCATCTCAGATGGAGACTTTCCTGACAACCCCTGCAGAAAGGCTCTTTAATAGGCAACAGGGAAGCGGCTACCATCTCCCCAGGTAGAGGAGAGAGAACAGCAGTGGAACAGCATGGTGAAGTATGTATTGCCACTGCCCATCCCAAATGGGCCTCGCAGGACTGCTAAGGAGGACCAGGCAGTGGTTCAACCCTCTGGCTTAAGGCAAGGCAGCGTCTTCTTTTTTTCCAGCAGGGCTCATTCCAGCCAGTGACATGAGTTGCAGCTTGCTTTTAATCAGAGGGAGGACCAGTAGCAAACTGGAATCATCAACAGGTCGAGGCATATATTAAATGCCTGCTCAAGGATGCCCAGTGGGAGTGTTATTAGTGCAGAGACTTTTGTTCGTGCTTTGCCTGTGTCTGTGCAGACTGAGCTGATGACAGTTGAGGCTGCACTATGCAGGTCCAAGACTCCAGCAGAGGTCTCTCCGTTAGCTTTGCACTTGTCCAGGCTCTCACCAGGAGATCTTTCTACCGTCGTAACCTTCATTTGAACACAGCTGTATAAACCCAGCTGTGAAATAATACTAAGTGTCCCCGGAAAACAAGTCTCATAGCTTAAAATACTACTTTCATACTTTTGATGTGATTTTGGGGGGGGGGGTCCTAAATGTGAACCTGGAAACAACAAAGACCACCATGCTTCACCTCCCTCTTCCCATTCCCTGTTGGCTTTTAGGTAAAGCTACTTACTGAATCTAGTTTTAATTAGACTCTAAACTCTCCTAGACATGGACTGATTCTTATGCAGAGTGCCTTGCACAACAGGAGAGGGCCAATTTGGATCAAGGCTTCCAGATGTCACCATAACACAAGCAAAACGGTATGCTCAGAAATGTCAGTGATTGCCCCATTATGGAGTAGTTTTTAAGGGGTAAAAGGTCATTTGTGTATGCATTTTCTTCACATACTTAGTCAAGAAATCTGTACTTCCACTGGTAAGCAGCATAAAAACAAAGGTATTCCCTAAGAACTGTTTGAAGACTCAGGAGTGGCAAGATACACATTCATAATTTTATAGCTGTCAACCGATGTTTTCCTTGCTAATTAAGATGCATACAACCAACATAAATGAAAGATACTAGAGCATACATCAAACATTAAAAAGCTTTTGGAATCAAACTGTTTGGAAATGTAGCTTCCAAGTTCATATTTAATATACTATAATGTTTCCAAGAGGGAACAATATTTTCTGCTCTAATTCTATTATGTAAAAATATGTTTTCTCTGCCAGTAAAACATATGGGACAGCTTTTCTGTTGCTAATAACTGAAGTCATGCAGTACAGATTTTCACATTTAGTCTTCTGAAACTAAGCCCTTTTTGGTAAAAAATTTTGGCCAAAAATAATCTTAAACAGAAGTGAAATTAATTGCTCTCCCATTATCTTCTTTAAGGGTGATTTTACGTACAGTATTCTTTTACTAGTCACTGAAATGCAACGGTCATGGGCGACAAACTTTCTTAGTGCAGATCCTCCACTGAAGTTAGTCAGTAACAACCCTGTAAGAGGAGGGGTTGCAGAAAGGAAGATCCATGGTTATTCTTCTCAAGCTAAACAGAACAAAGCAGTGCTCTCATTCAGTTGAACCTAAATGCAAATTTTTGCTTCATCAGTCCGTGAATGCCTCAGTCCTCCAAAATGGTATTCATGTATACGACTTTTTTCAAGTTGTATAAATTCCACCTGAACTTTAAGGAGTCTCCTTTGAGTATATAGGTCTAAGCATCAATTCAAACCTAAATCAGAAGCAAGTAGGTTTTAAAGAGAAAGAGGAGCTCCCTCTCTTAAGCTAACATCTGGGCAGGACTGGGAGGTCTACATGAATTGAAAAAAAGAAATCAGACCTCTTATTTATTAGGAATTAAGGTGTCTCACTTTAGGATGTAAAAAAAAAAATCGCAATAAATGTTTAATAAACCTTAACAAGTGGTTTTGTCCTAAAGAACGTCTTTACAAATATGAAAGCCAAAGACACCTTTCTAGCCTTATAATGTTTTTCATAGCACATTTCCTAACACTGCATGCCATAATACTGAAGAAACGACAGGAAAAACTTGCTGCATAACTTCTGTGCCGTTGCCAAACTGCCTCTCACCACGCTAACTCTGAAGGGTTTACTTCAACAGTAGATAAGCTCTGAAACAAACCAACTGCTGTAGCTTTTGCCTGACAATAGAAGAGAAACAGAAAGAATTCAAGGGTACTGCCAAATACCCAAAGCATGGAAGCGAGTTAACTCGCAAGTACCATCCTTGTTTTGGGCCCTCCTGACTCAGCAGGCAAAGAAATTGAATTTTATTTTGCATGGCACCATGCAATTCAGGCATGTTCAGCTTGAACCCACTTAACATGGCATGGGAGATGTAAATCACTGGCAGTAATACAGAAAGGGGAATCCTAACCAAAGTGATGCATCTCAATGCCAACAAAAGCAAGATGCAGAAGCAATCTTCCATTTTCAGGACATTGGTTTTATTTCTTTACTGGCAAAGTGTTGATATTTCAATCCTCCCAGCCCCAACTAGACCAATCTATTGCTATTACAGTCTGCTTATGTGCTTCACTTTCAAGAGCTAAGCTGAAAGATATTGCAAATGGGAATTTACCAGCATCTACTGTACAACTTGGAGATCCCCAACCACCTGCAAAGCAGTAGTCTGCTCAACAAGTGGGAGAGGGAACAGTCCATCTCTGATTTAACCATGTGAGGAATCTGGGTAACAGGTACTCCTCCATGGACAAATGGGATGGGGATGTCTCTGCAGTGATTACCTACACATCCTTCACTTTCATCAGCACTCAGACCTCAGATCAGAGAGTGGGTGCCACCATGTTTCTGCCTTGACCATCCTAGCAGGGATCCTTGCTACCCTCTGGCTTCCCTGCTGCACAAGCACACACTCACACACACACACCGGACAGCACCTCAACCCAACCGTACCCATTTCTCCCCGGCCCCTGGACAGGCAGGACCTCCAGCAGGCGTACTGCCCTTCAGCCCTGCTGCTCCTCTGCCGCAAGCAGCATCCACCACAGCCTCTGCTGAGGATCTCCAGAAATAAGTTAAAGATGAAGCCCAGCCTTCAGGCTCCCTGACACTCCTTTCCAGGTCGCAGAGCTCCCTGTCAGCTTGCATAATGTATTCTATTCAAATGTATTCTATTCAAATTTGATCTCTTAGTACTTTTTCCTTCCATACTAATGCTGCCCCAACTCCATACACTCTGCAAGAAGCCAGAGCATGGTGGCCATTTATTAAAAGAGAATTGCAGCATCTTGCACTCTGTTTTGCAAGACCACACAGTTAATTTAACTTAGCTTGAAGGGCAACCAGTTGAGCCCTTCTTCAAAAGAACAGCACAAATGCAAAATCATTTTATCACTCATTTCTTTCATCCAGCATGAATGAAAGAAATTTGTCCATTTGTCCTTTGTATATTTTCATCCAGCAAACCCTTTGGTTTTTCATCCAACCTTCCAGCTGCCACACTGAAAAAATTAACCTTATTTCTCAGTGTTGCAAAGTTGTCACGAGTGATTATCAGCCCAGACTAGACTTGACCACATGATGACTAAAGGGTTGACAGGCTCTCAGAGTTAACAAAGCCGGACCTGACCCTCAATCAACTCTCAACCAGCATCTTCTGGTCCAAGCAGTATCCGAAACCTGCTGTTACAAAACTCAAAACCTTACTTAGAAAAAAGGCAGTACTGGATTTATTGGCCTCACACAACAGAAGCAAACAGGGCTACAACAACCTCAGAGTCCCCCTGCAGCATTCACTTGCCCTTCAAAGTAAGGAACTGCCATAAAAAGAAATGTAAAAGAAAAGGCAGCAGATGGAGCATATTCATGGGTTTGGGAACAAGTTAAGAAACAAAAAACTTTGTTAGAGAGCTGGTGGAGAAAGGATTCATCTTTCTACTCCCCTCCCTTGAAAAATCCACAGAAATCTGTCTGCTGAAAGGGAATATGAATGGGAAAAAATCCGGCTCATGAGCCAAGGACTGAGTCGCAAATGCCTGGGGATTTTTGTCAGCTGGCCAAATAGGGTGCTCTGGCTTGTCTTCAGTCTTCCTGCTTCCCATTACCTGTGATCAAAACATTCTATATTGGTACAGGACAAATCTCAGCACAACAGGGAAAAGCAGGGGTTGACAGCAGCAGCAGGCAAGTGAGTGTGCCCTCTCCTCTGGGATAACAGGTAGGGAATGTGCCTTGATATTTTAATAGCAGAGCTCATTTAAGCACCTGAAGTGGTGCAAAACCTATTTGAACAGTGTGTCTTCGAAGCAGAAAATGGCCCCAGGTGCCATTGAGGACCCCTGGTGCAAGCAGCCGTCGTTTCAAGTGCTTTTCCATCTTTTTTTCCTGGGTCATTTTAGGAAAAGGTGTAGGTACGCTGGCTTACATGCCCTTGCTCACTGCAACCTGCAGAAGTGAGCCCCCCGTGCCACCCAGGGGTCTGCCCCAGCATGCCGTGAGAGGGCTTTGAACGAGGGAGCCCTTGCCAGGGTTGTGAGCCATCAGCCTTCCTCAGGGACTTGATAAATAAAGGAAAAACAGACGAAAGAAGGGAAAAGCAGCTGTTTGGAAATGAACTGTAAAAACATCTGTAGCGCACCACCGACTGCCTCTGGCTGCGGCCACAGAGAGTTTTAAAGGGACACGATGTTGCAGCAGAGGACTGGGACTTTGCAGCCACCCCAACTCGATGCACTCTGGCTCTGAACAGCACCCCAGAGCACAACAAATAAAACTGGAGGAAAACTGAGTTGTGCCGCCACAGCGAGCCCTCTGCTTTTGGGGCCATGCAAAAGAAGTAAGGAGGAATTAAACTTTAATTCAGGAAAAGCCCTTAATAACACTACTGCAACTCTGACAGCCCTTCATAGGTGATGCTCTTTTTGGCAAGTGGCATCAAAGGGAGGTTTAAATAGGGATTTGTGACATTTAAATTTACTACTGGAAGGCCGGCAGCAGCACTACTGGAAGTGGTTAGTTCACACACAGACAAACTCCGTCGCTGCCTGCACTTGACTAGCTGACAACATACCAAAGGAACATTAAAAGCAATCTATTTGGCTTCAGTGCGTATCATTCCAACACAATTTTATGCATTTGCTTCAGACTTAGCGGTAAGGGGGAAGGGGAGGGAAGAAGGTTCAAGGGTCTAAGTAGCTCAATTTATTTTTCAGTAACTAAGTTACCAGAGACTCATAGGGAGATTGTATTTATTTTCTGAAGGAGGCTCCAAGTTGGCAGAGAGGTCCTTGGAAGTACATATTTCTTCACGTTCTCTTGATCTCAGTGTGTGGAGATTCACTTAACAGCTGTTTTATGTGCAAATGTTTTTTCAGGCATGTCCTCCCCAACCATAAACAGATTTTTAAAGGAAACCCTCTTAAAAGAAGTTAAGAGACAACAAATCTCTGAGCCTCTTCTCACCCAGACCTGGAGATGAGATGCAAGGAAAGCCCAGAGGGTCTTCACATCACAGAAGGCTGGGGGGGTGGTGGTGGTAGTGGGGTTGGTTTTGGGTTTTTTGGTTTGTTTTTTTCTTCTTTTTTTTTTTTTTTTAATGTATGAATATTGTAGTGGCCCTTCCAACAAAAAAAAAAACCCTATGCTCTGTCCTCCATACAGCTGCATCCAATTCCCTTTTTACATATACATGCATTTATACACATTTGTATGTGCAAGATCTATATTAGGGCTATCTTCATTTAATCTTACCATGACATTTTTGGGGGCACAGATTAAATAAAGAACACTTGGGGTTACTGTTTATGAACCCACCTCAGAACCAAGGTCCTAAACAAAAAGAAAATCACCACTTACAGGTTCTACAATGTACTACTAAATCATTTGTGTTAACTTCATCAGATTCAATAGGACAAGAGAGGACCCATCAGCTGGGCTTCAAAACAAATGACGTAAATTGTGCCTCTAATGATAAGCTGTCAGGAATTTCAGCAAGAAATAAAACATGAACAACTGTTTTGAAACACCCAAAGGAAAGAAAAAAGAAAGAGGGCAAAGAAACCCAAACAAACCCCACAAAAAAACCCAAACAACAGAAAGCAGAAGGGAAGATGAACTGTTCTTTGAGGGGAATAACAGCCAGTACCAGAAGAAGAACCTCTGAGGCCACCTGGAGAGCCAGGATAGCAGATCCTAGCTCTGAGAGGGCAGTACCACATCCTACATACAACCTTTGGTGGCAGAGACAGTTTTAGAGGTTGCTGTCTGCCTTTCTGCTTTCAGGATGCCATTCTAGACATATCCTCATCCCCGATGGCTGCTGTTGGCCCCTCGTTGTGCTGAGTGAAGTGTCTGTGGAGCCAAGATCCAGGTCAAATCTGCAAAACGATCTAGCTAACAAAACAGGGAAAGGGGTTGGAAATCAGTATTAATGCTGATGCTGTGGTTTGCTGGAACCATGAATCCAGCTTTAAAACTACTACTACCAAATCAAAAAAATGTGATAAAGAACCAAGATATGGT
This sequence comes from Lathamus discolor, assembly GCF_037157495.1. Classification (NCBI taxonomy): domain Eukaryota; kingdom Metazoa; phylum Chordata; class Aves; order Psittaciformes; family Psittacidae; genus Lathamus; species Lathamus discolor. The sequence continues at coordinate 71,519,828 of NC_088885.1, forward strand.
AAAAATTTCCTTTGGTGGTTTAAGCTTGCTTGACTCTTTGCTACCTGTTTGACTTTGTATTGGCAGGCTCCAGGCCAAGTCATCTGTCAGTTTGTGCTTCCCACAGGTAATATAAAGCCAACATAAAAGCACCAAAGTAGCATTAAATCCCATGTCATCTGTTCACAGCTGATCCAGATCACATCCATACTGCAGAGTGATCCAGTCTGAGGCAGGGACCTGGGACTGGACTAGGGATCCACAGCTGAGTCATTGCTTCACATGAATGAGTAGGCAGGACACTTGACAAAGCACTGATGAAATCTGCTTCCTGCATTTAACAGTGCCATTACCTCTCCTGTCCCGAGCTGTCAGCCAGTAATTAGGATCTTGCAGGTTGTTTCCATTAAGAGATGAAATTGGAGCCAGGTATAGAGCTGGCGGGAAAACAGGATTTCCAGTTGTCAGGAAATTCTCATTTCTTTCGAGTATGGTTTTGGACTAAGTTAGATGTACTTTATCTGCATCTGGGGACCACGGTCAAGATCCTCTGGTTGTACCTCGCTGGGACTGGGGACCCCAAAACTCCCAGCACTTCCTGCCACAGGGCAGGGCTACCACATGCAAATGTTTCCTGGACTCTGGCTTCAGCAGCACCTCAGCAGCCCAAGGTATTTTAAGCGAAACAATCTAGGCTCAGCTATTGGCATTTCCTCCTTGCTCTTGACAAGCATTTCCTCAAGCTAATACACCTGCTTCACAGAGGATTTATCCATATGCAAAGTCCTACTCCCCTGAATATAGTGGAAGGCTCTGCCGAGTTCCCCAAAGAGCCTTTTACATCCTCAAAACTGCAAACCAAACTCGCATCATCTATGTTCTGAACACGCACAAGTAATAAATGGCCACAACAAAATTTAAGGTCTGAGATAAATTGCCAGAAGCACCAAAGAGAAGCGTATGGAAGAAGCAAATCTTGCCTCTTGGAAACCAAATGGCCCACAGAGTAGAGAGGAATAATGTGTGCTTGGCTGCAGATACCTCTCAGGTGTATCAGGGAGGGTGAGGTTGATTCATATCACACTCTCTTTTCCTTGAAAGTTGCTATGAAATGCGTCTTTCCGAATTTTAACTTATGGAACAAAAAAAATCTCCTGAACTAATGCTCTTTATTTAGTTTGAACAGCACTGCTGTTCTCAGTTACTAACCCTACAAGGATTAAACCAGCATAAAGATGTTATTTTACCGGCCTCCACTTGCCAATTATCAACGAGCAGTTTATGAACACCCCAGATCTGTTGGTTGGAATAATCCACTCCAATGTTTTCTACAATTAAATTCCGGGGACTGCCAGCTGCAGACACACAGTTCACAGCAGCAGTTCACTGTCCAACCTACTGGCTTGTTCAGTGGACACTAAATCTGCAGCTTCTTTTCTTTCACGTAGCCAACCCTACTAAAACCTTGCACTGTTATACTTAGCATCCACAACATGGACATTTGTGTAGGCTTCTGGATAGGGATGTTTCTTTCCCCTGCTTTGGTCTAATGGCTTTCCAACACAAACACTTTCTAATTCAAAATTCCCTTTTTTATCACTGCATACTCAGCCAAGTTTTGACCCCTTCACCAACATCCCTGCCAATGCATTCAACTGTTTGCAAACAGTAATGCAGGAGGCACATATACAGTTAAATTTATGTTTCAAGCACTATCTGAGAAACTTTTTTTCTTTTGCTCCATGTTGTTGACAACATAATTAAAAGCCACTCCTGTTAGTAATAACTAGCATCAACATGACTAAAATTTTCCGATATAAATAGTTATAGTACAGGTCCCAACAACGCAACTATCAGGATCTGTCTCTTATGTAGGTAGTTTCCCAGTTGCTCACTCACTTGACCCACTACCCTAGTTGCCCCAAACAAGTGAATTGCTGCAAGATCCAAAACCCACACAAAACACAGCATGTGCATCAGGGCCAGTCAAAGCAGTCCCATCGCAGGACCATAACTCAGCAAAGGTGGTAACCAGGGGTCAGCACTGACCTTCCATACCATTACAGTTTGTTCTGGCACTTGTTTTCTGTGTCATTTCAGGACTTTTTAAGTCAGTTGTAAGATCTCCCTGAGGCCTTGAACCAGAACTTGGCATAAAAACACCCTGACCTAGGATTGGATACTTTTTTTCAAAACAAAACCTTGAAACAGCTGTTTGCACTCTTTTTTTTTTTAATCTAATTGTAGGTATGTCCAAACCAAACAGTCTTGCCTCATAAGGTTACCACTTGTGTGTGTTCTCTTATAACATAAAACTCATATTAATAGTGGGTTTACTTTTTTGAAAGATACGTAGTTTATCACTTGGGCATATATGCTCAAGGACCTTTAATGAACAGGTCTAGAACTGAAACAGCAGTTACTGGTACCTATGCATCTCTCATCAGTGTTAACACACCTTGCCTGGTGCAAAATCTGTCCAGTGGTACAACAGGAAGGGGGTCCCTGCAGCCACAGTGCAGCTGATGGCCTTGTGTAATCAATATTGCCCTTCATCTAATTTCCAAATCAAATAGCTTTATCATAAGTCTTATAATACACTTCTATTTGTTTTCACATATTCAAAAACCTTGAGCCAACCACTAAAGCCAACTCCTTTTACTATTAAATTATCTATATAATGATCTTTCAAGGCTTCCAAAGGAAAACTCAGAAGAAAAAAAAAAACAACCCAAAACCAAGCAAACAAAAAAACCACCACAAAACCAAGAACCCAACGCACCAAAACCAAAAAATAAAAATATTAAGCATCTTGTTCTTTTCAGCCCAGAAAACCACCTAAGGAGTTCAATCTTTGTTGTTCTTTTCTGCTCCAGAAATACGCAAAAAGAAAGGCTGGCAACCTTACTCCCTGCAGTTTTCACGTGGGAAAAAGCTGATGGGGGCAAAATCACAAAAGGCATGGATGTGCGCCCATCACAGTCTGCTCACAAGCTCTTAATCTTGATGGCAGGCTTCTCTAAGACAACGCCAGAGCAAAGCCTCCCAGGAAAGACCACCAGGAACAGCTGAGCGAAGGAATAATTTCCAATAGTCTCGTCACAATGCTCAATGACAAGCTCAAAAGCTGAAATATCTGCCTTCATTTTAACTGCTTAATCAAAATACACAGCCACCAAAGGCTGCTACGGGGCTGAGGCTGATCTTGTGACGTGACATTGAGCAAGTCAAGCTTATTTACTTGCATGCCTCAGCTTAGCCCTCTTGCAGAGCAAACAGCTAGCTCCTGGGTCTTCTTGGTCGCTCGGGTTGTCAAGTACTTTGAAGAGAAGGTACGGCCTCACAAATGATTCATCATCACCTCTGCTGAGCACTGAAATTGTTCATCAGAAAAGCAGGTAAGACACAAGAGCTAAATCCTTCCCTTGTGTGCACAATGAATTCACTCAGGAGTTCATCCAGCACACAAGTAAATATCCTTTTACTGTCATCTCAGAGCCTGTGCGAGGCTGAAAATTGTCATTCTTCTCACCTCTAATAGTGGTTACCTCTATTCTTCAGCTTTAAAAGTATGAACACTGCAGTCACAAAGATGAGGAACACGTAACATTTCCCTACAGGTTTTCATCATTGTATTGCTGAGGAGCTATATGCTGCTTGCACCACAAACTAGAGAACCCTAACCAAAGTCAGATTCACAAGATCATAGAAACAGCCTTACAGACCAGACCAAAGGCACAGGCAGCCAAGCATCTTGTCTCCAAGGGTGGCCAGTAAGAAATATTTCAGAACAAACACAAGACAAGAGATGACACAAAAGTATCTGCACCTTGGCACGCAGTCTTCCATCCATCAGAAGCTTAGCAGCCTCATGGAAAATTAAGGACAAAGGTCTTTACTATGAGGGTGGTGAGGCACTGAAACAGGCTGCCCACGGAAGCTGCAAATGCTCCATCCCTGGCAGTGTTCAAGTCCAGGTTGGACAGAGCCTTGGGCGACACGGTCTAGTGGGAGGCGTCCCTGACCATGGCAGGGGGGTTGGAACCAGATGATCTTAATTAAGGTCCTTTCCGACCCAAAACATTCTATGATTCTATAAAATGAAGATTATCACATTTATCAGTTACCAGAACACGTATTATTTCCATCCTTTTTTGAACCACTCATACCTCTGGCCTCCACAACATCCACTGGCAATGGCTTCCATAATGTAACACTGATGCACTACAAAGTGAGTCTTTTGGAGAGTGGTGGAAGAAATCGCACTTACAGGACAAACTGAACAGCGACTGGAAATAAGATACACACAGTCTGCAGATAGACTGTAAGTCAACCAAAAGTTGGTAAAACAATGAATACATAAGACTGAAATTAATGAGAAAAACACATGTTCTGAGATAAAATCTGAGAAAGACAGCAAAGGAATTTTTTGAAGTACTGTGCAAGAAAAAGTTATGAAAAGGCAAGATCAACACTCTGAAAGAAATACTTACACATGACTGTACGAAAAGAACTAATTTTTCAATTATTTTTAAAAGGAAGCCAAAAAATTGATCCAAAGTATAGCAACCCAGTTATTTTCTTTGCACTCTACAAGCCAACCTTCAAAAGATGATACTTTTTGCCCCTGGTGTTTTTCACGGTGCATGAGATGCACATTTTCTGTTTAACTTGTCTGAACTAAACAGTTTAGCCTAGGCCCACTCTGTATCTTTTGGCTGGTTTTCTCATCATAATCCTGCTCTTGAAAAAAAGAAGAGGACAACTGTTATGCAGAGATCCATTGACAAAAATGGATTCAAGAGACCAACTAGGTAACTCCAATTGGTAAACTGAGCTCATAGCAAGAAAAAAACCTACAAAATGAAGTAAATTAAAAATGAGATTTTTCCATATTTAAAGTATTTTCTCCAAGAAAATATGGCTGGGGGCTCTTAAAAAAAAGGACACTTTCAGAAATATCCACCACATATGCCAGTAAAGGGATGGAAAAAATAACCTTTCTTAATGAAAAAGACACTCTATTTTTTTCATTTTCTTCCCCTTCCCTTTTTCATTTCCATTTCAATAGAAAAATGAATAATTCCCTTAAAAAGCCCAAACCATAACACTTTAGCTCTTTTGTTAAAAAAAGCTAAATGTTAATTTTTCAAAAACATTGACTAACAAAGCCAAAATCCAGCAATGCAACTCAAGAAAATTCATACTTACGCAATACCAAAATAAGTAGTTACAAGAACTACTCAGAAAGATGCCTCTCACCTCTGAAGGTAAGAAGTAGGAGGAATTTCCAGCCAAACTGTATCTTCTTAATGCTGGTAGCTACTACCAACCAAGACCCCAAAATCACAAGCTGGTGGCTTCCAGCACTTACAGAAGAACAGGAAAGGAAAAGCCATGCCCAGCCATCCCCCTCCATCAGGTATATTGTAGAAGGGTTTGAAATAATTTTATACCCATGGCAGGGATGTTCAGGCTGGTGCTGGGAAGTGGAGAGGACCAGGCTCACACCCAACTCATCATCCAAGGTTGACTGGCCAAGGACAGGGCAAAAGACAACCTGCAGCAGGAACCCTGGCACTAAGCACCCAAGAGCCTTTTCCCTCTCCTTGCAGGCATGGTTGAGACTTAGTCTGGAGCATCAGTGAAAGTCAACAGCAGCAAATTACAGCAACTTGCTTTGCAAACTTGTTCACTCCCACAATACACTGCTCATGAGGTAGTTCAGCATCTCACTACTCTTGAGAATACTCTTTCAATTTCTTTGATGTCGCCATTTACTATCCCTTCCACAAAAATCATTGCATTTCTGCAATGCTGTCCCAGCTAATGCCAGAAGCACAGTAGCACCCTTGCTCACTGTGAAACCTAACCTGCTCCCCCAGGTGCTGGTAAGCCACCTTACTCACTCCCATGCTCACTTGGCCATCTGCCCAGGGATCTCTGCAGAAATGCTCTCATCTAACTCACCCACTCACTTGTTCTACCAGCCCATGTGTCTCTCCCCTCCATCCTTGACCAACACAGGTGCCTGTCCTCAGCCTCTCGCCACTTCTCCCACCCTAGCCTGGCTTACCACTGGTATCTTCTCACCACCACCAGCCAGGGGCCTGATGTACCATCTGAATTCCTCAATGGCAAGTATTTCAGAGGAGTCCATAGGCATTGACACTCATCCTAGAACCCACTGTCTCTCACCCACAAGGGCGAGCAGTTCATCAGTGCAAACCACATGGCGTATGAAGCCAGCCTAAAAGGCACATTGTGAACGCTGGCTGGACTGCGGTGGAGGTGGCTGCTTCCTTCAGAGTGAAGAACAGGAAGCCCCAGAAATAAAGCTCTAGGAATGAAACCTCAGAGTTCATGTAATCAGCAAACATGAGGTTTAAACCGTAAAAGCCGAGTTCGTAAGGGTGTGACGTGGCACACAGCCTCCAACACTCATCCACAAAAATGTGACCATCACAGAATTACTTGATCAAATTATGAGCCATTGCATAGCTGAACAAAGTTCTTCCACAGACTGTCTTCAATTGCTGCAAAGAAACTCAGAGCTGAGGCAAACATCAGCTTTACTGTAAGAAATCATTGAATCATAAAATGCTTTGGGTTGGAAAGGACCTCAAGCTCATCTAGTTCCAACCCCCTGCCATGGTCAGGCGCACCTCTGTCACACTGAGCACATTGTCAGGGACGGAGCATTCACAACTTCCTTGGGCAACCTGTTCCAGTACCTCACCACCCTTACAGTAAAGAACTTCTTCCTTATATCTAACCTAAATCTCCCCTATTTAAGTCCCATCTGGTCTCAGTGATTTCAGTGTAGATATAAAAATGACTATTCATAGGAGGAAGGCCAGAAAGTCCATCTATCAGATGCAGGAAGAATGTGCTTCTAACCTATGGGGTGCCCATAAGCTCCCCTGCAGAATACACACCAAATGCAAAGCTATCCCTACAGTCTCTGAAGATGCCCACAGCAAACAGCGTAGGCAGGAAATAGCAGGTTAGCTTTACCTCAGAAACTCCTTCATGTCACAAACCCTACATGAACTCTTCCCATCCTCCCAAAAGACTAAGTTGAAGGGTAAAGGTTCCTTTCCATCCGTGTTTTGGCTTCGCACTAAACTAGAGGTTTGTCCACTCTCTTCCCAAGTCCCTAAGCCCATGCTCTCCAAAAAGCAGGATGATTCTGTACATTCTGCTGAGACCAATTATCAATACAAATCCATCATTTCACAACAGATTGACCCCTCTTCTCTCCACTGAGCAGAGAGTTCAAATCATCCCCTCATGATCAGACATCCAAGTTCTAAACCCAACCATCACCAATTCCTCGTTGGCATTAGTTATCAGGTACTGAAGACTAGTCTACATATACACAAATAAATTTTGTCCAATCTTACTTTTCCTTAAAAAGTGTATGTACATCTCCAAATGTCATACGAAACAACACAAAATACATGTTCCCGTGTAATTGCTACATAACACAATGTATTTTAAATAATTTGTTTCATGTGGGTGGCCACATATTCTAAACTGTTAATCTCTGTACACTTTGTTACTCTGTCCTCCGCCCCTTTTGTTACTCCTATCAGCTCACTACGTGCTCTTAGCAGTAAAGGGCCGAGCTGCTTTCTCTGTTGTGTACTGGTACAACGCCCAGCATAGGCTCTTCATTACAAACTCCAAGCCCCACTACAAAAAAAAAAAAAAAAAAGGCAATTAAACTGAAGAATAGATAAATTTCTGAAGAGAATGTACAACTTAATGACACAAATTCACAAAAATGCTGGTTTCATGTCAGTCAGCACGGCAAACACCAACTCCCTCGAGAACCTCCATATTTTATAGGGCTTTTTACGGTGCGCTGGGACAGAAGCGAGAAGATGACAGCCTAAAGCCAGCTCCTAATCAAACGCAGATTTACCTATGGCGATTACATTAGAAAACAGCTGGGAAACCAAAATAAGTCTTGGTGCTAACTAAAACTCAGCGCACCTGAATTTAAAATCAAACCCTTGAGGAAAAGGCTCTTCAGTTAGCCATCATTTTTTTATTACCGGTATGTGGGACACTCCCTGCTACAAATTCCTGCTTCTCTGGGTGGAGGCTGATTGCTTCTGAGCCATTTCTTCACTGAGTCTGAACCACCCACATCTACCAGGAAAATTTATTGTGATGAATAGACCTATTAACACCAGCTTCACCCCACCCTATACTGCTTCAGAGTATGGAAACTCGATGGATGTGTCTGGTTCTGGTTAATATGCCACAACTCTCAAGTTTTACAATGGGAAAGCGGAGAAAACACTATGTATTTTATTGTAGTGTTTGGGCAGATTCTCCATAAAATGGAAAATTCAGCCTATCAGGGATCTAATTTGCAGTCTTTGGTTATCAAACCTTACATCCTCCTTTGCCTTTTTTCACAAAAATTATTTTCGCCTTCATTCCTTGCCTCCTTGCCAGGAGACACCAAGAGCAAGCCTCAGGTCCTCCTTAGCTCCAGCAGAAACCATGTCCAAAAGGACAAGGAGATTACAGAAGCACATGAGATTTTAAACAGGAAAATCTTTCAGGAGAAGCTTTGAATGTGGCACAGACCTGCTCTCACCTCACCTTTGAAAGCCTGGCTTTCAAAGCTAGGCTAACACCTACTGACTTCAGAAATTGAGTGCACAGGTTATTGCAACCTGAGGAAAACGCCGTGCAGGTGTCACTCAGAGGAAGACAGCTACACATAGGCAATGGCTTAGATTGCTGCAAGCTGTGCTGCAATTACAGATCTCAAATTACAGAAAGAAAAAATAAAATAAAAATAAGTGAGACAAGACAACCATAGTAACAATGGAGCCAAGTGCAGACAGCGGAAGGGTGGAAGACACTGAACTGCTTCAGTTAGGAAGCAAACAGTGGGTCCACTAAACCTAAGAGGAGAGAAAGAAAATACAAGAGGTTTTCAAACCATATACGCCTTGTTTAAAGTCCAACTCAGGAAAACGAAAGAGTGAATTTCCTCCTCCACAGGTCAGCTGAGGCTGCTGCAAGAGAAGAGTCCAACAAGACAGGAGTCCAACACCACTTCCAGCACTTCATCAACACTGCTTCCGGACAAGGATGCCCAAAGTACAGGACCTATGGTGGGCTCTGTATGGAAATCCTCTCATCAAAGTTACTTGTCTGCCTCCAAGAAAGAGTGAGCAGTACTCCATCCTGCCTTTCAGAGCTACAGAGACTGGTCGGCAGGGGTAGAAGCAGACTTGCAATAACTTCACTTTCTCTAGCTCATCTGATAGTGCCATTAGCACAACTGGCTCTCAGCCACCAAAGTGAGAAAAGGAGCAACTGGATGCTCATGAGGAATGACTGAATAAAAATTTAATGTCTGCATAAACAGAACAAAACATCTGGTAGAACAACTGCGGTCCAGCCACATGTAACAATGGCACCAGCAAGAGCTCCAGCACTGTGTAGTGCCACTGGAGCGGGGAGAAGCCTTGAGCCCAGGCTGGTTCCAATGCAGACCCTGAAAAGAGTTTTAGGCCACTTCTTGCCAGAGCTCTTCAATTTATTTTAGATGGCCAGCACTTGCTGGAGGGAACTATTGGGAGGCCCATAAAAATTGGGTTTCCCTTCCCAGTGTCAACTGATGAAGTAGCCTTCATTTCCTGACCTTGCAGTCATTGTAGCGTGCTACTGCCTGCTGTTACAGAAAGCTGCTGTGTGACAGTAAGCAAGCTGACACCTAATTGTTAAATTCAACCAAGTGTTTTAATTAAGGAAAGAGTGTCTTTAAAATAAACTCTTAGAAGACTTTGGCCCATGTTCAGGAAAGCACTTAAGTACAAGCTTTAGACTGTCTCTATTCAGGAAAGCACATGCTTAAGTGCTTTCCTGAATGCAGATATATTCCTGTCCTGGGGCCTTAAAAGCGCACTAAATAATAAAATTTATTGCAATTTTACTTCACTATTTTCTTGAAATATTTGTTTAGCTACTTTTCTCTGAAGAGTATGGTCACTTAAATTTTGTATCTATTTAACAACCTTTACTGTTAGCTGATTGCATTCCAAGACAGAAACAGACTGTTAATGCTGTTTCAGTTAAACTCTAGATTTTTTACCCATTATCATGAAACTGTTTCATTTTCTTGAAAAACATCTCAGTTAAACCAGTCACCCTCATACAGGGTACCTACTGGCCACATATTGCTTCAAATAATTTTGTGTGGAGTTGGAGATCTTCTGAGTTCATTCTTCAACATATACATAATAAGGAGATAATGTCAAACTTCATCTAAACCAACACTTATGTCTGGGCATTCACTGAACAATGACATTCAGTCACGGCTTCTACAAATATTAATGCATGTATTATCATAGAACCATAGAATAGTTAGGTTTGGAAAGGACCTTAAGATCATCTAGTTCCAACCCCCCTGCCATGGGCAGGGACACCCCCCACTAAACCATGTCACCCAAGGCTCTGTCCAACCTGGCCTTGAACACCACCAGGGATGGAGCATTCACAACTTCCTTGGGCAGCCCATTCCAGTGCCTCACCACCCTCAGTATAGATGGCACGAGTCAGAGCCAAAAGCCAAATTTCAACAAAAGCAGATGTTTCCCCAAGGAAATACCCATGTTCTACATCTCTCACAAGCTACCTCCAACACATTCCTGCTGCAAATTTTAGATTTTCCTAAGAAAAAGTTGACAGTGTTGAGGAGGAAGAGACAAGAGAGTGAGCACAGCATACACATATCCACATGAAAAACTTGGAGAAGAGTTGGGGTGTGCTTTGTCTTACTTAGCCACGTTCTTGCAGCTCCTAAAACAGGAACCTGAAACTTGGGAAGTGAGGCCAGAGGTGTCAAATTTGTTAGTACTGCCAGAGTGCAACGATCACCATTCTTCTCATGTCTGTCCCATTGTTACACTCTAGTAGTCCCATGTTTCATGAGTTGTACCAATGGACCAAGCTTTTACTCCCTGTGGTCCTGTGAAGCATCAGATATCAACCCCAGCTAGAAAAAGAGCCTCAGTGTCTTTCACAGGGCAAGAGCCTGCTGAAACCCATTTCTGAGTTACTGACAATCCCTCACATGCAAAGTCAGCTTACACCTGTAGTTGCTGGTCTTTACTTCTTTGCTCTTAATTTTTTCCTGCCAGGGCAGCTGGCAGCAGACCTGTGAGACATGGGGTAAACTGGGAAGGATTTCTGTGCAGCCTGCTGTACAAATTGCCTGCGACTGTTGTGCACAATGGCCATGAGGGTCCTTGCTAGTCCCAACATCAATTTACCTTTCTTGCTCGGACCTGGCCCTTTTGGGTGCATCGCCACCACTAACGGCATTAGCAGCTGTTGTACCTTAGATAACTACCTATGGACCCAGAGCTTACTACCTCTGCACTTGCTACCAGTACAAACAGAAATTCCAAAGCAGTGAAAAAAGAGGACATTTAAGTGTATTCACATAATCTGCACAATACCCAGAAAAGAATTTCAAAGATTAGTTTTTTTGAAAAAAATCTGGAAGACAAATTGTCCTGTGGCTACATAGAGAAGCAGGTGAAACCATAGGTGTCCCAGCTGTGACTAGCAGGTACATATTTAAGGCAACACCACATGATGACACACGCTTAATTTGTTCAGGTGGCAAGGTTAGCAAAACGAGCTCAGGGAATGAATGCAGCTCAAGCAGAATGACTTAAACATGAAGAAAAAGCTGGTCAAGATGAATCACACATCCCAGTCAAATAAAGGAAAGTCTGCTTGATTTAAACTTAATTGTAACTGGTTTCCCCTCACCTTCCAAAAATGTATTTTAAAAGGAAAACCGTGTTTATGGAGCAAGCTAAACCACAACCATTTTATTCATCTGTTGTTTCAGTTTTTTCCTTTAGGCTTGCATTGAAATACAACCCAGAACAGCCTACTCTCAGAGCCTTTTAATACACACTGTTATTTAATGAGAAAGAATAAGGAACATTATGGTCAGGTTTCCTAGGAGAGGACATCCCAAGAAAAGTAGAACAGCACCCTTTCCTCAGGCTTCCACCCCAGGCACTGCCAGGCAGAGCCAGTTCAACCCTTCACTCCAACAGCCATCTGGGGAGCTCAGCAGGACACCACCCAGAGATGCACAGGGGATCTCGTGGACAAAAAGGCTTTTAGGACAGAACATGCTTGCTTCCTCATCATCATCAGTGATGGCAAACCTTTTGCCCGTGTGAGCCCTGCCTCTTCCACGCAGCACTGCTCTCACAGCAGCAAGGCACCATTACTAGTGCTTACACAGGTCTGAATCATGCGAACTAGGAAAGATGGAATAAGAGGCAAAATAAAAGCTGCCTCAGCAAGAGCTGTGGTTTCAACCAGCTGAAAACATTATTTTTAGAATACTGGAATCTCTTAGACATCATCCTTCAGATTCACTTGCCCACACGGGTGAGAGTCAGGACCTGCACGCGTTACCTCTCTCTGCACTGCAGTTCACTCCTCCAGCCACCGATGTTTCTCCTCTCCTTCATGCCCATGAAGTCAGGCATGCATAGCCAGCCCAAGAGATTGGCTGGATGTGACCCACCGCTGACCAACTGCAGTATTTGCTCCGACACTGGTGGGTATTCCAAATTATACTTGTGACTGTATTCAACATTTTAAGTTTTTGGTTTGTTTGGGTTTTTTTCAGGGGGTTTCCACGGTTGTGCTTCACATTAACTTCAGCCTCAGATAACCAAGGCAGTTTTCACAGCCCATCTGCTTCAGAAAGCATGACGCCTTTTTTCTCGAGTACAGCTTGGGTTTATTCAAACAGAAACAGCAGAAATAGCAATGTGTTCCCTTCATGCCACATACAGCAGCAGGCAAATACCCTGCAACCCAGTCAAAGATGGTTTGAATTACTGAATAATTGACTTAAAACTTTGAACTGAAACGTGGGATGGCAGAACGCATGTGATCCTGCTGAGGATTCCCCTCTTCCTCCACCCTGCTTCTTGGCAAGACAAGGTATTCTTCAGTTTCAGGAACAATCTCTTGCCTGCATGAATTTCTGAAGTGACTTTTCCCACCCTATCTTTGGGAACTGATACCAACCTCAGATAACTTCCCATAGGCAGGAGAGTAGTGGGGCAAGAAAACGTATGGCATGGAGACGAGCCATAAATCCCAGGAAGAAGAACAAAAATTCCTTCACTGAAAGGGTTGTCAGGGTTTGGAACAGGCTTCCCAGGGAAGTGGTAGAATCCCTGTCCCTGGAAGTGTTCAAAGGACATACAGATGAGGCCCTTAGTGACATTGTTTAGTGGTTAACTTGGCAACTCTGGGGTAATGGTTGCACTTGATCTTAGAAGACTTTTCCAACCTAGTTGATTCTATGATTCTATAATCTCTTTCCATGCCACTATGACCTTGGCTTAGTACACAATCCCTAACCTCAGCTTTGGTTTTGTTTGTACTTGCTAAGTTCAGGTTTTGCTGTTCTTAAAAAGCATCAGTGAAATCTACGGGACTCTGAAGATTACAGCCTTTTCGCCAGGTAGCTCTTGCTTCTGAATCTGGCACAAGGCTGCACTTTCAGCAGGAGAAACACATTAGAAAGCCACTGTTTCATATCAAAGCCTTCAAGGTTTCTTAATATCCTTCATCTTTTTTCTGTACCTTTATAGACTTCCAGAAAAGTTTGCTAATTTAAAAATAATATGTTTATTTAACCATGATCTCTCTAATTGCCGAGAAGATCTGTAGTACAAATCCAAGTTTTCTTCCATCTCAAACTGGTACAGTCCAAAGCCAAGAATACATATGTTGCTAGCTGGAAAATAAAGTGCCCTTGATTCCTAACTTTATTTTGGACAGTCCACTCCATGTTATTAAAAGCCAAATTCAGTAGTGAGAAAATATATATAGCTTCAGCTGTTTTGTGTGGGTTTAAAGTAGTATTTGCTTTATGAGTAAGAGATTCGATAATGCATATATTTACATAAAAATAGTTTTGACATTTACGTTAACTCTTTGCCAAGCTGGTGCAAAAATGGAAATGTAAAAAGCATAAGCGCAGAAACAAGCCCCTATGCTGTAAGTCTGCTATTTACAGGTAATTTTTTTTCTTGGCAATAAGACCTGAACGGTATGTTTTATAGCACTAGACCTAGCCACTCAGAGTCAATTTAGTGTTTATGGAAAGTGCCAGACTGACAGTTCGAGATTTAAACTCTCCATGCCAGCGTGCAGCTGAGCTAGGGTAGCGGCAAGGGGAGTTTCCAGAACCTGGGACACCGACGGGCCCCGGTTGCATCCTGCAGACACAGAACAATTCACGGTATCTCAGTCCAGTACCCAGCAATGCAAACACTCAATTATTTCTCACGGCCCAAGAGGCTTCTGAAGAGGGTGGCACCACTGTGCGCCACAGCAGAGCATGAAGTGAAGCGCCTTGCACAATTCAAAGCCATAGATGGGTATGTCCAAAATTTTCAAACCAGAGCTGCTCAAAAGACAAAGCCTATCTCATAGAAGATTTTAATACTACAAAGCAGATATAGATCTGCAGCAGGAGATAACCTGCCACTCTCTGGGCTTCTAAGCAGCTCGTGAAGGCCACTGGGGCAGGACAAGCAGCAGAGAGCCAGGAGCTCATGGAGACCTTGCAACTGCAGAGCCCAAAGCAAACTGCAGAGCAGCCAGGATGTGTTTCAGCTTCACAGCCTCCCAGCAACACATGGGCAACCAAGCTGCCCAAGGACCGGGCAAATCACCTGGCAAAAAGCCTCCACAGGTACCACCACAGCTTTGTTTGAAATGAAACCTCACATGAAGCACATAGGCCTTGCTACCTCAGCCATCCTCAACACACAACTTACATATAAGTGCATTGCACTGGAGGATTCCCTAACAACAACTCCTCTGATCTATCTTACATAGGGATTAATATACTGTCTCATCTGCTCTCTGCTACTTCCCCACCTGAGCTATCTAGTCCCTTTAGTCTTTTCTCAAAGCCAAGAAGGAGAAAGTAATCTCTTTAATAACCAGTTGGGATAGGTTATGCACGATGTGATGTCAAGCACATTACGTAATTGCGTTGTGTCAAGCCCTACTCTGCTAGATCTGGGGCTGGCCATGCAGCAGTCACTGAACAATTGATGCAATGGACAGAAAAGGTTGGAAGCTGTCTTTTCTACTACAGTAACCAAGACCATTCTTTTCTTCTTTTTTTTCCCCAGAGCAATTAGTCAGCTCAGGGATGTCAAAACATATAACTGGGCCACAAGACAAATTACAGTGTAAGTGCTGCTGCTTTGCCAATGACCTAGCAGGCTTGGCCCTGAGGTTTCTAATGTTTGAAGCCTCATGTCCCTCATCCAGTACTGCAGTACTTCTAAAGACATTTTAATGAAGATGAAATTCTAGGAAAATCAACCTGCATGGATCCTTCATATATATAAACAAACAACAATAAAGCCCAGATGACCAAATCCATAACATATTGGTATGAAAAAGAGAAGTATAAAATACATACATCTATGTAGTGGCCACCGATTCAGACTCTTTTTACAGAAGTTCACAACCATTTTACCAATATTTAAGACTCCAACTGTCTCAGCTGAATGGTCTGGATATTAAAAAGCCATCTTTACATTCCAGTTACCCTACAACACCATAAACTGATGAAAATATACAAACAGAAACAATTAATCAGAGCTGAGGATAGTCTTGATCCTTACTGCAGCCTCATATGTTACATATTTTTTCTGCCGTGATCTCACTAGCAATGCATCACTGTTTTTAACCACTCTGAGCACTGATTCTACACTCAGCAGCTGTGTTTGTTTACAGGGCTAGAAATTAGCACAGGACAAATGGACTCCATCCAACTGAAATTTTTTTTTGGCATTTTCCACTACACTTCACAATATATTGGTCCTCATAGTCCAATTATGTATTTGCCACTGACGCTGGCCAAGGAGAGTACATCAGCAGAGATGGCCCTCGCTAACGCTGCATGGGGATGCTTTTTATTGCTCCAAACACAGACTCTCTAATTACTAAGCACAGTTCAGACAGACACTTGTAGCCAGGAAAGTCCAGTACTATATTGTCCATACTGTTTTCACTAGGAACATAAAGAATGTCACCATAATCCCTCCTGCATTTTGCATACTGCCAGTTCAGTAAGAGTGATGAAATGCAATGATATTTTATACTTAAAAGGACCTGCCAGTGCCCTTCACAC
Source organism: Lathamus discolor (assembly GCF_037157495.1). Lineage (NCBI taxonomy): Eukaryota > Metazoa > Chordata > Aves > Psittaciformes > Psittacidae > Lathamus > Lathamus discolor. Next base: position 71,536,050 of record NC_088885.1, read on the forward strand.
TTTTAATTGAGCTCCCAAAGCCAATTCCAAAAGACTGCAAACCAAATTTAGACAAGTCAGCCCTAAAATTGTTCTCCATTTCAATATCCATACACTTTTTCACTGTTAGTTATTTAAAAAACAAACAAAAGAGCAGCCCTATGCCCCTACTTTTTTTTCATCTACTTTACTGTTTCCTTTACACACAGTTGGGGGGGTGCTTTGTTTTTCTCCATCCCATTCTAGGATAAACAGTTACAAAGGAGTTACTGAATTCCCTGGAACATGACCGCGAATACTCCTGCCCTAGTTCTCACACAGCTGAAGGTAAATACAATTTTAAATGTTCTCCCTAATTATTCAGAATACTTCTGTAAGCAATCCCTATTTACGCTAGAGATAAACACAGCATGCATTAAGTTGCAGTTTACAGACTGCTTATGTCTTCCACACTGCTAAAAATACTCCAGTTCGATCTTATGAAATGTATTCTACAGAAACTACCAAACAGCCTCGCAGGGCAAACGCCGAATCCTGGGAGCCAAGCAATTTCTCCATGCAAATATCCACAACTATTCTGTCAATTCACCAATAAGTCCTGATCAAGCATGTTTCTGGAGAGAATAAGGTTGAAACCACTATACAACTTCTTGAAACATGTTTTCTTGGAGATGGAAAAAGCCCATTTCCAGGAACATTTGCAAGGCATTTTGTTTCCGAGGGACTGCCTCTCACTATTCCTAACTTTGTTTCGTGCAAACAAAGTCCATATTTCTCTGATAATTTCAAATAATAGCAATGATGATGTTCCTGACATCACAAGATGCATGAAGAGCCCTGTCAAAGTAATATATTGCACTTTGCCATGTAATTATGTTATGCTGGAGTAGAGTGTTGGAAAACTTAGTATAATCATTAGCTGAGCACTGAATGTTTTGATTGTCAGACAGGTTGTATATGATGCAAATATATGACTCAGAAATGATTTCACATAAACATTTTGGTAACAGTAATCTGACTCATAACCTCCAACATAGAAAATAACAAGCTGCACAAAACATCTGTGCGCTCCAAGCAACCCCAGCTTGTAGCAACCTTCACAAGTCTCAAAGCACAGAGAAACCAGAGGGCCCCATTCCTGAGGACCTAAAGCTGAGAGGTGCTGAAATCCACCTTCCCAAAAAGAGTCAAAGAAGTAAAAAAGGCAGTTGTTCCCACCAGGGAGCCTTGCCGAAGAGCTATGAAAGTTTACTCCGTCTGATAGCCTGCCCAGTGGGCATTGCTTGGTTTAGGTCCACATGTAACAGGGATAAGACAGGAGGAAAGGTTTGTTGTTATTCCACCCCGAAGCTTCGCCATGTCAAGCATGACACAATGCACAATTCTTCTTCTATTTATTTTCTCATTCATTAGGAGACGGACAGCTTCTTTCACGGCCCCTTTCTGAAGACAAATGTGCAGTCTTGAGTGACAAGGAGAATTTACCGTCTGTTATTTCAGAGGAGGTTTGCCATGTTTATTCTGGAAAGTGCCATGAATTAATGAACTATCTCTTCAAGCCTCAGTGAGTCGGGACTGCCAGCTCTCTGGCTGCCAGAAGCAACAGACTGTTTTGGGACCCCATAAAATTGTTTTTACTGAGACTAGCAATAGCAAAAGTATCAGGCGGACCCAATCCCAATAGCTCCTGAAACATAAAGGACTCATTATACTGACTTCAGCCATTACACTGCATTTTTATTTTGAGTTTCTCAACAAAACTATCAGTTAACTCAAAAGACTACCTAGCATTACCTTCCTTGCAGTACAGACACTACCAAAAGGCATTATGACTCTGCAGCATAGACATCACCAAAAAACATTACCACCCCACAGCATGGACATCACCATTATCATGGATGTTACCAAAAGCTAGACAAACCTTTACTAGGCTTTCCAATAGTTTCAGGTGAAAAATGTGCTAGCCTCTGACCGCTTAAATTTTTCCTATCCAGCTCCTTGGGGGTGCCTGCTCACACCAATGTACTGCACTTCAACACACACATAAAACCAGAGACTGCCCTCATGCTCATGCTACCATCCACTGCACCCAAGTGTCTCCTGCACCGTTCAGTCAGAGACCACAAAGGAAAAGCTGTTCTCTTCCAAAAGCTACCACTTAGGGCAAATAGTAGGCATCATATACAAATGGGAGGGCATTTGATCACACCTCTCCATGAGACATGTGCAAATGACCTGTGGGGCGGTTGGGCTAAGGCAGGGGAGAGCTCACGGCTTTGCTCAAAGCTGAGTCTGCCCCCATAGGACTACAGATACCTGATGGAGCTGCAAAGACCTGGCTGGGCAGAAGAACCTCCTGAGCACCCAGTCACTGTCCCACTGCAGCAGAAACACGTGCTAAGAAAATGCAGTTGGAGGAATTTAAGGCACTGGAAGTCAAGGTACGGGATGAAAACCCCAGGGACGGTTTCAACCCCAAGCACTAGGTTCATCTTACCAGTCTACACCACAACACAGGTGGAAGGAAGATTCACACAGTGGGAGTGGGGGAAACTATACTTACGGGATAAACTAAAACACAAGAAGTTTCACCTCAACGTGAGGAAGAACTTCTTTATGTTAAGGGTGGCAGAGCCCTGGAACAGGCTGCCCAGGAATCTCTCTGGAGACATGCAAAACCTGCCTGGACGCGTTCCTGTGTAACCTGCTCTAGGTGGCCCTGCCTTGGCAGGGGGGTTGGACCCAATGATCTCCAGAGGTCCCTTCTAACCCAAACAATTCTGTGATTTCTGTTACGTCTGGTGGAAATTCACATTCAGGTGGCACCCACAAAGATCAGAGGTGTTTGCTGTTTGCAAGCTCATCTGAGGAGCCATATCTCTAACAGAGCATGGCTGCAGAAGGCTCAGACTAGGCAACATGGATGAGCAAGGTACACAAGTGGGAAGTACTAAAGCCTAAGCCAGGTGAGAACCTATGGTCTCCAGCTGGCTGATGCTGCAACCTGAGAAAGCGCAGGTTTCACCAAATAAGACCCTACTATCCCACTGACTCCACAGGCCACTTAGGGACCAGCTAGGATGGTAACACAGAGCTCAGTTTCACAGTTAGATCACAGGACTGGAAACAAGAATTTTACAGACCTCGTCACAGCCCTGGTCCAGTCATGCTCTTCAAGCCTCAGCTTAGCCATTTGGACACGTGTACAGTAACAATTTATGTTTGTCAGAGCACGATGTGAGACTTCAACACTTATGAAGTGCTTTGAGGTCCTGAATAAGAGAGAGAGCAGTATTCTTACATTGTCTAGTAAGTAACAAGCATTACACATTCTGCAGAATGGCACATTTTTGGACAGGACAGCTGCTACAATCATTAAAGTGTAAAAACTACCACATGCAAGAGACAAGACACAGACATCTCAGAATGAAAATCTCTACTGTAGTGTGCTAAGCAAAAGTATTTTCTCTTCCATAGCACAATAAGTTAGAACTCCCCTAAACAACTTTGTGTCTCCCTTTTTCTTCACTCCCTTCCCCCTCTTCTTTTTTTGTCTTTGTGGGTTAAGAAGAAAAAAAACCAAAAAGAAATTGAAAGGGCAAGCCAAGAGATTCACAATCACCAAAGCCTGCAGAACATACAGTGAATTTTGGCAGGACATGCATGTTTATCCTTTTCATATGCTGTTTAAATTATTTTTATAAACAAATCATTATCTTACATAGCCACTGCTTAGTCCCTTTCATGTCAAAGACATTTGATGTTACAATAATTAAGCAAAAGGGTCTGCATTCTTGAAACGCAGTCTCCGGATGACTGTTTGTGGGCAAGAGACTGTTGCGTTTCTAAAACGAAGGGTATCTTCTCTGAGCTCCACCGTTCAAGTCAAGCACCTGGATTCTGTACTTGAATATCTACACAGAGGTTTGATCCACAAGTGACAATTTCACACCAGGCTTAAATTTTAGAACTGTACTCCTACCATTTTGCACCAAAATTGTGCATACAGAACAAGGCCCCCAAAGAAGTTTCTCACTGCTTTAGGTTAGATACAAGGAAGAAATTCTTTACTGTGAGGGTGGTGATGCACTGAACAGGTTGCCTACGGAAGTTGCAAATGCCCCATCCCTGGCAGTGTTCAAGGCCAGGCTGCACAGAGCCTTGGGCAACATGGTCTAGTGGAAGGTGTCCCTGCCCATGGCAGAGCGGTTGGAACCAGATGATCTTAAGGTCCTTTCCAACCCTAACCATTGTATGACTTCATGTTGATGAACTGGCCTTGGCACCATGATGAAGACACAGGTATATTAAAAGCTTATAAGGCCTATTCCTGCACCAAGAAATGTTTATCACAGCTAAGATGGAGTACATAACCAGTGTGGGCATTAGAAGAGAAGAAACATGAATGGGAAGCGTATGGTAAGTGACAGAAAACGCTTCCTCCTTTTTTTCCTGCAGAGCCTCTGACAATTAAAGACTGCTGATTCAACCTCTGCTCCTCTGGATTCGGCCAGAGGGAGTTTGCACCACTGTGACACAAGGAATTAAAGCTGCAACCATGTCTTTATTCCCCAATAAAGAGCCTTAACCCAGATACCTTTAACACGGTTTGAAAAAAAATGGAAGTTATGCTGCATTAAGTGTTCATGCCCAAACACCTTTTATTACAGTTTACAAAGCTAGAGGCAGAGAAGTCTTTTGCATCTGGTACATCCTTGTAACAGCCCAACATTTTTCCAACTCATTTGGACAATTTTATTCCTTGTAAGAGGACTGGGATTGATTGCTTACAGCTTTACTCTCCCAGATTTATCTATCAAATGGTCTGAAAAGCCAAGGAGACACAAGGATGCAAGAAAGCAGCTCCGTTTCACGCCAAAACTGCAGACTCTTTCCTCCTGGCTTACAGGTGTGACTATCAAAACCTGCTCACAAGCTCTAATCTGCTCTCATTTTTTAAGTGCGCTTTGCTGCTTGGGGTAGAGATAAAACGCCTGTGCTTCAATAGACATTATGTCACTCGTTAGCCCTTGTACAAACAGAATGTCTAATACCTTGACCACATATGCCACGTGAACGCAATGCAGTAAGTGACAAGATGAGACTACTGCATCTGCGCCTGCGTACAACAGCACACCTCACCAGGAACGTTTGTGTGCATGCTTTAAACAAGGCATATTTTACAGCCTGCACTTGATAAAAGAAATTATGGCTCTCGATTTGCTACCATTAAGATTTTAGGTTGATGAAATATATCTTCTTTAAAGGGGGGCTTCAAATAGCTAGCTTCCATGTCTCATGCTGCAAATGACCATTAAAATACATGGAATAACAACTTTGGAATACTGTTTGAAAAACACTTTCTCATTTATTGTTGGGAAATATGACTTCTTCGGAACAAGTGTTAACACTGTCTTGATAAATTTGCAAAGCTATTCAAGCCACGAAGTACATCTGCACACTGAGTATATTTCAAATAGTGTGCTTCTGTTTTCACTTTCAAAATGTTTTTATTTATACACTAATATTTGACCTATGAATATTCCACGTTTATATGGAGCCAGCTGTTCTAAATTCTGGTTATACTGAGCATTCATGCAAAACATCAGGTGATATCATTGGATATTTTTAAGGGGAAAGTTCATAGGAAAGCAGTTATGTATTCTTGTGATTAACACCACATTGGATCAAAACAGTCATGTCTAGCTCTCTGAAAATACAGCTACTGTTTTAGTTAGCAGAACACTTCGGCTCTGTCTACATTATCCTTTTGTGCCAAAAAAATCCCACTATTGCTACCACTGATTCAATTCTGTCATTGTGCTATGATGAACACTGCAACATAAAAAGAGCTGAAGGCAGTGCTGTCAAAATCTTCGTGCCCTTAACAACAAAAAGTAATCTCATGCCATCACCAAGGAAAAAAACCCAAAACAACAACAAAAAAAACCCACCAAGAAAATCACAAACAAAAACCAGCTCCAAAATCCACTCAACACTACAAGGCTGTTTCTTAACATCTGAAAGTTCAGAAATACTGGATCAAATCCATAGCAGGTTTTAGGAATCAAAGTCCAACATGATGTATTAAGCACACCTCCAGTCCCAGAAGGGCTGTTGCTTTAATTAAGCTTTTTCTCCTGCAACAGCCCTGTGGCAGCTACAGCCCTGTGACCTTCCCAAAGCCATCGCCTTGGGAGCCTGCTCTGGGTCCAAAGCATGGGCCTGTGTGGCTCTTGGGGAGCAGGCGCCTTCTTGGGGTGCTAGTGCCGGCCACCCCTGCTGCAAGCGCTGCAGACAGGGTGACAGGAGGCACTACTCCTCATCCTCTGCCACCTGTGGCTGGAAAAAGCTGGAAACAACCTGCTGAATGTTTTCACACATGGCCCCTCACCCTTAGTGTATCACAACTGGAGAATCCCAGTCCCAAACGCTCTCTCCACATTTGGAATCACAGGTGGTTAGGGCTGGAAGGGATTGTCAAAAATTGTCCAGTCCACACCCCCTGCCATGGGCTGAGACATCATTCACTAGACCAGGTTGCTCAAGGCCCCATCCAAACTGACTTTGAACACTTCCAGGAATGGGGCAGCCACAACTTTTCCAGGCAGCCTGTGCCAGTGCCTCACCACTCTCACTGTAAAAAATTTCTGTCTTATATCCAACCCAAACCTCTTTCAGTTTAAAACCATTGCCCCACTGGAATAGAAAAGTTCCATGCACTCCCCCAGTGCACATAAGAGTTTTTGGTCCTTAACCTGTCTTACAGCCTCTGAGCTCTGATGCCTGCTAAAACAAATGGGAATCTCTATTTGTTTTAGCAGGCATTAGTGCTTGCTCTCTGTTTCACATCGCTATATAAAGGGTCGCATGGAAACACTAAATGATTAGTAGGTGGACTGTACTTAACAGCATTACTGTGCAACTGCTGGGATACAGCAGAAGAAACACACGGTGGGACTGTTTACGTCCTAAGTAACTCGTACCTTACTCTAACCCCTGCCAAGTTAGCCATGAGGCAAGATGACTTAAAAAGAATCATGCCTCTGCAGCATGGAAAGTCTAAACACCACCTTCCTTCCTCCTAAATCACAAACACCACTTAAGTTTATATTTAAAACTACAAGAGAGCACGTCACCACTGTGATGCACCACGCTAGACCAGGCAGGACCTATAGCTCTTCAGCAGAGGTGCAAGCCTCCAGCAAGAAGTCCCTGCAGGAGCTCAGCACAAGACATCCACAACAGCTGCCCAAGAAATTTTCTGATGAAGCCATGTCCAGCTGTAAGAAAATTGCCTAAATAAAACCTTTTCATAAGAAGTGGTTCAGTTTCAACCTTGTTTGAGGAAAAGAAGTAGGAAGCATTGCTTTTATTTTCACAAAAACAAACAAACCCAAACAAGCCCCACACCTGGGTTTGTATTTCAAAATGCAACTTTGTAGCTATTTACACATACAAAATCTGAGTCAAATCCGTCAAGAATGCTTTGGCAATCCTGACTTTTTCCAATTACAACCACTTTTTGTTGTTGGTTGTTGTAAGCCTTCAACATTTCACCCAAATATAAGACGGTAAATTTTCAAGCTCTGAAAAGCTTTCGCAAGACAGAGAATAGTCCTACTAATGCCACATGGTCTGGTTCCAGTAGCTTAGTCCAGATGACACTTAGCCCTTACATGAACGTGACACTCCACTCATTTCAGCAGTGCAGGTTTTGAAGAGCAGCTTCACCAGGAGCCGTGCATCTTTGCAGGGCTCCTGCCAAAGGCAGAAGGAGGACTGCAGTCCCTCAAATTCAGAGTCTGGAGTAGCTGAGGACTTCTAAAGGACCATTTGCAGTTTTAATCATGTCATTAGGCAGCTGCACGCTAGCAGGCAGCTCTCAAACAACAACTGCTTCAAGGAGATGACATAAATGAGGACCTTGAGCTGCAACAGTTGAACAGCAAATGTAAGGCTGCTCTCCGACGCTTGGGATCAGTCTTGGCATCGAAGCCCAGTATACAAGGCTTGGCAGAAGTCAGTAAACTCATTCCCATCATCAGCTTCATGATTTCTAATACTGGCCTGCTCTGGACACACGTGGAGGACGCTGCTCGCACGCCGAGAGCGCAAGGCTGTACACAGCCAGCTGGCAACACAGCCAGATCTGCAGCATCACACACTCCAGTTATTCCCTTTGAGTAGATGTCTTGACCTTTACAACACGTGGCCAAGAGTATAAACAGATGGGATGACAGTATGAATGGTACGGTCCCATCAATATAATCACGCAACGTCCCTGATACATCTTGGTTGCCTCATTTCATATCCCCTGACAGCAAGCATGATACCAGGAAAAAGACAGGTGGGCTGATCAAATCCTTCAGATGAAAAAAATTCACCTGCTTTAGAAACACACAGAAGGATGCTTCCCTCCTGTGAAAAGCCATGTGGAGCGAAAACATGTTGCTTTCGCCTAAGTTGCCATGGATTTGTGCAAGCTCATTCCTAGAAGGAAATCTGGTAGGCGATGGCTGCCAAAAAGATGAAAAGCCTGCTTGGAAGACATTGCGTCCAGAAGGTGCTGCTTTATAGGCCATGGGAGAGAGAGTATTTGTACAGCAAGCCTTACACTGACCTCTGAGCGGCTCCTTTGCACTGAAAGGGAGCACCCTTGCACCAGCAGATACTTGAAGTCTTGCAGGGAAGAAAGGGATCGCCTACGGCTTCGGGATTCAAAGATCAAAGAGGCTTTTCACCATGATCCCAACTTTAATCACATGGAAAAGCTTCAGGGCTGCCTGCGGGACTGCTTGGCAAACAGCTGTGCTTTTCCCTCAGTCTTTTGCCTGAAGTCCTCCCAAGAGACCTGAAGGTCTCGCATTAGAGGGGGAAATCCTCTCTCCAAAAATACAGGGATACAGTGAATCCCTGCTGTTTGTCTGCTACGAAAAGGCACAACGCTGGGGATAACCAGGCACCAGACCCAAAACGCACACTTTTTATGGTCCTTATCTCTGGAGGGTTTGATGGGTTCAGGCTTTTCCTGCACAGCCATCCACCTGTCGTCAGCAGCCCCAGATCTGGGTGATAGCAGAAACCTGCAAAGACTCTCACTGGATTCCTTGGGTTTTCTTGCAGGAAGCATGTGGCTTTTTTCTCTTGGTGTGGATGCCAGGGTAGGAAGGCATGGGTGATCACCAGGAAAGCTTCTTCCCCATTTTGACACAGGATTGTTCCACAGCACCTTATATTCACCTTATATCCATCTACTTATATGTACTAGTATTCAGACTTCCTATGTGTCAAATGGAAAGAAACAGACACTTTTCAGGTGCCTTGAACTAGTGAAAATAGCCAAAATAGGCACTTTGAGGATCATCTTCCAAAAATTGGGACCAAATTTACTGAAGATAGATGATATTTTCTGTCAAATTATTTTTTGGTATCTAACCTGATAAATGAAGTTTATTGCCTAAATTACCTGAACTGGTTATATCTTACATGTGGTTTTCCTTGTAACAGAACACTTATCTCTACTCCCCAATACATCCCTCCAGGTGCCTTATAAAACATAGTGCTAAGCATCTCCTAGAAACCTTGAACACTCAAAGTTTAGCCAGCCCCACTGGGAATCATTGCCCATACCTCCCAAGTCCATACTACAGTGCAGACATCACCAGGTAGGCAAGACAAATCCCAGACTCTGCGCTTCAAAGACTGATGTTTCTTGTCCTTCATGTAAGACAGCAGCTCCCTGCAGCTGGAGAGCATCCATGCCTCTATGCCCTCCTTTTTAAATTTTATTTCTTTTTTTATTTTTAAAAGAAACTTTCCCAGGACATCACCTTGGAGCCTGGGACAAGTCTGAGCTGTCTGAATAATCTGAGGCCTCACCAACGTCCCTTGGCTTCACAAGACATCAACAAGGAGGACTGGTACTCTGAGCACTTACAGAAGCATAGGCTTCCCCAGACAGAAAACACATCAGTTGTACCCCCAGACTGAAGGGATATATATGTTGGTCAGGAAGGGCTGGAGCACTGCACATTAAGACCAGCAGTGACTACAAGCTACTGACTCTTTTGGGACTACAGGGCTGGAAAAGTTAATCACACTCTTAAAAGAACATTAACACCTGCAAACTCTCAGGACAAAGCAGGACTTCTCTGCACAGCTGACCTAGATGATGGCTTTCCAGCACAACCAGGTGCATTAAATGTTCTGGGCTGCAGCAGAGCCAGTATCAGCACCTGAAGGTAGGTCACCCACAGTGACTTCACACCCACGCAGACCCACACACCTTCAGGGCAGCCTGCACCTGTACACAGGTATTACCCATATAATACCGTACATTCCTGATCCCAAGGGAACATCAGCGGCTCCTCACACCACTTTGGTAGCTGCCCTTCAGCAGCAGAAAGGGAAGTCTTTAATGTTGAACACAGGCAAAGCTCTTCAGAAGCCGATTTTAATGAAGCAGAAGTTATTATAGATCTGATCACATGCAGAAAACCCCAAGTAAATAACTCTAGCAGTGTCTGCTTATAAGGAGACTCCAGCTGTGGGATTTCAGGGTCACATAGCATACAATTCATTGGAATAGTCAGTGTCCTTAAGGTCAGGAGCCTCCCCTTTCTGCTGCAATCCCACCATCTCTTGCTGCATTTCCTAGACTACATCTAATAGGCTGCTTTAATAGATCACAGGCTGGCTCTTTCCTATCACACCTTTGGTTTCTACATTGCAATAGAATGAATTATTGTTTAATGGAAAAGCAAACGTCAATATACATGTGAAAGACCCCCAAAATCCCTGACACGTCAGAGGAGCTACAGAAAACAGCTGAACAGATGTTCAGTCTCACCCCCTAGATTTGCCAACACTCTGGTAACAAACAATCACGTTAAATGACATTATGGTTTATGACTCGGAACTTGGAAGTTGATGAGAAATTTCTGCAGTTGATTCATACTTCCTGAGACTCATAACTAGCATTTCAATCATGCTATTTTACTACATTACGTGAATAATTTTCCTTGTTGTTACATAAGTGTCTAGATCCAAAATTATCAGAACTGATCTGAATCATATGATTTTAGGGGTTTTTATTTTTAAAAGAAACATAGTTTCAGGTTACTGTCTAATACTTCTTTCCTGGTGCTTTATAAAGCAGGCAGTGAAATACCTTCTAAAACACCACATGCTCACATTTCTCCCTGAAATCAGCCCCTCTGGGTACCGCCCAGCCCCTTGCAAGTACCTTGCTCTGCACCCTTTAAATAAAATGTGCTACAGGGATTTCTAACAGGCATCTACAACCAACACCATACTTCTTAAACTCACAGCTCCAAGCATAGGTCCTGGAACTCCCCAAGGCAAGGAACAGCTCTGTGTCTTCAAAGGACAGAGAGGTTTGGGGAAATTGGGAGGGGAGAAAAAGAGAAGCAGCTGCTCTTTGGACTCAAAACCTTTATGGTATTCCCACACCCCGGAGTCCAAGCCAAATGAGGATCACGCTGGCTTCACTGAAGGATGATTTGAGGATGCCTCAATCCAAAGCATCACAGCTCTGAAACAGCAGCACCAACTAAACATCTCTGAGCTAATTTTGAATGGGAGGCTGAGACCTTGAGAGGGGTCCCACAGGGCCCTGTGCACTGCTGCAGGGGCTGCACACCCCAGACACCTCTGTGGTGCCTGCAGTTGCAGTCGCCACAATCTCAACACAGACAAATCCTTCAACAACCATATGCAGCACAAGTGGGACACTTGCACCATACTACAGGATTTTCATCAGGTACAAAAACTACCCAGCTCTTGTACTGAACACATACACTGTGGCACAAAGCTATTGAACACATCTACCTGTTCTGGGAGCTCAGAAAAACTTCTCGCTGCAGTGACTTATCACTGCTGTAGATGAGGAAATGCACAACTTGCGTTTTGCTTTAAACAAGACAAGCTGTTCACAGGTGTCATCGTTCTGGCACGTAGCTCTGGCAGCACTAGCGAAAAGACAATTTTCAGAAGACCGGCTAAGATACTTGAGCTTCACAGGAATTCCCTAGAAAAGGAACTGCAATTCGCCAACTGAAATATTTTCATTCTCCACAATAAGTTGAATCTAATTACACTGTTTCTTTACAATTGCAGTCTAGTATTGAGGGCTCCTTCAAGTAAAAAGCTTAATGGCTTTCCCACTGACATGGTAACTTGAAGCCCTTCACATCAGCAACACGCTGACAGTACGATTTGTTTGAAGAACAGGTTGATGTCTAACAGAGCTTATTTCAAGATTCCAACAAGATACAGATTTTTTTTTTATCATATTCCTGGGTTCAATCACCAGAATATCCTACATGGAGTCACATATTCATCACCATGTTAGCTCAGCTCCTCAAAGAAAGAGGAGACGGGGACAGCGTGGAGTAGTACGGGGCGACCGTACTTTGCTCCAGCCCGAAAGACAGCAGCGCGCCGCCGGACCTCGCACAGAGCGAACGCAACTTGCGCTCCGGCGTGAACCCGACTCCGCTGCCCAGAAACCAGAGTAGGGTGGATTTGATCCTGAACGACGGACTGATCGCTACCAGCATAACAAGTACAAAAACGCTATTAATGAAGATGATAACAACGTGCCCCCTTCTTTTTTGTCCGCCTCGGGTTTTGCGGAGTTTTGTCTCCTTGGCGAGAGGAATGGTACGCTTGCCCTTCACTGAAGCGAGCTGCCCTCCTGGCCGACATCCGTGCAGCTCAAGGTAGGTCTCGCCCGGCAGACCCCGCGGACCGCCGCCCCAGCCGCGCTCCCCGGGGCGCAGCCGTCCGCCTCCCCTCCCCGGGTACGGGTGTCTGCGGACCGCGCGGGTGGGCTCCGCGCCCCGCGGCACTCACCCAGGTTGACGAAGCTCATGACCATGTCGGCATCGCTGAGGAAGGCGCTGTCCTGCGAGCTGGGCAGCGGCGGCGGCGGCGGGGCAGGGGGCGGCGAGCGGCCCCGCTCCGCGCCCGCGGTGCCCTCCGCGCCCTCGGCCAGGGCGTGGTAGAGGTCCAGCATGAAGCGCGGCGCCGCCGTGAGGCGCCCCGGCGGCGGGGCCGGCGGGTCCCGCGGCAGCGGCCGGGGCCGGTGGGGCAGCCCCAGCACCGAGAGGATCTCCCGCTGCATCTCCCGCTTCTCGTGCGACTTCAGCCGCCGGTACAGGAAGCCCGAGGCAGCGGCGGGCGGCGGCTCCCCGCCCTCCGCGGGCAGCGCGGGCTCGGCGGGGCGGCAGGCGCCGCTCAGCAGCGCCCAGCAGCAGCACAGCCAGGCCAGCCGCCGCGGCATGGCGCTCGGCCGGGCGCAGGCAGGCGAGGTCCCCACTTCCCCCTCTCCCCGGGGAGGCTCCCCGCCGCCCTCCAGCCCTGCCCCCCCCGCGGCGGCTATCGGCTGGGCCGGCGGGGGCAGCCAGAGCCAGAGGGGCTCAGCGCTCAGCCCCACCGCCGCGCATGGCCGCCCGCGGGCACAGCGGGGCAGCCTCCCCCCTCCCTTCAGGCGCTCAGGTGCGGCGGGGCCGCCCCCCGCCCCAGCCGAGCGGTCAGTCCGCCATGCCCCTGCCCCGGGGCGCCGCGGGCTCTGCGTGTAGGGGGAGAAGGAGGAAGAAGAGGAAGAGCAGCGAACTTTCCCCCCTGCCACGGAGCGAGCGAGCGGCTCCTGCGGCGGCAGCCCCGGTCCCCGCGGGCTGGCCGGAGCGGGGCTGTTGCCGGCAAAGGCAAATCACCAGCGCGCCCGCCTCTCGGCGGGGCGGGCGGCCGCTCCTCCGGGGCGGGGAGCGGGCGAGGGCGCAGGTAGCGCGGCCCCGCGGGGCGGGCGGGACGGTGGCGGGGGATGGAGGGGGGCAGAGCAGAGCAGGTTCGGAAGCGCCAGTGCCGTCGGTTATCATTGGTCTGCTGAGCTGGAGCAGCGCTCCGCTAAACAGCGGCGCCGGCCGCTTCGGGCTCGGCGGCTCCGCTGGCTTGTTCCTTCCTAAAAGGATTTCGGCCACCGCTCCCAGCACTTAGAGCATGTATGTTATTTCTCCTGAAAATAGGCTGAGTGGTACCTGTTCTGAATATGAAAAAACCTTATCGTTCATTTGAACGGGTTACAGCATCCCGCCCCTTTTTCTGGAATACTGAGCAAAAGTAAGCACCGAGCTTACTTAAATGGTGCAGGTACCTCTCCCTCCACACCCAGTCCCCATTGATGAAGTACCAGACTGTGTCTGCGTACTGTGAAACAGGTTGTACCGCTGTAAAAGGACATACCCACTCCTAAAGTCAAATCCTAAACTGGCAGCTGTGATTACAGCCCTTTCATAAAACATAACCCCACCACCATCACCATGCAGCATTCTAAGAACGGCAATGAAGTTGAGCAGGGAGTAGCTCATCCATATGCTGATCTCTGACTTAATGGATTTTGCTCGGGTTGGATGAGTAAATCCAGGCTAGCCCCGCTGAAATCAGCACAATTGCTCTAGGTTTGAACTGGGATAATTTCATAGGAGTTGGCCTTGAGAATAATATCTGGACTATTTGAAGTCACTGGCAAAATTTCCATTAACTTTATTAGAATCAGAATCTGGCAATAAGCTCATATTCAGTTTCCCAGAGACACAGCTGAGAATATTCAAGACTGAGTATGTTATTTTCAGAAGTGGAGGTTACTCCAAGCATTCACTTCGTGAAAGCAAGGTCGCAGATGGCTCTTTTAACTGCACCAGTCAAGGAACACTGTAATACTAGATATTTGAAAGCTTGTTTTGGAGGGGGGAAAGTGCATCTTTAAGGAGATTTGAGCATGGCTATCACGGGGGTGGGAGGGAAGAGTATGGAAGTCACTTTTGCATCTAGCCCCGTATTTTTTCCACTTTGTTAAGGGTAGTCAGAATTTGAAAGTGAGGGTGTGTGCAACAGCATGGACTAAGCATGCTCCTTTTGCTATAATGGACTTCATTACCACCATGAAAGAGGTCTGTGTCGTCCCTTAAGGACTGGGGAAGGCAGTGTTCAGAGAAACTTCTGTACTGCTGATTCATTTATTCAATTCTGTCAGCTTAGAGCAGCAGTGATGATTTGATTAAAGAGGGAGAGGAGGGTTCAATCCCAGAGAGGAGGTGAACAACATCCCTCACCTTCTGCGAGGCAGTGTAGGATCCCACTGGGGAAAACCCAGGCTCCCAGGCAGAGAGCCCAGTGCACAAGCTGTCCTGCATCCCTCTCAGCCCACCAAGAAGTTAGTCTTCCAAGCCTTAGGAAGGACATTTGGAGGCTGGGAGGAAGTGCAAGAGCCCTGAGGTCAGTGAGGGAGGATTCCCAGGCAGGCACTTATCCCGCAGGTGGTGAGGAAGGGGAGCAGCCACTTCTGTGCCATTCACTTCCCCGTCTGAGCCCATTTGGATGTAGTTCATGTTGCTGTCTCCAGCAGAGCTTTGTAGCCTCCGTTTCCTGTTTCGACAGCAGCAGAGGGAAATGTCTCATTATACCATTATCTCCAAAGTGTGAACCTTTCCACCCAAAGTGTCCCCCACTTCCCTTGAAGTCCAGCAAAGATAGTGCGTATTTAGCAGCAAACAGCATTTTAGCAAATTCCAGGTCAGCTGTTGGGCATTTCTGCTTCTCTGATGCTCAAATGTGTATCGCCTCTATGTTTTTATTCTAAAAGAAAAATATTTTAAATACTGTCATTTGCATAGGCATCACTTCAGTAAATTGCAGCTGTAATAACAGTTGGCAGCATTTGGGCATCTGAGTTTGATGCAGCCTGGGGACAGGGACACACAGCAAACTTTCCAGTACTTCTCTGTTAAGTTACCGTATTCTTAAGGTAAGTTTCCATGTGTAGCTAGGAAGCTAATGCCCTCCTTAGGAAGTCATTGCACCTTCTGTTAAGTTTAATTTAAGTCTAGTTAATAAGTCTGTCACTTTTTTCAGAACTGCTGCCCAGAGATGTACACTACTTCTCCCCGGAAACGCATCTCACTTCTAGTTGTGAATGCTTTACCGTGGGTTCCAGCTAATGTTATGGGACCTAGGAAAGTCACTGCATCACTCAGCAACTTGTTGCAGGGTGGAAAGAATTAAGTTCTTTTACAGAGGTCACCTACAGCAACAGGTTTCAGATATTCCTCCCATCTGAAAGAGCAAGTTTCTGCAAAGAATTTTAAGATTTTGGATGAGAGCTGCATACCTAATTCTCCAGAGGAGTGCAAAGGCTCTGCATTCAGCAACTGCTGCAGGCTGACACGTTTTGAGAGTTAATTGAAAATACATTGTAGTGTTACCAGCAGAATTTTTCGCTTGCCAAGGGGTCTTCGTAGTATAATCCACCATCCATTGCTCTGCGGTAACAGGCACTTTAAATTTCCTTTCACTGTCGTATCTCCAAAAATGCTCGGAATCAGGCTTCTGGGTATCGTTCAGGTCACCGGCTTTTGCTGCTCATGACGGACATCTGGTGGCAAAGCGGAGAAACTCGGGTCTGTCCACTCGTTGGCAAGTTAGCCTTAAAACCGCTTTTCCTCACAAAAAGCCTCACTCCAACCACCCACCCACCCCACCCCACCCTCCGGCAAAACCCCATAACCCTAATAATTCAAAGAGGTCTTCTACATCCCCCTGAAAAGTCCTTGTTTAATTTTCATCCTGTAAACAAAATTTCAGTATGTATTCAAAAACCTGCACCAGCTCAGTGCTTCATGAGGAACATGTGGTACAAGTGGCCGTGAGCAGAGCCCATACCCCACAGGACTCCTCTTCCAAGACGTGGGATGGTGCCAGCAAGGATCAACTACAGCATGTGATTTCTTCTGGCAGTGCCGGTGTTTAGGTTGTATGCAATTAAAAGCTGGGCTACCTGTTTCTACTTGAAAAGGATTCATTGGGTATTCTGTTGTCTTAATTCAGCAAATCATTCCTCACTCTGGTTTAAGCAAATTAGGTTTCCTGGTTATTCTATGGATAAGTCATGAGAAGCAGTTCCAGGCAGATAAAGCATTGAAATGGTAAAGAGGTAATTTTAGTTGGAAGCTTTCGGAATAAAATGAGGAACAAGAGAGAGGTTCCATTACTGTGCCTTAAAATACACCACCTCATATGGAATCAGGAAGAGGTATACGCAAAACCTTTTTCAATGCCTTTAGGTGTACAACTTCCCAGGTGCCAGGATTTCATGACTCTAGCAGAACAATACACTTTGAATTTCTTTTTTTTTCAGGACTGAAATTATGCTTTTGAATATAGTATTGAACTTACTATTCCAATGATCCCTTCTCCACCTCCTGAAAACAGAAAAGACATTTGATTTTTATAACTTGGCATTCCCACCTTCTCTCCAGCTGAACCATCAGCCACCAAAGCGCCTGCAGCAAGCCCTGCTCCTGCGCTTATGGGGTCGGCAAGGACACTGCAGTAAGGGCAGCTTCTGTCTTCACAATCCTTTTGCTAAGCAAATGTAGGTATTTTTTTTAAGCAACATGGAAGAGCTGTAAGTAATAAGAATGACTTTTTGCTTTCTAAAAAAAACCAAACCCTATGCTGTACAATAATGACATAGCTGGAATGGACTATTTGCAGTGTGCCCTTGGAGAGGTTGAAAATGCAAACATACCTCCTAATTTTAGCATACTGGTTTCCAAGGTCTACTTGTGAAATGAGAAAGAGTGGTTGAGTATAATCTTAGTTCAAAGATCGAAGCAGGCTAAAAACAGTATTTGCTATGAAAGCTCAAATTTTTCCCTTCGCTTGCTGAACTTGCTTTCTCCACTGCAAGTAGGGACAGTTGAAAAATAGTAACATCATCTTATTTGCACATAGCAAACCACTACTTTCTTTACTCAGAAATCTCATCTAAAAATACCCAATGATGATTTCCCAGATCAGAACACCTTAAAAAATGTTATAAATATTAATTCAGCGACACAACTGGACAGCTATCCTTGCAAAAGCAAACAGTTAAAAGTGAAGTAAGTCCCAATATGCATTTCACAAACAATTTCAACTCTGTTCTGCCCCTGGCCACCATCTCCACCCTATCAGGGATATACTTATGTGCAAACAATTATAGCTTAGTTTATTTGAAGTCAACAGTGTGATGTATTGAGGGAAACTGACCTGAAATGACAGCAATTAAGTAAATATTAATATATCATATCATTAATATATTTTTGCTGAGTCTTTTCATGATATTTGCTTTTTGTTTTATTTTTGCTAATAATGCTTTTTCTGTTTAAAACTGAGGAAAGTGAATCATCAACTATAAAAGGGAAACAGCAAAATCTGCTTTGTACAGGATGCAAGTTAGGCTTGGTAAACTAGAGAAGGAGTAATTGAGATTGATGTAAGTGAAAGGTCAGTAAATGTAGAAATATGTTAACCAACATGAGGTAAGAGTCTACCTTTAACCTCTAGAAAGTGAAGATGAGCTTTTAGTAAGACTAGGTCCCCACTATCACTGCTGTCATACGTAACAACAGTAGCAAAGGTGCGTATCATAATCCATATAAGCTTGGCTGCAGGCATACCTGTATTGTAAGCAGACTTTCTACCACTGTGCAGGTATGCTTATACCTGCTGTGTAATTACCCCAGTACAAAAAGCACAGCGCCGTGTCCAGCCTGCATAGTAGGGTCTGAGAGAAAGAACCTAATTTCTTCTGAAGGATGAAAACTAGAGCAGTACCTGGCTGTGAGCACATGAATGCTGCCAAAAAGACACAACGAGAAGAGGCGAGGTCCTCAGTCTATCCTCTGCTGGGGTCAGCTGGTGAGCTGTCAGCAATGTCCTGCCATTATGTTGTCTAGTGTAGTGGGCAGAAAAAATTAAACACTGATTAGGGTAGCTCATAATGTGAGGATGAATGGAAAGACTCTGATTTTAGCAGGCAAATCATGACCTTTAGGCTCATGTGAGGTACAATGAATGAATGTCAAGACGTCTATATGATAGACTAAGGCTGGGAAAGGATGAAAAGGTAAAAGATACGTAGATCTTTAGGAGACTCTCCATCTTCAAATATTTGGTCTGGATTTAAGTTCTAATGCTTTAAATTAATAAACATGCATTAGTAATCCTAACTCTGAATTACATTTTTATTTAGCAATTAATTTCTGTTTGTTCTATTTTCATAGATTCAGATAGAAACAGAAAGCTTTTCTATTAGGTTGGTTTGTCTTTAAACCTTAGCAAATTAACAGAGGGAGCTAAATTAAAGTATGAGCCCTCTTCCAAGTGTTGAAAGGTCTTTCAAAGATTGTAGAAGCTGCTATTTCTGCCCTTGTGCAATGGGCATTGTAAACAGAGAGCCTGGAGCTTGTAAAAGCCATTGTAATTCAGAAAATTACAACAAAGAAGGTATAAAGAAACTCAAAATCGGGAAAACCACAAATGATTTCCAATACCACTGATAACCTCAGAATGTGCTGTGTGGAGTTACACTTCCCAGGTTTGGGAAGGATGGGGTTCAGGTGTATTCTCCATGCCATAGTGCCTAGGGTACTTGCTGCTTAGCCCCCTCACTATCCAACTCCCCGTCAACAGAAGAGGATTAGGCAGCATATTTCCATTTCTGCGTCGTCCTGGTGTCAGCTGAGAGCACACATACTGGTGTGGCTGGCATGTTGCAGAGCAGCACCTAGAACTGCTTCCTGGGGCTGAACACCTGGCTTCACTCACCTCCAGAGATGCACATTTTATACAGACAAACAAAAAGTGTGTATTTGAGATACACGGGCCTGATCATCACCTTGTGCTTTGGGGAAAAAAACCAAAAAAAACCCCACCAAAGAAACAAGACCAATGATAATTAAGGAAAGAACAGCTGTTAATATTGCCAACAAGTACTGCAGAATGGGACTGGAAAATATCCTGGAGAGAACAAAACTAGGGGGAAAAAAGTTCTGAAATCTTATTTAAAGTAACTCTGACAAAGTCTGCTCTGAGCAGTGTGCAAAATATGTCTTTTCAACAACACTTTTCAATAAAATTGGGATAGACCCAAATAGCATGAGGCCACAGTGGGGACTGCCAGATTATTCAAGTTTGAAAATACAAACACCGTTCCCAGCAGCATCCTGTTGTAGAGGCAGCTGTACTCGGGCTGCCTTTCCCTTTACACGTATGCAGACAGGGGTGAGCTTTCAAAGGCAATGGTCCCTAAACACCCTCAAATAATAAATGTTAGAGAACATTCCCTGCTGCCATAGGCTTAGTAGCCATTTTGCACTAGAAAGCCAAGCCACCTCTCACCCATCCTACCCTAACCCCAGTGGACATCTGCCTCCTGGGTAGGGCAGCTGCAGGGAGCATGGCAGGCAGCTCAGTGCCTTCTCCCATCCTCATCCATCTCCAAGGTTTCCCCACCACTGCCACTGTTCTCCCACCTTGTGGTAGAGCTGTCACCAAGAGGTTTTCTGCTTTACAGCCTCCTCGGGCTCTGGGGGATAAAACACATTTCCTACGTTCTTTGCTGCTTTACAGACATTCAGTAGATACCACTTGCTTTCATTCACATTCGCTTTTAAAAGCGCCTCATATGGTGCCAACCCAAACACAGGTATTTTAGGGAAAAGCAGGGTCTCAGAAGACACTGCACAGGGCAGCAAGTCTAAAAAGGCATTTTTAGACATCAAGAACTGCAGTGGCTTAAAAAGCTTTAAAACCCTGTTGTCTTACAGCTGAGCTTCTTCTTCCATGCTTCAGGAACAAAACACTCTCTCATCCCCTAAGAAGATGTTTTTCAACACCTGTACTTACTGTCAAGACCAATAGCCTTATAGATAAGTTAGTTACTTAAGGGAACTAATTTGGCCAGGAGGAAAGGGACATGTGTTGTTCCCAAACACCACTTAATACTTAGATTTAAGAGATGCACATTGCAATAATCATTTTGTTAACAAGTCAGAAGAAGACCTGACTGTATATCAGTTTAACCTGAAGAGATACAGCTGCTACTGTGCACTAAACAAGTTTCCATGCCAGCTCAAGATGATGACTCAGAAAAGAGAGTCATCTTTTTTCTTTTTACAGGAAATGTTTAGAGGCTCATAGAAAAGATTTCATACATTTGCTGTCTGGAGGTACGTCACAAAGTAATCACAGAGAAAGAAATGTGGTTTCTTTAAAGGGCGTAAGGAGAAAGCCTTGTAAAAAAAATAAAGATCTATTTCTATGTTCTTAGCTTTCTCTAAATTAACAAAATATCCTCCTTGGTGAAGCAAAAGTGATAACCAGCTAGTAATTACATTGCTTATGGGAGGCTTCAAGTTTCCAGAGCAACAGCATGCCTGTAATGCAAGGCTTGTCTTTGTTGCACTGTTGGCCCAAAGCAGAGCTCAAATTTTCTGTCTCAGGCAGCTCACACACAAGCTCCAAAGGCTCCATCCCTCCTGTGGGAAGCCAGCAGCCCAGACCTTGCTGAGTCCCCAGGGACGTGCAGGCTGAGCGGTTACAGCTGCTGATGCTCGAGGTGGGAAACCTGGTTGGGATGTGGCCACTTTGTGCCTTTGGGCTGTAATGCAGCATGACTGCTCCCTTGAGCTAGCATATCCACACAGGTGAGCACAACTGTGGGTGCAGGCCTGCCACCGTGGCACTGGAAAGCAGGTAAAACTTGTCTTTGACAGCTCCAGCCCCTGCAAGCTCTTTGGAAGAGACTCGGGCAGCCAGTCTGCTTCAGGACTGTGTGGGTCTCTGCTCACACTTAAAAGGGTGACTTGCACAGGGTGGAAAGAGTAACCGCTAATGTATTGTTACTGTTTTCATATTTAACAAGTACAGTACTATAATAAATAATGTAAACCAATAAATAAATAATGTCAGCTAGAAGGTAGGATTAGCTTAAAACCAAGTACCTCCGGTGTATAGGTGTACCTTGTCTGCCCTAAGAAGTCAGCTCAGCTCAAATGAGTTTTGGGGAGAGGGGAGAGCTGCTATGGCAGCTCCAGAGCATCATCTCCTTTTTTTGCACCTCACATATGGTCAGAACAAGGTCTCTGCACCTTACTGATCCTTTGTTGTCAGACTGATGCACAACCAAGTTCTAATAGCTTATTCTACTCTGTGCCAGGGGAGTCTGCCAGCAGAAGACCAACAGCCTCACAAGCAAGCAATTAAAAGGTCATTTCCAAGTACTTTTGAGATATTTGGTGTAACTCTGAATGCCACAGCTCAGACAGAAGAAGCTGCACAGTTACATTAGCATGATGCTCTGCCCAGGCTTTCTAGCCAGAGCATTGCAGGTACCTTCCAGCTCATTTGAGCTGGAGCAGTGGGACACCCCCAGCATGCCTAGGGCTGCTGGACCCACACTTTCCCTGCTTTGAAAGTAAACGTTGTCAGGATTGCTCTCTGGGACTGAGCCCCTGAGCAGGAAAGGCTCATGTCCACACTACTGCTCTCTTATTCCCTGGGACTGTCGCTGGTCTGCACTAGCATCCATTCATCTCGGGAACCACTTGAAATGGCACTATTTACACAGGCCAAAATAGTGCCAGAGACTGCTCTGTTCAACTGGCCTGTCCCAGGACCTAAGAACATAAGGAGGCACTGCTTGATGTATGGGAACAGACATAGCATGAGCACTTGCCAAACTGTCATGCAGGCTGGCTGTTTTGTAAGCATCCTTTGTGGCAACCTAGAGAAGGGCACTGCTCTCAGCCCTGGGCAGACAACTACTATGTGAGTTGATGTGAACGGAAACCACAACTCGTTTCAAAAGGCTACCCAAGGTTTTGGGCAGTTGTTTCTAACTGCTGAGCAGAGCTCCCAGTGGAAACACAGCATTCAACTTGGGAAGGAAACCTTTCTAAACTAACTTCTTACTTCAAGTAATTCTAGTCTCTTACAACGTCTTTATTTCACTCAGCTTTGAAGAGATAGAAGAGGCAGATAATTAATTATAAAAGACAGTAAAAAAAAAAAAAAAAAAAAAAGAAAGAAAGAAAGAAAGAAATAACCAGTCATTCCAGACCCTTACAGCCCCAAGACAAAACCGATACACCAGTGACAACATATGGGCCCTTGCTAGTGTGGAACCAAACTCCTGCAGCTGATCTCCATTAGAAAAGCCTCTGTTGACTTCCCTCACACAAAATAATAGGGAAATCCATTTCATTTTCTTCAAATCGTACAATAGCATTTGGCAAGTTTTGCTTCTTCCCATTTAAAATAAAATAAAGCAATAAAATATGATAACAGCCCATCAAGTGATGTTACAGTTTCATTTATGTGATGTCCAGGACAGTTTGTGGCACTAAAAGGAATGGGTACTTGAACAAGGTATTATGGCTAGTAGCTTGTGGGAAGCCCAGGGAGGTTGTGAGTGCTCCATCCTTGGCGGTGTTCAAGGCCAGGTTGGATGAAGCCTTGGGTGAGATGGTTTAGTGTGAGGTGTCCCTGCCCACGGCAGGGGGTTTGGAACCAGATGATGTTGAAGTCCTTTCCAACCCTAACTATTCTATGATTCTATGATATATTTAAATACTAATAACCTAATAGCAGCAAGGCAAGATAATAGAATGTGACAGATGTTGGATGTTCTGGATTTGCACTGTGCCAGATGTGTATTTAAAATTACTGTTTGCATCACGAAAGGACCAAGAGACCCCAGTTTTGGATTTGAGGCCCTGTGAGGCTGGACTCTGCAAACAAGTATTTAATTCCTTTCTTGTGGTTTAATCCCAGCTGGTAACTAAGCCCCACACAGCCACTCACGTACTTTCCCCCTTTCCCAGTGGGACAGGGGAGGCAATAAAACAGGTAATAGTGAGAAAAGTTGTGGGTTGAAGTAAAAGACAGTTTAACAGGTAAAGCAAAAGCCATGCATACAAGCAAAGCAGAACAGGGAATTCTTTCTCTACTTCCCATTAGCAGGCAGCCACCTCCAGGACAGCAGGGCTCCATCACATACAACAGTTACTTCAGAAGACAAACACCATCACTCTGAACATCCCCTTCTTATTCCCCTAGCTTTATAGGCTGAGCATGACACCATACAGGTCATATCCTTTTGGGCACTGGGGGTCAGCTGTCCCAGCTGTGTCCCCTGTCAACTGCTTGTGCACCCACAGCCTGCTCACTGGTGCAGTGGGATAAGGAGCAGAAAAGGCCTTGGCTCTGTGCAAGCACTTGATGAAATCACTCTTATAATCCTCTGTGAGAAAGACTCATTTTCACCTCAAGAACTAAGGAACAGGGAGAATGGAAACAGTCCTTCCACAGTTAGATAGGAAACTGAGAGCTGAGCCCTGTTTTTCTGATTCCCAGTCAGTGCAAGCATTAGCGTATTTTTCCTCCAATAACAAATTCAAGCTGTGACAGGATTCTGACATATGGATTTCCTTCCTCCACCAAGGTTTTTGAGCATCTGGGTCTTGATCAGCCACTGTCACCACCATGTATCTTCAAAAGAGATGCTCTGAAGTGTTTAATCAGCATCAGCCACAATCTGAAACAGGGAGAAAGGGAGAAATGGTTCACAGATCCTCAGAGCTACTATGCGGATATGTGGTTGGGATCAAAGGGGACTGCATATGGCAACAGCAGCTCTTAAAAGAGATTCTGAGAGACGCATTTTCTTGCACAAAGTTTTATATAACCACACCACTTTGTTCTCAAATATTTAAACAGGTCAGTGACAATGAATAAGCTATAATAATTATAACATGACAACATATTGAAGCCAGTGTGGTGAAAGTGCTTTGTATTCCCAGGCACCCTACGGTCATCATCATCGTCAATTTTTGACTGTAATTCAGATCCAAGAAAGTATTAGAACAAACCAGGTTGCTGACAAATGAATAATTAGATGTATCCTTGATCAAGTACTTCCTTTTACATAGAGGCCCGTATGTTGACTATACTGCAGTGTCATCAATAAAATCTTTGTCTGTTTAAGTCAGAGCACACAACTTTCTACTGTGGAACACAGTTGCAACTGTTTATGGAGGTGGTTGGGTTTTTTTTTTTTCAGTGCAAGACATGCATGAATTACAGAAACTTCAGGCAAATACACTAGGCAAATAACAGTGACAGTGCTAATCAAAACTTCCCTTTATCTCCCAGCAAAGGAATTCCCAAATGTCAGGGGCATTTCCATAAGAGACAGCCTACAGTTCTCCCTTCTTTTTTCCCCACACTCTCTTCCTCAAACTTACTTTCGCCTCTGCAAATCCTACCTGGGGCTCTGTAACCTTACAACTCTACTCTCTCCATAACATATTTCCCACAAGGATAACAAAAGAAAGTACTTCAATAAAATGCTTTCATGCAGTCTGCTTCAACAGATATCTCCATCTTTAAAGGATGTGGTATGGAAAACACTGGGATAAGGGGTTTGCTTTGTTTATTAAACCAGAAAGTTGTCTTTAGCTTTAGTTGCAGATAAGCTATCATAGGCCTTTGTGCTACAACTTTAATTGAATATATTTAATGTTTCTAATTTCCATTTTCACTGTCAGTGCACAAACTTTTTTGCTGGAAGAACTAATAGGATTTTAGTTGAAGAATATTTGTTAGTTGTAGTTACAATTGCTAGGCATGCCTTTAGTCAAATTTAACAGTAACTGCATAAATGAAACATCCTATGTCGTGGTAGCACTGTAAGTGAACTATTTACTTACAAAAGCTTTTGAATCTTTTCCAGGGTAGAGAGAGTGGGAAGAGTTGCAGAAGAATAATAAGACACGATCAATGCAAGAGCTGGAGGGACTGGAGCAGAAGGAAAAACTGAGTGTGGGTATCACCAGAGAGGCACTGGGGACTGTTAAAGCTGGTTCAACAAAACCAGCTACTGAAAACACAACTTGTCCTCCAAACAGCTCTGAAAAACTGCTTCCACAGCTTCCCCTTGCTATTGCCCTTTACCCAAAAACCTGACTTGTCCTGTTTTAGGCTGCCTGGGGGTTTGCCCTGTCTGCTGAAGAGTGGATGCAGAAGTTCCCATCTCTCATGTGCAGGAAGCCAGCATCTCCTAACTGTCCTCTCTTTGACCCCATGGCCAAATCACCACTGCTCCTTCACTGAGATACCTGTCCTGATACCCTCTGACACCTGTGTAGTGACTGTGACCTCTGTGAATATTGGTCATAAACATAAAATCCAAAGGAAGGTTGTAAGTTATTCCCCCCAGGCAGTAAATAAGTAGGTGAAATAATATTAATTCAGTCATTTAGGCTGAGTTTTAAAACACATTTAAGGACCAAACATGCCGTGAGGCACTAGAAGAATTTCCAAAATCACAACAAGATTCCCATCAATTTAAATAGGAATCAGGCAATCTAAGAACTTCAGGAAATCCCATGTTTATGAGTATATCACCAGGCAACAAGCACTTTAGTATCTTTAAAAAAGTGCCTTTTTACTCGTTGCCACTGCAAATTGGTATGTTCAAATTACAAACTTGAAAATACACTTTTATCGCTATATTCAAACTACTTGGAGTATTTAACTGAACTAATAAATGACTCTCTTTTGTTTCACCTCAAGTACAATTGGCCTTTTTAAGGATCTATTCAGCCCATTGCAGAAAAGACTGAACCATGGTCTTTTCTCACATCACTTCCCAAACCCAGCATTTGCAAATTATCCCTGTGTTTTCCTGTTGACAGTTTGGACTGATTTTAATTTACAGTCATCTTGGATTACTATATATTAACAAAGTCCCTTGCTAACATAGCCAACACATGTCCAAGGTTCATTCAAACTCAGGCTCTTTGCACTTATCACTATGTTAACTGAAGTCATTGTAAGGTTTCTTCTTTTTCAAGCTTGCCTTTAAAAGCTGGCAATTAAAGAAAGCTTACAAAAGAAAAAGTAAGGGTGGCACATCATGAGGGTTTAGATCTTACTCTCGAACAGATTTGCAAGCCTAGAGCAAATGTAAACCAGACGCTTGTAGGTTTTAAGAATGCTATTTGCAGTAAGAGAAAGATTTTGTCTATGTGTGTGTGCATATGTGCACAGAACACACTGTGAATCTAGCATTTTTAGGTATGGAGCATTTGCCTTTTCTATAGACACTTTCTCAAAAGTGCATCAAAGTGACACAGAGGACTCCAAAAAGCTCTTTCCTCCAGAGCATGTTGGTGGGCTAGAATAGATACTGCAAGACCACCAGCACTGCAGAATTGCTTCTTTCAGCAGCTCCTGCTTAGGAAAACTTTAGTGAGAAAGAATGTAACTGAAATAAATAAAATACATATATACACATCTATATCCTGTTTTTACAGAAGAACCTAATTCCACTTAAACACACTTCAGTGGATAAACTGGATAAAAGATGCAAAAATTTCATCCAAGACTTCAGACCCATGCCTGACTGGAGTATTTGCTAGCTTTTGCATTGCAGTAATTCTGTTTGCAACCATTGCACACCAGCTGTGCATGCTGATCCTGGATTTCTTTTAATCAGTTTATGTTTTTATTAGTACAGTTTGCTTAGGTTATTGGAGACTGTTCTAGTATGATACATCCCAAACACCAATCAGTGCAATGAAACTGAATGAGGGCAACTCCCAGCTAATCAGACCTGCATGAGGGAAAAGATAATCCACTCAATGACAAAGACTTTACTGATGGTTAAGCAAGAGTTAACAGATGTGTACTTCTAATCTCCAACATAAAAGCTTCCCCACACAGGCTAAATACAACTTCAAGCCCAAATACACAACCCCACATCTTTCCCCAGTAACAGCTGTGCAAAATCTTTTAGTCTTTTGGCTGTTACCAGCCATATGACTGTAGGACAAACTTTAGACAATTTTATTTATTTATGTATTAGCAGATTGCTAACATTGGTTGTTGGGTCTTTTTTTCCCAGTAGAAGCGCAGCTCTGAAAGCAAATTTAAGCCTACTATCAAACCCACTTTTCTTAGTTACTTTTCAGAGAGGCGTAGAAGCCATCCGCAAAGTCCCCAAGATCCGAGCACCACAAGCTGAAAATCTCTCTTTTAGAAAATGCAGCTGCACAAATTGCAGTTTGGACAATAGGGACTTTGTTACTGGCTGTCATGTAGATAGAAGAAAGAACTCTCTTTGACTTTCTCAGCCCAGGTTAAGATTTTTAGGTGCTAGCAGCTAGAAAACCCAATATTTTTACTTGTAAACTGAGCAAGAAAGTCCATGAACATGAAGCTTTTCTCACTGCCTCTTCAACTGATTCCTTCTTCAGAACTGAACTGAGCTTTGAATTAATGCAGAAATCTGACAAAGGACTAAACAACATTTAAATTACCATTGATAAATACCCAGCTAAAAGCAATTACTTGTACTGCACTCCTTAAGAAAATGTTCCTTTAAAGCTGTAGAGATGAGAGAGTTAAGGTTCAGCATGTTACTGCACAAATGTGAAAATGTTTGTAAAATGCTCAGATTGTGCTTTTAAAAGGCTGGATTTTTCTCTCTCTGTTTCTAATCTACCTTAGTTCTTCCTAACATCACCTCACTGACAAAGAGAGTCTTTTGATTTCAGAGGACTGAAGCTGACTATCACCATGGCTAGTCTACCTGAGCTCAGAGTGCAAGAGTAGGAAGAGAGGATGGGTTTCAGCTGGGAGTGTTAGAGCAGGATAAATACTGGGCTGCAGAAGGAGTTCAACACCATTATATAAAATAGGAAGGTTAGAGTAGGGTAGCAGTCTAAAAATGCTGGGTAACACTAACTGAATTCACATAATCAGGTTCTTTGCTGCATTATGGTTTTGGCTAGATACCACAGCCCTAGAACCCTGTCTCTACAGTAAGGGAAGACAGCAATAATTGACAGGTTATCACTTTGTTTAACAGATTGGATTGATTTCTCCCATTCTGCTCCAGATCCACATTACAGTATTTCTGCAATAACTAAGCATAAATGGACAGTGCTAAACACTGATCTAAGCATCTAAGCATCACTGATAACTTAGTAGAGAAATAACCTATATGATCATGTCCTGTGATCAGCCCACGGAGTTTTACTCTTCTTGCATATTCATTTCATGATGTCCTGTCCATTAATCGTAATTCACATTTCAAGTATTTAGTCTGTTTCTTCTTGCCCTCATTAACCCTATTGGAAAACTGTTCCAGTAGCCCAGAGCTCTGATACCGGGAACCCTCTTACTTCCAGCCTAAAATTACTCCTGTCGGGTTTATACTCATGTTTCTTATTTGATGCCACAGACTCTGCAGGTGAAGAGTAAAGAGTCAGAAAATGCAACCCACATTCTCAGCAGGCCAGTACTTTAAAAACAGTGCTCAGCTCTGAGCCTACACCTTTTGTCAGGCAACCTCAAACTGGTTTAGAAGCCTGCAGCAGTTTTCTTACTGCCTTTAACAGAAGAGGGAAGACCATAAGTCTGATGCTGTTTACAACGATCCATACACACTTTAAACAGCCCAGGTATTTTGCTCAGTGAAAGTACGTTGAGGCTAAGAGTCTTAGGATTACATAAATAAAGCATCTGGAAAAGTAACTTTTAGAAAGCAAGCCCTCTGTATTAGTTACACGTCTGTCAAAACCCAAGAGTAATCTCCAAATGAGAGATGCTGCTACAAATTTCAGGTGATACAAGTGCCCTGTTTCCATTTCAACTGGAAAAGCCTATTGACCTTGCTGGCTCTAACATTACCTGAGGTGAGACCAGAAGAGATATAGTGTTGGGTCAACAGATACTGATACCTGCGAATACAATATTGATACCCGTGTATCTAATTCAAGCATTTGCTTTCTGAAACTGTATCCACCTACATTGCTTTTTATTAAGAAGCCATTATGAATGTGCCTCTGGCAAATTCACTGCTAATGGAAATGTAAACACATCCCTTGATATTGCAAAAAATGATTTATAATGAACTGAGAATGATCATGGTACACGCAGCAGTGAAGAGGTCAGCAGCAATGTAAAAAGTCACTTGCCTGACACTCTCTGCCAGTAACAGGCTAGTTTGTCCCAAGCTTCTTTGGTAGGAGACAAGTCCCTCCTCTGCCAGCTCAGAAAGTACAGGACACTGGTGTTAGGAGCATTTGGCTCTCCAGTCAGCCTTTATCCCCCTGAGAGGCAGGGACAGCTCTCTAATGTCTTTGCAGGAGAGGAAGTAGAAAGGACTCCACCCACAAAAGGGGTGAATTATGTCTTTTAACACACCAGACAAACCCTGTACCCTGCTTGCCACCAACACAGCAAAATAACAGACACCTGAAGAAGTGGCTGAGGCGTGCTTGCTGGATGCCCTGTCTTCTTTGCCCATGCTGAGAAGTATCTCCAAATCAATGTCAACCAGATCTCTGGGGCTTTAGGAAGACAAGAGAAAAAGTAAGGCTGGCACATCATCAGGGTTTAAGGTCTTAATCTCCAGCAGGTTTGCAACCTTCAGTTTGCAAACCTAGAACAAATGTAAACCAGATGCCTGTAGGTTTTACAAATGCTATTTGCAGCAAGAGAAAGGTTTTGCCTATGTAAAGTAAGACAGACACATACATTAGCCTGATCTTGACAATCTTCAGGAGACACCGCACGTACCCAGTTATGATTACTTCCCACCTGCAGTGGCAAAGTTCACCTGAGTGGGAAATTTTGCACAGAGGAGGCATTCTTAGAGATGAAATATGCTCCAGACTACCCAAAGCTTGCAAGGCTTTTGGGAGAACTCTGAAGAAATCAGGAGGGGTGGGGGGGGGAAACAGATTGGGAACAAAACTTCTTGTCTACAAGTAAATAGTCATGACATTCCTACTTTACATGCATCATATTTGGATTGCCCAGAGCTACCTAAATTAGGAAACTGTCAATTCTGCCTACGTTTCTTCAGAGAATTTGCAGGAGATGTAAGGCAGTAGAAAGTGAAGTGCAAGGATATAGAAAATCAGAGCAAAAGAATAACCAAATGGTGAAATCTAATTTGATAGATTTGAGCTTAAAAGGCAGAAAAACACCCAGTTGAAATATGTATCTATCTGCACTGACATACATGGCAGAAATAGGATGGCATGACAGAAAAATCATTTCAGAAGAAAATTTATTTATGGCTTAATGACATTTAAGCCAATTATTATTAAGTTAGCTGAAATGAAAAAGAAATCACTGGCAAATTGGAAAAGAACAACCCTTAGGTCAATCTGACAGATTTGTTATCCTGCGTGTGGGAAAACATCCCTTGCAAAATTTGAACTTCACAGCTGGATGAGAACACATAAGCAAATGTAATGGAGAGCATAAACTGTTGGTTGTCACCATCAACGACAATGTACAATCAGAGCACACCACGTAAATGAGAAATGACCAGCGTCTCTCCCTTCATTTAAAGCTGCATGGAAATCCAGATTTACCAGCAAACCTAGGCTGTCTCCATTTCTCACTGGGCCAAAGCTTTCTTGAAGATCTACTCAAAGCCACTTAACACACCATGTTTGAAAAGGGTTAAATGGCAGATCCTAGAATACCCTCCATCTCTCCACAGCCTCTGCCTAGCAGCATTGCATTTCCATTTGAACTGCAAATGACCCTGTACACACAATCATGTAATTCATATTTATATAAACAGAGGGTACAGTATGTATAATTTGAAAGATTTCTGGGAGGGGATGCATCATAACTAAACTCCTACTTTTCCCTTGGGGAAACAATCCCATTTGGTTGTAGTTAACTTCAAAGGAGAAAAGTATTTTCCCTTCTGTGTCAATAATTTAACAGAAATTTGTCATTTCTGTCCACAAATCAAACTTTCAGAGTTGCTCTGTTAGCAGCAAAGCAGTGACACACACACACATGCAAGCTCACACACCCCCACATACACACAGAGAGCACAACAACTACAACACAATGAAATGCTCCTGCAGCAATTTTTAACCATGGAAATTGAATTTAGTTTCACTGAATTGCCAGAAACCTCTCTGCACTGGGGAGTTGTATTTCCAAGCACATACCCTGGGACCAGGACCTTTGGTGACACGCTGTTCCAATTTGATTGAGGTTGGGTTGTGGGCCAGCCCTTTCAAATCATAACCAGCAGAGAAATTACCTCCTACAAAACACCGCAGAAAAGCAAGTCTATGCAGCAGCGAACCCAGGAAAGCTTCATTCTGGGGTCAGTGCAGTTTTAAGCATCGTTAACATTTTTTTTCCCCTCAGAGTTTGTCCAAGAGCTGTTTCGGGGGAGGCTGAAAGGACACTGTTTGCTTTTATCTGGAAATTTATGTTGCCTCAATTGCCTAAACCAGAATCCAGTGGAGGAAAAAAATGTATGAGCATTTAAAGCAACAGATTTGGATTAGAAAAATTTACACATAAATCTTAGGCAATCATCACTTTTTTCCAACCCATTCACTGCCCGCAGCACATTGCTAGGAAGGCATTATTTTCAAAACAAATTAATAAGTGCATCAATGTCTATTGTCTATAATAAAGCATACAGTTTAATTCATACAGAGTCAAACTCTCCCAGTTTTAAAAGTCTGAAAACACATTACCCAACTGTGTAAGAACTGCAGCTGTGCTTCAACGGGAGCAACTTTAACCCTGGATGACACCAGGTTGATATTCCCATGCTTTCAGATCCCTGGCTGTGAAAGCCTCAGCATGGTCACTGTGCACCTTTGCAACTAAGCTCTGCTAGGAGCTCTCTTCAGTTATTTGCTTCACTGCAGAAGGGGTTGCTAGAAGCTTCCACCCTTTTAAAACTGATTTTAGGTCAGACTACAGCATTTCAAAATGGTTTATAATATTTGACAGATCTGTTCAAACTCAGTGAAAAACCTAACAGCTAGAAATAATCTCCTAGGTAGATGCTAATCATGTATCCTGCTTTCAAGTGTTTTAGTTTCATTTAGACATTATTTGAACTCTAAAATTCAATGGGGCTTTGGGCCCTATAAGTAAGTAATATTTCAAGATATAAGGCCAGTAGATTGGAGTAGTTTCCTGTACATATCATTGAGATTGCATTAATTTAAATTAGATGGAAACCTGACTTGTACATTAGAGACATTTAAACGCAAAGAAACAGTTATAATACAGATCTCTCTTTCAGGTTTATAAAATACAAGTGAGAGAAGACAAAGTACTCCTTTCTTACTTACATTAAGTAAGTAACACCACCATGGAAATTCAAAGTTCCTTACAAAGGTATAAGTTATATCTAAAAACTGCAGGGAAAAGTCATAGGATATTCTGAGCAGCTTGCAGCAGCACTCCATGTCTTGTTAACAGCATTACATGTTCAGTAACACCCATTTCATTAAGACTGCAATACGCTAAATGCATGTAGAAGGCTTTTTTTACATCTATTCGACAGCAGGTTGGAGAACTACTGTGTGGTAATGAAGCAAGTTTTAAGCACTAATGGATATAAAAGAGGGCAGAGGAGAAAGCTATTACAGGTAATCTTAATTCTTCTCTCTCACAGCCTAACAGTTCCCCTTTTCACTTTAGTGCTCTCTAACCCAAGGCAGCAGTGAGGGGACGAGCCTCTTTTCTGATGTGGGTTTGCCAGATGTTTGCCACCTCCTGAAGGCCTTTTTCATTGGATAAGCACATGCCTCAGCATGAATCACAACTCCTAAAGTTCTAAATGAACACCTGTGTCTTCACCCCAAGCAAACAGCTCTATCTGTGGGGCTAAGAAAATCTTTGTGCAAGGCCCTGCCCCAGCAGCAGTCAGCATATCCTCTAAAGTACAGAGAAGTGATAAGGTATACCAGCAGAAAATTTGTCCCACTGTTTTGTGAGCAGACAACTTGGAATCCATGATCTAAACAACACATGGATGGATGATGGATGGAAAAAAAGCATGTCTCTCCAGGGAACAAACCCATCCAAAAAACTCAATTTACAGATAAATGGCATTCTTGCTCTTTGTTGGGATTCCTATTGCTCAGCTACTGCCCATATGGTAAAGTATTACAATGAGAGAAGAGAGCAAGTATTTCATCTCCCCACAAGGAAGAAAGCAGCCTTTCCAGACATGGATGAATAAAGGAAAGCAGAAAGAAAGACGCCTACAAAGACTGAATGGCTGCCACAAAACACAACCAACTTGAAGGGCCAGCTAAAGCCAGGTCATAAAAAAGATTACAAACAGCTGATTCAATCTGTTAAAGTAAATAAATAAATAAATGACAAAATTGTAGATTGAGGTTAAATCTTTGTCACTTTATGTATTACATTAAGAAAAGAAGATGAAAAGGACTTTGTTTTCCTGCACCATGAGCGTTGCAAAGGGGTGTCTCCCCATAATGAACAATAAGGGATGTTCTGCTCCAGGACAGGGATGCTTCTTGAAAGACAGTATATTGAATTCTAATGAGTTAGATTTCCTCCCAATAGGTTAAGAATGAATTTATGACTTTGGACAACCTTCTGAACCTTTCTTGGGCATGTTGTGAAAAATGAGGATGTATTACCCTGAGCAAAGGAAAAGGCCCTCAGATTGAAAGTAGAAAAATATATCAAGTCATGCTGGTTCTCCATCCCTGAGATGGTCAAAAATGTCTTTGAAAGGAGAGTATCTCAGCATACAAGTTAGTCCCAGTACTGTGGCAGATTAAAAAATGCACATGCAAATCTCTCCATGAAACCACTTTTTGAAAGCCATTGAAAAGGAGCACTTAATGAACACTAAGAGCTGGTAACAGCTGTATAAACCTAACGCCTACCTGCATCCCAAATTGAAAGCAGATTAAAAGATAACCAAGATTTTTTTCACCCATGAATGCTAAAGAGATGCTGGTACAAAATTAATTTCCTATTCAAGCTTACAGTATGAATGAGATGAAGAAAATATCAGGTATAGAAATCTAAACCAGGGGAAAAATGGGGGAAAAAAAATGTCATAAATGATTGAAAGAAATAGTGGATATTCTGGCTAAAAACAGTCTCCAAGAATTATTTAAAAGTATTAAATCTGTCTGTGAAAGCTACATGAGAGGGTTCAACTATTGTGGTTAAGCAGGTTTTAAAAATGACAGTGTCTGAGGAAGGCTCTAGGGCTATAAAGATTCATTGTGGACCAAACCTAATAATGTTCAAACATGTGTTCTATATAGGGCATTTGAACTTTTAAGATTCCTAGGGGTGTATAGGATCAGGCTAGACACAGTGACATATTCTACATCAACAGTCAATACAGTATACGGTAGCATTTATGCAGGAAAGGAATGAACCACTTTCCAGTACTGCATCCAATGAACCACGGAATATAACATTTTTATTTCTTGGTAGTAACTGTCAAAATGCATTCAGTTTGGGGGAGATGAAGAGGGAATGCACAAAGAAGTGTAGTATGATTATGTGTTGAAAATTAAACCCAGTTGTCTGAACTAGGAAGAACAATGTAATGTACCAAAGGAGGTCTAAAGAGTTTTGGCCAACAAACTTAGAGGTTATCCAAGATGACATATTCTGTGAATGAGAGGCAAAGGCAGCTCTCTGTAGTGCACTCCTCACCTCAGTTCTTGAGATGTGTAACCCCACAGAATTCATAGTTTCGCAGCATAGGGCTGTTTCTCTCACATCTACCCAAAATCAGCAGATAATGACCAAGGACACAGAAGCAAGCCCAAATTCTTAGTTTACGAATGTATGTGCTCTACTCCAGAAAGATTTTAAAGAACAAATTCCTATTCAAGAGTGGCATGAAAGAAGGAATTCTCTTCCAGCTGCAGACCAACAGCAATTGCAGAGTTGGAAGAACTAAGAAAATCAACCTTGCCAGGATGTCTGTGGAGCCAGGGGTCTACTGGCAAAACATTTGGCTCCCAGTCTGCATCCTGAAAAAACCTGCAGGACAGGCTCTTTAAGGCACAAAGGGTCCGTGTCCACCATATGGAACACCTGAATTACAGTGTAACACACTGTTTCGCTGTCAGAATTTCCTGCTACGCCTCCTAAGAAGCAGTGGGAAGAAATGATTATCACTGTGGAGCACCCATGCAAAAACCACAAATTCTTGGAAGGTAGAGAAAATGCCAAATGTCTTGGTGCTGCAACCATTGGCACTAAGACAAGACTAGAGAGATAGAGCATGTGCTCACTGTGATTAAGACATCACTTCCCAAAAAGCAAATACAACAATTTAACAAAATAAGATGCTTGCTACGCTGATGGTGGAGATTCTTGCCTATCAGCAAGATATCAGCATTGCAGTGATTTTTCTGGTAATCTGTCTCATGTTCTTTTCTTACACCCTGACTGATTATGCCCTGAAGAGATACTACATTCCACAAAGCATTGAAAAGAGAACAAGCACAGAGCCAAAGCAAGCCTTGCAATGACTGGAGCCAAGATGAAGGGGTACCCAAAGGGAGGTTAGGCAAATGATGTAATTTGAGTGTTTTGGACAAGGGAGGATGGTATGCACTTCTCAAGGCTGTGTATGTACTATGAAATACAAAGGGAGACTGCAGGCTTGTAACTGCCATGTGCCCTGTATTTTAAGGATGGATACACAGAATAAAAGGTTTAATATACTTCCAGAGAGTTTTGACAGTGTATGCTAGAAATATATCCCCTTCCAATCCACAGCCATGTTTCATTACTGAGGGTATACCTCCTCTGTACATGCAACTGGGCCAGAGAGAGAAAACTAAATTAATTTTTGGGTGACTGAGGTATTGTTATTTTTAGGTGCTGCAAGAAAACTCAGCTGCTGATTACATCACACTGATGGAAATCGGAACGCAGCATTTACTTTAATACCAGACTGTATGACAACACAAAAATCTCCGAAACATAAAAAGAAAGCAGGAATTTCCCCTGTGCAGTTTAACAGACCGAACCATTGTGAAAGGCTACAAAATTCAATGTTATCATTTTCTCACTCCGTTCATTTGTGGGCTCTGTATAACTCACACATATGACCCAATAAATAAAACTGTAAATCACACACAAGTACCTTTCTTTTTTCCTCCTTTTCTTTTTATAAGTTTGTTACAACCATTTTCATAAATTTGTAGTACTTACCACAGCTTCCAATTCCTTCCTTTCCTCTTTTTCCTTTGGATAGGAGGTGGCATGGCTTTGTAATTATGTACATATTAGTATTGTGATCATAAGTATTACAAAATTATCAAAAGTCTGGAAACTGAGAAAAAAAGTGAATAGTTAAGCTCAGGGTAATGTTTTCAAAAACGACTTGTTATTCCCACTGTTTTTGATTCAGACTGCTCAAGTTAAGGTATTTTAGATGCTTTGGGTTTTTGGTTTTTTTTTTTTTTTCTGAATCAGTGGCCAGTACTCCTTTGCATTACTTGTCTGAAAGGTATTTCAGGACATGGTCATTCAGATACTGCAAGCGATTAAATGCTTTCTCTACCTCATTCCAAGGATGCCAGCAACTGTCCCACAGGCATAGAGACAAAAGCTCTGCCTGAGCCAAAAGGTCATGATGACTGTCTAGTTTAAAGCACAAGCAGAGCAATTATGCCTTTGTTGAGTCAGACCGTGTAAGGGTGCCATCAGCTTAGGCACTCTAAAACCTAAGAGTTTCCCACAAAATAAAATATAGACAATATTGGGAATTATCATTTCAGAAGCAGCTGGTTATATCAGGAACACAGAAATTTTTGCAGAGAATACGATGTCATTCTGAATAACAAGAATACCTGTGGTTTTTTCAAGATTTGGGAGTTAACTAGCTTTGCAGGAAAAGAACAAAAAAAGATATCGTGAATCACACTACAGAAACCATGAGACATGAGAGCAGAAGACAGCTAAATTCATGGAGGTTGCAACTCTATGGAGGTCAATTAAGATACTATCGATTTGGCCCAGCATATTTTACTTGGAGCGAAGGAACAAAACTGTTCCAGGATGAAGGAAATGAAGCTGTTCTTCCTGAAGCTCCAGGCTCGCCTCTGACACTCATGGGATGATAAATCAAAATGCTGATATAGTCATCGTTTCTGAGTGTCTTTGAGAAGTAGGATGACTTACATCACAAGCGTGTTCCTTGCTAGTCGCTATATTGCCACATATATGACTTCAGTTCAAACAAAAATCATAGAAAAGCTAAGATCCCAGCAGGTTGCAACAAGCAGGGTGCTTGTATCTGCAGTTACTGGGTAATAAGATGTTATACACCTGACTAATTGGTTTGGGTTTTTTTGTTTTGTTTTATAATTAGGAGTAAAGACATTAAGTTTTAATTTGATTTTCTTTGATTCACTAAACATAGCAAAATGAACTGCATTGGAGAAAACTAGCTTGCAAAAGCCTGGCCATCTCCAAAATTAGAACTGTAATGTTAGGTTGGGTGTTAAACTGCTTCTTCCCCGAAATAGCTGTTTTAGCTCAAAAATGACAGGAAGATTGGATTTGGACTTTTCCTGTTCAGAAACAGAGTCCCACTCAGTTAGTTTGTATTTTTAAAGCGTGTTGAAAATCTGCCATATAAAAATTAGTTATTTAATTTTTATTAATGGTATTTAAAGGCTAATAATCAACATTCGATACTCTGGAGTGCCAATCTCATCCATATGTACCTAGATATGCTAATACATACATCCACAGGCATATCTTTCATAATATTTTAAATCAGAGAAACGAGGTTAAATTGCTAGCTTAGTTAATTTGGGAACAGAATATGCCTTCAATTATTCTCTCTCTTTACTTACAACAACGATAAAATCAGCTCTGAGGCTGGATAGTTTCTAAGGTAAGCCAGAGCACAAGAGCATACATGCAGAAAAACAAGTTAATATAATAATAAGGGCAATTAATTATAAGTGCTGGTCCTACTGAACCAAACGCAAGGTGTAATTGCTAAGATTTTTCCCTGCAAATGTAAATAACTGCCTTTGAACTAACACTGCAGGAACTGCAGCAAGCATTCTTAACACTTGAATGATAAACAACAGATACAAATGTTCTCCACCCAGACAACAGTAGGGCACTAACTTCAAATTAGCAATTAATAATGTCTCTCCCTGTTTTGCTATCTTTGTTTGACAATTCACAAAAGTTCTTTGATATATTCTTTGAAGTGGGGCAATGGGTTGGAGTTTCCAGAGCTGGGTTTTATACACCACTTGCCCACTATTCTGCTGCTGAATTTTCAAGATAAATGAATATAGTATGAGTAAGATGGACACATTAAATAACATGCATGCTTTCTTCCCCTATTTTGGGTTTTGCATTCACATGCCCTGGCTATGCTAATGAGTAGAGCAATCCAGAATTATTAGTGCTATGGATCCAGTGTCTGCACTACACACATTTCAAAGCAGGGTTACTTTCCTTTAGTTCTGGTGTGGTCCCATGGACAGAACGCTGGGCAGTGGTTAGAGTACAGCCACTGAGGTGCATCTTCCAATTCAGTGTCACGTGGAAGCAACCCAGCCTCTATACCTAAAACATGAAAGAAAACATAGTAAGAGAGGACATTCACGAGCTAGACTTCAGAAATACACCCCTGATCCAAAGTAATTTGCTAATTGAGATGTGTCCTATGTTTCACCCTCACAGATGTGCTAGCATGGAATGAAACAGGTCACTAGGTTTTTCTGGTATTCCATATAAGCCATGCCTCCACGCAAAGAAAATAAACATTCTCAGAAGTCACAAAGTACCCGAATCACTATAATTCAAATAATTACCAGGCTAGACTTTTTGTGGGAAAAAAGAAAGGAAGACACACTGTTTTACAATGGATCAGGCATAGATACTGAATTTTCTGATTAACATGTTGCTCTACATCTTTAAGAGAACAAAAATAAGACTTACTAGTTCAAGACATAGCAAAGATGCATTTTACAGCAAACACCAAAGAAAATCAGTATGGCATTTTTAAACATTTCATCTAGCCTCAATTTCAGTTCAAATACATGAGTGGACTTCTAAGTAAAATGTTGAGTATTTCATAGCTGAGGCTTTTCACATGCTCATTTTCATCCATTTGTTGAAAATTGTAGAGGATTAAGAACTTTTTGCCTTAAGTAGACACAAATCACATCTCATTATTCATTTATGCAACCAAGTTTTAGGAAGGCAAAGGAGACAGTAGAGGTGTAAACTCACTCAGTCCTTTCCATTTCTTAGTGTCCAACCATTTTAGCATCTCCAGTGATGTGGACATCAGGACAGAGATTTTTGTACTGAAAAGTCTAAATTTCAATCTTGTTTTATAAAATAAAATAAAATAAAATAAAATAAAATAAAATAAAATAAAATAAAATAAAATAAAATAAAATAAAATTCATTTAAATAAAATAAAAATTAGTTTCACACTGTTTATAGAATATCTTTTTGTTTGTTTTTGTTCCTGGAGAAATGCCATTTACAATTACAAGAATTGCTGTGTGTTAAAACATTCCCTTGACAGCTTACACTGTCAAAGTAAAACTGAGACATCATTGGCAAGTGCCAGCAGAATGGCTCTGCCACAGTGAAAGAAAAGGATTCCACATGGCTAGAACCCAACTCTCTGGCTAGCTAGCTATCCCTAAGGAAGAGCTGGTAAAGTAAAAACTCTGTAGCAAAAAGCGAGGAAAAGAAGAGTATTCACAAATGAACTCCTTTAAGCACAAATGCAACCTAAGGAAGAGAGCTGCCCTGGGGCTTGAAAGAATTGCTGCAGTTGGAGAAGCAGGAACAAGAACAAGTCTGCATATTTTTCTCAAGCATAGTGGCCAAAGCCCTTGGAAGCCTCTGGAGCAGTAAGGTGAGGGCTGAGAGATTATATTCCTCTGCTGCTCACTCTGCTGTGTCTCTAACATTCTTATGTGGCTTATGAGAAAAGCCTGTGCTTTTAGCAAGATCTTTTTCAAAGCATGAACTTTCCACTTTAACTGTGATTTGTTCTTGACCAGCAGGATGATAAATTTGAGTGCTCAAGTAATCAGAAGTCTGGAAAAAGCCAAGCACTGGCTGGGAGGGAGCTAAGAGAAGCTTAATACCTTCTTTAAGGCCTCAGGCACACAAACTAAGAAGGCCACAACAAAGATGGCCAGGCATAGTCCCTACAATTGGAGAACTAGCGTTTGAGGAACAAAGAGACAAACCGGTTTTTGCCCGGCCTTATATGGTTAGAAAGCACACAGACTCCATAATGAGTTCACACTGTAGCAATCCACTGACCATCTACTGTCAGGGCTGACAGTCCTAGAAACTTCACCCTTTTCAGGAAACAAAGCTAGAGCAATCCACTTCAAACCTATTGAACATCAGTAAAGTAAAGCAGCATTTTCCTGGTTGATGGCATTTTTAACATCAACAGGCTTCTGGATTGTTAATCCCAACTGCCATAATGGCTCACTGTTTTTTCCATGCTGACACCTCTTTTCTCAAAGACAAAAAAACAACAGTCGGACTAAAAATACATTTGGGCTCATTAAGAAGGGTGTCTGGGATGCCTATGTTCTCCCATTTTATCTACCATGACCCTTCAAAACAAACAACAGAGGTGAAGCTAGGGTATTACTTTTTTACCCCCACAGAAGTTACTTCTTCACAACTGGGATCCATCACAAAGTATGATTCCAATTTTTACACTATCATGTTTGAATGTATTTTGCTCAGTTTGTATTCAAGAAACAAGAAATTAGAACCTAGGCCATTTCCTGGGGATTAATAAGAATGACCAACTGTGAAGAATGGATGGTCTCAGGCACAGCTGGGGACCACTAATCCCCCTGCACAAAATGAAACATATTAAACTTTTCCTTAATGTCTTAGAGAGATCTAGTTGTGTCTGTAGGCACACACCATCTGCAGAAACTTAGCTCACAGAATCCTGCATGCTTCAAGTTGCATGAAAACTCTCTTGGTAGTCCTCCTTCGAAAACATTAACTTCTAATTAGGCAGTAATTTGGATTAAATGAGAACAGAGAAAAATTGAGTTTTCTTGAGATACAAGAACTCAAATGTACCAAGAAATTAAATCCAGGAATTAAATTCTATTCTCAGGGTAAGGAACTAGCTTGCAAACCTTCTGGGAAGGGACTGTCCTTTAGTGTGTATTTGAACAGCATCTAACAAAATGGTTCAGATTTCTACTCACTATTGTAACACAAAACAATACAAATAATTTCAGGAATTTAAACAGAACTACTCCAAACAAATCAGGCAAAATGGTGAATGCCATTTGAAGATGAAGGTACATTTCTTGTAATTTTTTTCACCATATATAGTTGAAAATACAATATTTTGCCACTAAATAGCACTGTACAGGGAGCCAGTGGCTGAAATTCAAAAGAAACAATATGGCTGATTTTCAGCCTTTTTCAACCTACTTTCCTCAACACAGGCAGCTGCATCTACACAAAGTGAGGTTCTGACCTTATTACTCATTTCTGATGGACCTGTGGACAGACTCATCTCTCTTTCTGCTTCGTACTGAAAGAAATTAACGCCGAAAACTCTTCCACTAGAGAAAGAGGGCAGGGAGACACATGGCAGGACATACTCTGCAAAGAGGTCCATCGATCCCGCACAGCTATCTGTTTACACACTTAGGGATAGAAAGGCCAATGCTTGTGGGAACAGGATATTTTGTCATATATTATTATTCTGGATCGAGAGAGAGGAAAAACTGCTGGCTTTCCTTCCAAAGTTATTGTATTTTCAATTGCTCGCAAGGTCTCCCAGAGCCCAGAGAGGTATTCTGTT
Source organism: Lathamus discolor (assembly GCF_037157495.1). NCBI lineage: Eukaryota > Metazoa > Chordata > Aves > Psittaciformes > Psittacidae > Lathamus > Lathamus discolor. The sequence goes on from NC_088885.1 coordinate 71,578,606, forward strand.
AAACTGAAATAAATAAAAACTGCTGTCTGATTGGCCGGAGATGAACAGTTTCTACTACCCCCAGATGTATCCATCTAGGATGTGCTTATTTGTATGATATGTGAACTAATTGTTTAACACTACCCCAGAACATGGTATTGTTCACCCAGAGAAAGCTACACAATAGAAATTTATTGACTCATCACACTACTATTTCTTAGCCAATTATGTGCCAGGATTTTTCCTTCGAATATATAACAATAGCAGAAAGATGCTTCATTTCCTTGGGACTATTACTCTCTTGGGTGGCAAAATTAAAATCAGCCTCTATAAAACACTTGAGACAGCTTACAGCAACCCCAAACTGCACAAAGGGCATCCTTTATTCTTATACATTATTAATGGCAATCTGGAAAACTGAGGGGGGAGAAGAGGGTGCGCAGTGTAAAACCCAGTGTCTCATGGGCCAGCGTAAAACCTTTTTGCCATCCAAAAGCTTCCACACAGAGCATTGGCCAACATAATCATAAAGGGGTCCAGAGGCAAGGGGATGGCGGCAATCACAATAATTACTGAATAATGAGGCACTTGGTAGCAAACGGCCTTGCCATTTTGGCTAAAAAAAAAACCATTAAAAAGTGAAAAACCGGAACTGACCTATTCATTCCATTGCTGTGGAGACAGCGGCCAGGTGGGAGGTACCACAAGGTCTTTCCCTCTGGAGGCCAGCCTCACCCGCACTCCCCGCCCCGGGCTCAGGAGCTGGAATTTTCCCTCTTGTCCTGTTGAACAGAGCAAAACCTTAACGTGGAAAAGCCACCCAAACGCGCTCGGCCACAGCCATGCGTGCGGAGTAGGGGCAGGCCGCCGTGGCAGCAGCGCCCTCTGCCGGCTACCCTCCGCTACGGCGGCTGCCACCGCCAGGAGCGGGGGCACCTGCTGCTGCGCCCCACCGCGCCGCCGGGGGGCGCCCTGCCGGCGCCGGGCAGCAGCGGGCCCGTGATGGGCCTCAGCCAGAGCTAGGCACGCTCCTCCACTCCTCTGCGTGGCCGAGGCCCTTCGGGCTGGGGCAGGGTTCTTGCTGTAGCGCTTGAGTGGCAGCTGTGTTCAAATGAGCAGCCGAGATTGTAAAAACATACATAAAATACACACTTACACACACGCAGAGTCCTCGGGTTGTGCCTCAGCATGGGCAAGGTGGAGCAGAAGATTTAGTGTCGCTACCTCCTGGGTTAAACCGCATGGTTGGGCGTTTAACTGATGATCTGTTAGCACAGCTTATGAAATACGGAAGAGCATGGAGAGGTACCTTTTGGTAACAGCATCTCCGTAACCGCCTGAGCAGCACAGAGGCTCAGACACATGCACAGCGCTGGCAACAATCCCCAAAGGCAGTCTATAGACAGTTGGTAAACTTCTGCTAAATCTAGCAGACAGCCCCTATACATTCCCTCACAGCCATCATAGCTGCTTTATCTGCTAATCCAGGGACACTGGCTTCGGCAAAAGTTAGTGCGCAGCCCCACGGAAACATCCCTGGGCACCTCGTGCTAAACCCGCACCGCTGTTCTCCACGTGCCTTCGCACTGACGGTGTCCCGGCTGAACAAGCCCTTTGGGCAACCAGGAGGCTGAGCAGTGTGCACAGGATCCCGCTGCTGCCCCAGGTCTAGCGCTTTTATCGCCTCTGCATAATAAGTTAGGCGGAAAACCTACGACTCAGACATCCCAGCATGAGTGTATCCACAGCTGCAGACATCACATAATAGCATATCTCTGCAAGGGAAACTTTTATGCCTTCTACAGAGACTCCTAGCTTGATTTTTCCAAATTCCTCTCCTTAAGAGACCTTGATGAAAGTCCTTTCTAGTCCAAAAACACCCACTTTACTTTTGAATGGTGCTAGTCTCAGCTTGTGTAGGCAAAGCCAACTTTGCTTTTAACTGGTGAAGGAGCAAAAGTTTTCAAAGTTCATATTCTGAGCATTTTCCTTTATGAAATCTCAGGCATTTGCTGGTAGATGGCCGTCTTCGGGCCATTTGTGAATTTTCCTGTGCGCCTTTTTTCCATGGCCTCTTACTACATGAAAGAAACACATCCAGAAAATGAACACTGTAGGTCAAAACACATATATCTGTACGTCATTACAGAGCGGCTCCCCAGCTCTTGTAACCCAGCTCTGACTTGGGCTCTTCACTACAGTTTAGACTAGAATAGTGCTTTGGAGTCTGTTACAACAGGCCTGCTGTAATACAGAATCAGCGATAGCACTGCCTGTTAGTAACACACACACTCCACAATTCACATCATGCATGTGAAAACTTCCATATGTTCAGCTATAATTTTTAAAATGTGGTTTCCTGTTTGCTTTTTCAGTGAATGCTCTTCCTTATAAAGTCTGCAGTCCATAAGCACTCTGCAGCAAGTCTGGACTAGATTTGAAATATCACTTCCAGGTACCATCCCAATATCTGCCGATGTTAGAGGTAACTTCTCATTCTGCATCATCATGGGGAAAAGTCCATCAGCTATGGCTGCCCAGAGCAGGACTGTGACTGCCTAATATGGTTACATAGGGGACCTGAACCAAGTATATTTTCCTTGCTCCTCCTTGCTCTGGCTAGAAGACATAAGAGCTTCAGCATGGACGAAATCGGGGTCTGCCCAGATGTCCCTTTCCCACACTGTGGAGGCAGAGCAGGCAGGCAGTGCCCAAGGATACGTTACATCTGCTGGCAGGCCCTGCCAGTCACTCTGTTATGGGGTAGTCCACCAAGGCATTGTCTACCTCAGGAAGCAACACGTGCCTACACCACATCATGGCTAAGTGAGAAGCCCTGCTAGCTCCAGTCAAGGCTGCGTGTGGATGACCAGACAGAAGGCACAAACACGCTTTGGCTATAGAAAAGGAAGGGACAATGGCTGAGCCTCATTTTGGATAGCAAGTTTTAAATATCAGCTTGATCTGGAACTTCTCTTCCTCTACTGAAACTATGCCACTATGAAACATGCAAAACCTAAAGATGAAACTGTTTTGTAGTACACTGATTTCCTTCTCTTATTTCTCAGTGTGGGGTATGCTGGTAGTAAACAGTAGGCTCCCGACAGCAAAGCTCGTCTTTCAGACTGGTTGTGTCAGAACCCTAAACACAAGTTCTTCAGCATTGAGAGTTTCAGCTCTGGTGTCCTGCCTTATCATTCCTTGAGTCCTCCCTCTCCTGAGGCTAACAATTAGTGCAACAATTAAAAGGGACTCAGACTGCAATATCTCAGTGTAAGACTTTGTACTGATTATACTTTTTTTCCCTTCTTTGTGAAATACATTAACATAATCAGTTCACTACTTGATCACTTAGCAGCAGTAGATACACACAGGAAAGGCACTATCCCATTGGTCATCCTCAAGGTCAGAACACCAGATAAACAGTTTGACCCTTGTTGAGTGCTTTACCTTGGAAGGGTTTGTTTTACAGACTTAAAGCTATGTACAAACAGTAAATGACAGACTTAAAGGCCAATTAGCTTGCTGGGCATGCACCTTGTTGCCATTGTCCCCTGGCTCTCTAGAACCCCATTCAAAGAGGAAATAATTAGAAAACTGCATTTGAAATTTCTGTGTTATTAATGTGATGCCTTCTATTTTTCTTCCCACCATATTTCAACCACATGTCTCAAGTTTCTGTTTCTTAAACGACTGTGTTGAGCTCCCCCCAGGCATGTTTATAGGCCATGTTTTAAAACAAAACACGTTTTAAATTAAAGGTCATAAGACTAGAACTTGAGGAAGCATCTGCAGTTTGCTTTTGCAAATGTTCTGTGGTGAGGTGAAGACTTCTTTTTTGAAAGCTTTCTGGAAAATCTTTGCTTTTTGAAAATGCTTTATGGGAAGAGCTTCTTTCACTTGATAATGCTTTTGAATAGAGAATGAATATCCAAAATTTCTGTGTGGGAGAGACAGGAATACATCAAAATTTTGGCATGATTTGATTCATCAGTAGAATTAGGGAAAAAATGGCCTTCCTCACTAGCCTTACAGCTCCTTATCATTCACATATTCCCTATTTTAAGGGACATCATTGGGTTTAATACCAAAATATCTATCAAAACAAACAAACAAACAAAAATATGGTGTTCCCTCTTAATGTTCCAGATGTAACTAATTTCAACTGTGAAAATCAGGAATGATCAGGAATGAACTAAATTAGCAGAACTATTTCCATGGGACTTTAAGGTTCCTGTGCCGACGGTTCTTTGCGGGTTCTTTTCTTTTTGGATTTTTATCATATGTTATATCACTTATTTGGGTCTTAGAAGATGAAGAAGTATGTCTAGGCTTCAACACCATGGTGCCAGAGTGTCTCCTAAATTATTAAAAACAGATATAGCAGCAACATGAGCATTTATTTTTATGTATAGTGCAATCGTTAGTACTCTGACCCCAATTCAGAAAAGGGTGTATATCCAGAAAAAAAAAAAAGAATCAACATATGTTTAACTAAACATTTGGATGAACCACATGGAAGTGGCAAGATTGAAGTGCATAATTGGAGCTAAACAAGGTAATACTGTGAATCATATATTTCATTGTATGTTCAACTACCAGTGCCACAAAAAAGTAGAACTTCAGGAAAACCCACTTGCTATTGAATAAAATATAATGTAATACAGAACCTGTTTCAAGAGTTATACATTGCTTTTAAGTTATAAATGAGTATAACATTACTGCTTATCTAACTGCTTCGACAAGGGTTTGTATCTTTCTGCAGAGCTTCACTCATTCTGATGGATATGCATAAATGGAACCAGGAGTGAATGGTCCATTTATTCCAGCCACAAGAGACGAACCAGAATAAAATTTGAGGCTTAAATTAGTGGCAAGTGAATTAAACTTATAACTTCTGAGAATGATTTGTGGTCTTCTGAAACTGTAAAAAGATGAAATAATACATTGATTTATATTGGCTTACAATGACTTTGTCAGTTGCAGAAAAGGATCAGTAATCAAAGTGATGATTTCTATGAGGAACTAATGCCAAACTAAGAACTCCAGACTATACAGTAATAAAGCTACTAAGAGCCCATATAGAATTCAGCAACTCTTGGGAAACAATTACATCAGTTTGGAGCTGTTACACAAAGCTACAAAACTTTTGGGTTTGCTGCAATAAAATCTGACTGAAAACAAAGTTTGGTTTCCTTTCTCCAGTGTTCTAGTCACAAAGCCATGTGCTGCGTCCAAATGAAACTGCCACTGGTTTGCTAAAAATCTGACCCATCCAGTTTGAACAAGTTGTTTTGTCTCTATATTTTTAAGAAAATAAAGCACATCAGTGATCTTCACCTGCCTCCGAAGATCCTTAGTGGTCTGCAGTCGTATTTTAAAGTATTGAAGAATAGATATTCAGAAAAACATCTATAGTACAAACCATTTTAACTTGGAGATTTAAGGGCTGTTGTCTTCCTGAAAAGAACAAAGGGCCTGCCAATAGAAAAATAGGACTTGGTTATTTCTATGTGCCTTTACTCTGTATACCTTTGCCACACTTCCATTTTCATGTCCACGTGCAGCAGCCATGATCACATGCCCATTCCTGGGGCCACCTGTGCATGTTTCCCTGTTCCAGCAATGTCTTCTAGCCAGCCAGATTACAGCATTTGCACTACTCTTGCAGGCTGCAAATAGCTACTGTGTCCCTGCTGACTGCCTTGACTCGAAAGCCTGCATGGCCTTTGGTCTGACCCTGAGTTTAGGGGAGATGAACTTCACTTTCTGGCACAAAAAAAAACCCCACAACCTATGGAGCCACTAGATGGCACTTTCAAAACATGATTTTGCACACTGCTTAGCGAGCTACGGATCTGTGCCTGAATTGCAAAGTGAGCGGTAAACCTATATAATAAACGCTGTTCTCCAAACTGTACACTGATTGCCCTGAACAAAAGACATATTCAAAAGGCTGACAAAGCAAAACGTCCTTTGCACCAGAGACAGAATTTCTCCTGCCTTCCCCCATAGCATCATGCTCTCCAAAATGCAAGGTCATCAGTACGTAACCATGGGCATGCCTAGTATGACATCCAATAACCCTTATAGCATCTCTCGGGACAGAAACTTCATGGCAGAGGAGATACATGCCATAGTGGGAGTAGCAATCTCCTTTCTAGTTTGGAAACTACCTTAGAGACCAGATTTTCCAGCCAAGACTTTAGAAAATCTATGCAATTTGAGTATATTTTTGTACACTGCTTTGCTGTTTCATCCCTTCTGTCTCCTGCTAGAGACAGTATTGATGAATGAACTTGGTTTTAAAAATAGAAAATGAAAAGTCTTATTTTAGGCAGTAAGTTCTCCATCGCAGGGCTCTCCGTCTCTTTTTATGTTTCTCTAATGCTCAGCACCATGAAGGCACATACTGAGGTCTCAAATTTTCTGCAGTGTAGGTGATTACAGTAAAAATAACCCATCATATAACATTGCAAGATATTGATAATTAGTTGTTAGAAGTATAATGACTGCTTTTACCCCGGGGGGGGAGAGATGGAAGCATGATACCAGTGCAACAGAGGGCCAGAGGGCTAGGCTCTAGCCTCTTCATAAGACCGTTTCAAATCAAGATAACCTTGCAACACCAAAAATACAGAACTGCTAGGCTGTGTGCTGCTATTCGTAATTCATTACCATGGACTGAAATTTTCTGGTTTTCACTTTCTGGTCACTCATTGCCTACTCCTGTCTACAACATCTACCAGATGTTCCAGATGACACCTACCAGTGTCTGTCAGCAGACACTCTTTGTCCTTGCTCTTGTTATTTTTTAGAGTTCTGGATGCACAGTACATGGAATTAACTGGAGTTTAATGGCTGTGATTGTCTTTGTTACAATGGCAGTAGGAAGACTGCACTTGTAAAAGCTGTATGACCTCAACTCTTGAAGGGTTTTCTGCATATGGAGTAAAATGGATAACCGTAGTGCACTGTGTATTTGCTTGTTTGAGAGGTACTAGAAGTGTAAAACTGGGGGGAATGTTCTCACAATTCTAGACTTCATGGCTGAGAAAAGGAGCAGAAGATAGCTGTGTTCATGAAACAGACAAGGCTTCATTCAACTAAGCTGGCATGTGGAAATCTTATTAACCGTGGCAGTCTGCTTAGTCTGCAAGGTTTTGGAGCTTTTGTTAACAAGGAAGCATTTTATGTGTTTTCCATGGTAATTGCTTTATGCAAGCATATGGAAAGAGAGGGTTTATGAAAATGAAAACATATTATGAAAATATATGTCACATACACGCACACACACAAAATATTAAAAGAAACTCTTGAAGGTGCAAAGTTGAGCATATCAGAATCAAGAAATACCAGAATTAGGGTTACTTATGGACCATCAATTTGGTTCCTTTGAGTCTACAAATTCTGTTAGCCTTTAATTTCATTATAATAGGTTGGTAGTGTTTCATTCCAAGCCAACCCTGTTCTATTGAGAATATGTAACTGATTGTCACATTCTTTTGTTCTCGATATATATTTTATCTGCTGTCATTTGATGAATGATCCTTATTTGCTACACATTATTTAAGCCCTTCTAAGAATTTGCTCATTAGTTTTTCTAAAACATTCATCTCTTGAATAGCTAAATTCTTCATCTATTATTTATTTTCATAATACCTGTGTAAATAGAGAGTAAATGAGACAACAAAATCTTACAGATGGGAAAGGAGCCAGAAAGATTATGGTTAAAACATTCTTTATGGCTGCTTAGCTGGCAATTCTTATGACAAGACTTTTTACATGTTTGCCATTATATGTCAGTTTACATAGGCAGGACTCTACTGGTGCTCTAGCAGTAAATTAAATAGAAACTATTTTTTCATTAATTCTGAGTGGCTCATTAGTATCGAAACTAGAAGAAGCAAACATTATCAATGGAGAAGCATCTATGTCCCAACCTATGGCATCTTTCCTCTTTTTGCAACCTTCTGCTTGATTTCCTAATGTGGATAGTCCATGTGTAACTCGAGACAAACCCGGACACAAAGCTGGCCATGTCTTACATCCTGAATAGGATATGATACAAACAAAATGTACAATGCCTAATTGCAAAGAGAAAGTAAAAAAAAAAAGGTTTGGAAACATCATTAATATGTGTGTAGGGGAGAGTCTCTCAATCTATTAATATTTTCTAATCTAAACAGCAATAAGACCAAGGAACCATTTTATACAAAACAAATTACAATACTCAGTGTGTTTTTTCTCTCCTGTTATATGGTTCCTCTAAGGAGAATTAAGACATTAAATAAAGATGATACAAAGAATTGATTTCTATATTTTTGGCCTTTGAAGAGTGGAATAGGTGTTTGCTTGTTTTGTTTTTGTGTTTTTTTGGGGTTTTTTTTAAGAACCCACATGTCAGCTAGACATTGAAATAAGGGGCCAAGTTGTAAAAATGCTTTCCAGGCTGAACAAATGTCTCTGAAATTCTATTCGCTGCAGTGTGACCCACACTCCAGGTACGAAAAAATTCTGCTTATTCAAGCATAAAATTTGAACAAGCCGCTGTTAAAAAAATACTACATAAAGTATGTGACTAGTATGTCTTACAGAAAATGCTTTGGTATGCAAAATTGTTTCATAATGGATGAAAGGTTATTATCTTAGAGTGAATAGTTGTGACTCACAACCTGACTAATCAGAGTCTGAGTGAGAAACAAAAAGCAAATTCAGTGAAACTTGTTTGCATCCGCTAAGGAACAGGCTATTTCAGTTCAAGTTTTGTTTATATCATCAGGTTGTTGGAGGACACAGAGCTCTGAAGTATGTGGCTTACATGTTTCAGCATATCTCCTATTCCCTCTCTGGATATCCCTCTTTCTTAATTTCACGCATGATGAAAGGAATTGCCACATCCATTTCCAAGGGACAAATTGGCCAGTAAGCAAAGGTGAAGACTTGTCACAGCAGTCCTAGCATGCACAGTACACCAGACTGCAGTGAATCATGAGGACACCAGCATTGCACCCCGTGAATGTAAGTGCTCAGTTTGCAGGTGGCAGGAGTAGCATGCGCTCCTGCACCTTTTTGGGGGGCTCAGCATAGCTGAACCCCGTGGTTCAGAACCAGGGACAGCACCTTCCCCAGCTGGGACTGTACCCCCACACCCACGGCAGCACCCCGTGGTGCAGTGGCCCCCCCCCACAGCAGAGCATGACTGCTGGTGGGTCATTACCCAGCTTTCTGCAACCACAGCAGGGTATGACCTAGGGCAATGGGGGTGGCTGGCAGAGGTGATTACTTTCATCAGGCCAGCCTGAAGCAGCTGATGGATGAAGACAAGGGGTTTAGCCCTGATTCAGGTCAAGCCCTTCCAACACCTTGACAAGTTCATGAGAAATACATGTGATGTGTCACTTGAATAGGATGGCTTATAGCAGCTGGGCTCCCCCCACACCAACTTCTTTTCCCCTTTCACCTTTCCATATGTTAAGTACACAAGATATAGTGCTTGAGTATTCTCATTTGGTACCTGATTCTATTTGCTGTGATACGGGCAGAATTAACGACAATATGACTAACAACTAATAAATGTACGGCATGATCTGTTCATTTTAAGTACTAAAGTTCATCAACAAACCTGTCCATTTAATGTCAACTATATTTCAAATTTCTGAAGCATTCTAGCTGCATTTGTGGTCAAAAGGCCACACTGTATCCTTTTTCCAAATAGTTTGAATATATGAAAAAAATCTTACTATATTGCACGTTTGGCAGTAGTTGGCTATACTGCACATTTAAACACACTATACACTCCCTCATAAAAGTAGTCTTGATTCTGCAAATAATGCTGCAGTTCTTTTCATGAGTTGCAGAAAACCTGCAAGATGCATACACACACAAGGGTGAGTATATAATCACCACCTGCCAAAGTGGGAGAAAGGTCCTAGAAATCAGACACAAACAGAGATCTTTGTGAAGATAATTTCAGTTTGTTATAAAAGACATAGCAAAAGGATTTAAGAAAGAATGGGAGAGGAAAGGTCAAGGCATTGAGGCAAAAGGGGCAAGATGGAAGAAAGAGGTAGGGTGAGGATTTCTTCTTTTAGGAGAGAACAGGAGATTCTGTGAAGCAACATATACTAAGAGATGGTGTGTTATGGAAAAGCATTTATGTATATGTGTCCATATATACATATATAAACATATATTTGCAAAATACATCAGAAAAAGGAAAGAAAGTATCTCATATTTTAAATAAGGCTGGATTTAAATTATTCTAGGAATGTTAAATGTGCTGAAACGACAAGTTAAAGACTTCAGTGGGACATGGGCAATACTCCTCTGATACAGTGTTTGACATTTTCCTCTTACAGGAAAGAATAATGAAAAATACAAATATTGTATATACCAGTTAAATCCCAGATCTTGCTGAGGTCAAGGGTGGGTAAAAAGACAAGAACTGAGCAGAGAAGCTATGAGAGTCAGACATGTTTGCATTTGGGAAGCAGATATTTCTCATCGTTTGGAGAATTGCCGTAGGCGTGCCTGGCGCACAAAGATCAACAGTTGCCAGACAGTTGCTGATGGAAAAACACTTTGAAAATCCATTTCATTAGGGAAGGGGCAGTCAAGGAAGACAGAAGACATACGCAGAATGGCAAGTGCTAAAATAATTGTTACTATATATGGAATTACTGGTACATATCTATCCAGTGCTTTTAGAGCCAGTAATTGAGAAATTATGTCTGACTCAAGCACAAAGGTATAGTAAAACCTCTTTTCCCTTTTTAGCATTTTTTGCTAATTATAAGCTGGTTTATCTCTCAGCCTCCAAATATCATTCTCAGAATTAAATGTGGAAGACAGTGTGGCTATTAAAATAATTATCCAGGTGACAGAATCTTAAAAAAAAGACTTCCTGAATTCTACTTAGGCTATGTGATTTTGGACTGATCTTGCATTCTTATGGGCATCTATTTCCATGTTACATGGCAAGCTGGTCCTATTTCTCTATTTATTAAGCTACTGTTTACAGCATTTTCAGAACTGCGTGACAGTAAATCAGACACTTTACACAAAGTTTAGTGTATTTTGCATGTGAAGAGATGAGCAAATGTGTTTGTTCTTCTAACTTCTAGCTAGCAAAAGAAAAATGGAAAGAAAAAGAAGATGCAAATACACTCATCCTACTGTCCTGTAATCAACTACAACTAAAAGTGGACTTGCCTGCACAGGACAAGCTCCTGTCCTTACACTCCAGTGGAAGCTAGATACAGCCATGAGTCTTGGCTTTCTAGACACTATGGCACTGGTACAACATATAGGATATTGCTGAATTGTCAGTCTGTGAGCTGTCTCACCAAGATTTGCACTTGGGAATATTCAGGTCACTTTTTGATCCATCCAGCTGAAGCTAGTGGGACTGTTCAAGAGCTGCTCTCACTGGGACCCATGGTTCTGGCTCATTTCCTTCATGGAAAGGCAGATGGAAACATATGTACCCTTTCCAATATTACTTTAACGCATCAGAGCTGTATTTGCTGCAGCACTGCAATGAGATTGCAAATGGGCAAGAGTGTGATCCATTAAACAAAACTGCTGCAAAGCGTTTTCTCCTCTAAGAATTGATTCCAGTACCACTAGCTCAGTATTTTGATTCTCTAACTTCTCACTCTCTTGACAAGTAAGAAATCAACTAAAATGTAATTCAGCCACTGCTCTGGACCCTCTTCTGCTCACCTGACATCAGCTCCTTTAACTTTCATTTCAGCAGTTCCCACATCAAGGCAAAGCACTGAGTTTAAACAGCCCCATTTGAATAACCTTCTACCAAACATCCTATTTAAAATGAAATGAAAATGAAATGGAAATATTTTCATGTCCCAAAGGAGAATGCTCAGACAGACTGATAATCTGCAAGGCAAAACTGTACCTTGAAAGTTATTGCAGTGACACACACATCAGAGGCATGCTGCAGCTTACTACACACTGCTGACTTGGGTGGCTTACTTGGGTAATCAGTTGCTCCTCATGTATTACAAAAGCATATCTATATGTACATATATCTTTGTATATTATATACATACACATGTACGTAGCTTATTACAGCATATATTACAATGAAAAAATAAAATATCTTACTTTTATCAGTCTTAAGAGATTGTACAGATCAAGTAAGTTCTACAAAGAGTTGTGAACTGGTAGCTTTTAGGACTTCTAGCCTGAGAGAGTAACATGTTACTGAATAGCTACAGGGTGAAAGACTGGGAGACAGAAACTTGCTGCTTAAAATTGTAACAAAACCTCTAACTTTCTGACACATCAAGGTAACCGGAAGGTTGAGCAAGTTGTTGTCGTTTTGGAATTTCAAGCCACTGTGACTGAAATAATTAGCTTTGTTAAGTTTTGTTCCACTTTTAAAGAAAATTTCAGAGAGCCACTGAATCATGAAAGCTGCCTGTTTTTATCACTGCATTGATCTGTATTCATTCATGCTCAAAGGCAAAGTACTTAACCATGTACATAACTTCAAACACGTCTTCAAACCCCATAGTGTCTTAATTCAAAATTAAACCTGGAAGTGATGCACTGAATCAGTGCTTCCAATAAGTGACAACTTCTTTCTCCCAACCTTGTAAGAGGAAAACAAGGCCACTCTCTTACATCTCAGAAGGATGCTGGAGTGACCATCCAATAAGAGGCAAAATAGCACTACAGTTAAGAAACCTACCAAGCAAAGAGAAAGTCACTTGCAATTTAATGAAACAGCAGAAAGGAATCCTAAAGTTCATAAAGGAGGACTCATTCGCAGAAGAGAGAGGTTAACAGTGAAGAGGCAAAATGTCCAGATGACACAAAATTATTTAGAGCAATGAAAATTAGAGATTCATGGAAATTTCAGGGGTCATTTTTTAAAGATCAGGAGGCACCACAGCTGTTATAATTCAGTGTTGATAAAGCGTGAGATAAGGCACATCAGGAGAAATAACACGCAGGAATTGCTAGGTGCCTATAGCCATCTAGAGAAAGAGCTGGTCATTCACTTTAGTCTTGTTTCCACTGAAATAAAATTAAAATTGATGTTTAGAAATGTATTATCAAATACTTTTGCATGAAGTTTTATCTCATAAATCGTTGCAAGTTACTATGTGTAGTGCCGCTAGTGTCCAGTAGAGACATGCAGCTACTAGAGAGAGCTCTGTAAAGAGCTGATAAGATGATGGAGGGATTAGAGCATCTCATAAATGAGGAAAGGCTGGGAGAGTTGAGACTATTCAACCTGGAGAAGGACTTGGGAGATGTCACTGATGTATATCAATATCTGAAGGAAGAGTGCAAAGACAACAGAGCCAGGCTCTTTTCAGTAGTGCCCAGTGACAGGACCAGAGGGAAGGGGCACAAGCAGGAACACAGGAGGCTCCCCTCTGAGCAGCAGGAAACACCACTTTATTGTGTGGATGACCAAGCACTGGCACAGGTTGCCCAGAGACCTGGGGGAGTCCCCATCCTTGGAGACATTAAAAAACCTTATGAACATGGTCCCGGGCAGCCTGCTCTAGGCGCCTCTGTGCTTAAGCAGGGTGGGGGTTGGACCAGATGATCCCTAGAGATCCCTTTCCAACCCCAACTATTCTGTTAATCTACATCTTTAAATGAATGCTAGTGACTGAGTTTAACCTGCACTCATTTGTAAATTCTACAGTTAAAGGGATTTTCATTGAGATTTCTGGGCGCATTAACCAAGTGACAAACCACTAGACAGAAAATGCTGGCAGTGAAAATTGCAATGTTGCAGATCAAGACACCTTAAATCACATTTTAGCTGAAACCATTTTCTGTTATGCTTTGCATTTTTTAAATGTTGAGATTTTGTCAAATTCAGTCTTTATCTGTATCTCTGTATATAGATAAAAACACCCTACTCAGTAAAGGTGTTGGATCAAAAGCAAAACTAACATAAGATTTTGCACTTGCCTGTTAATTGCTTAACCTCAAGCAAAATCAATATATCTCAATATTCAAAATAAGGCGCTCGTCCTCTGAGTTCATAGAAAACTTTGTGGAACCTTTTCCTCTGGACTGCAGTGTCTAGACTTGCTGCCAGCTGATCTTGGTTATTCACATTTCTGACCAGTTTTAGTAATTAATAGTTCCTTAACACTGGGAAAAATTGTAACTCGGTTCCTTCTTTACACTTACGACTTAAGGAGTATCTTCAATGATGTTTCTAGGAAGTGACCAAAAATTAGACAGGCAAGCAAAAAAATAAGAGAAAATCATGAAGAAAATTATTTTTATTATGTCTTTTTCTTAATATATTTTTAAGCTTGCCTTAGAAAGACCAATCCCAAACCCAAAACTTTATTAGTAGATACACTGTTAAAAAAATAAAGGAAGGCAAGAGGGATAACTTGTTTTCCCCCTAAGCTTATTCAGTTACGGAAACCCTCCAGTCAGTAGTTTACTGAACTATTAGCACTTTCTGTAAGTGGTCTTCAGTTTTACCACTGATTTTTAAAAGAACAGCCATTCAGGTAAGTGCCTAAACCCAATACTTACCATTAGGCACGCACCCAAGCTCTGCATATTCCAGATATTATAACTAAGATGGTAAAAAGATTTCCCTCTCGGGGGGAAACATCCTTATACTGTGAGTGAGCCTTTTAAGCTCTCCCTAGGGGCTGTGACTCAAGCTGCTGGAGGTGTTTTTGTAAGAGAGCAAAAGACTACTTCCTCCATAGAAAAGAAACCTGTCTGAAAAGGCTGTGCTTTCAGCACTGCACACCAGTTCTGAGAATGAAAATGTCCACAAGAAGCACAGCAGTGATTTCTAGCAAACAGTTGACACTGGTTTCAGCTAAATAAGCCTCTGTACCATAACTGCCATGGTAGAGGAATGTCACAACTCTGTTACAAATTCATTTTTGAGTTTGTCACAGGTATCACAGTATCTGTCCTCTAAAAATACATCTTACGTTAACTTCTGCTGGTATGTAATAGGCAACTGAAAACACAGGCAAGTGCTAGTTAAAGTCCTTAGGGGAACTGTTGTGCAGTATCTGAACTCCACTTGTCCAGAATTTCACTTTATTAATGAGTTTTGCATGGTTTCTCTGAGAAACAACACACTTCCAATATTTCAGGAAGCTGTTGACACTCACCAAGAAGAGAATCTACGTGGTCTATAAAAATGCTCTTTATTCTGCAATGTAGCACTGTATCACATCTGGCGTACCAGAAATACTGCAGCATTTTACCTAGCAACAAATACCAAACACTATACATTAACGGAGGTCATAAGCCTCCCTGAGGAGTAACTGCTCTTCTGTCTTTCATTCTGCAGGTTACTATGTTGTTGTCCTGGCTTAGTGCATCATTATAGGGTTGTGGGGCCATTTAGGTTGGAGAGGACCAACTGCCTGATCCAATGTAAAGCAACGGTATGAACTGAGAACCGTAAACCTTCTGAAGAGTCCACAAAGATGCTGTACTTTTGCCGTGAGCTGGAAAACTTTGTCTTTCTAATCACAGGTCCTCAGCATCTTTGGCTGTACCAGCAGGTTTCCTCTGTGACATGATTAACAGTGAGGATGTGGACTCTAATCTGTCTTGCTGCTGTTCCATGTCAAAGGAGAAGAAGATCTGCCTGCATGCCATTCCTATACATAATATCAAATCAATTAACTTGCTTGGCCAAAGGTAAAAATAAACAGAGAGTACTCCTAATTTTATGATTTCCAGTTAGTTTACTGATATTTTCTGGAGGTTTCCCAATGTTAAACATAGACCCTACTCTAAATAATCAGGCAGTGACTCCAATTACTGAAATGCCAGTAGGTTAAGATGCAAGTGTACAGTAACAACTAAGAATAGGCTATAGCAGAAATGAAGCCAGCATGGAACTGACATTCATAGCTTGCAAGATGGGATCTGACTAATTCTCCAAAAGGCGGGTGCCTAGTCTAAGCCGATCTCCTATCTCCAATGGGTAAAAATAGACAGGCATTGCTGACACCACTGTGTGATTCAGCAAGCTTATTCAGACATTGCCTCTCTTTTTTCCCCCCTGAATATAGAGGATGCTTAGCTGTAACCACTTAACATTTAGATTTCTAAAGCTAGATGGGATTAACCTTGCCTTTGGTGTGCCATAGATTGTCATATGTGCCTGCAGACTTTAAAGTCCAATAGGATTTCTGCAGAGGTATATGCTGAAGGATGAAAGCCCCAGAAACACTGAGCTAACAGACTAGAATAAGAGCTTTGCTGATGTGTGAAAGATTCATCTTCATTGTTACCTATATCTCGCACACATACTACATTATGATGAGACCTGTAGACAAACGGCCTTTCCAGCTGCTCCTGAACCTGGAAGTATGCCCTTCAGTAGCTGAGTCAGGGAATAAGCAAAAAATGACCGCTACAACCATCTCATACGTCACAGACTATTCTGACACGTTATATGGAGGAAAACACTCATGCCTATCACACGTCCAATTGGCTGGATAAGACCACAGCAAGCAAGCTTTACCTATCTCACTCCAACAGAGACCCACAGCAATGCCAGGGTGTCACAGTCTCCACACTGTTCAACAGGAAGAAAGAAGCTGCAAAGGAAGAGGTGGGGGGTGGCATGCTTATTCCTATCCTACAACATGTTGTAACAGTCCAATACAATATCCATATGGCAGAACATCCAAACACAAGTTTTTATGGACTTTGAATATAGATAGCTGAATAAGGCAGTGAACATTTTATTCAGGTGATATTTCAGGCTTATTATTTATCTCTCTGATATTAGGCCTCTTATAAAAACAAAATCAATTTGTAACTTAAAAAAACTGTCAGCTTTCTTATGTAATCCTGTTTCACCGTGAAAGATTATTACACTTCTGCTCTATAAATCTGTACTGTCAGGTCTGTTTATCTTCAGGTAGCATTACAAGTTGGTGGGTTTGTTTTGTAAAGCTCAGATGTCTCACTTTTCTGTAGTTGAAGCTAACTGGGCTGCTCTACCATGTATCTCTAAGGACACCTCCTGTCTTGGAGGTAGCTTTTTATCCAACCTTTATGAATAACATCTCTTTCTTTTCTTTTGAAAAATCTGTTTCAACTATATATTTTATGTTTTGCTGCTATTCTCACCTACTTCAGTCACTGATCTGTTGGAACAATTCAATGCAGCTAATGGTTTCGGAGTCAACATTGTTCCAGGATCACAGAGTGACCTGCCAGCATGTCAGCTTGGGCCAAGTGTGCAAATCAGAAGAAAAATTAAGTACATAAAGTGACATTTGTAAACATTTGGGCTTTTATGCTGACATTAAATAAGTCATTCCTTCTCCAATACCTTTGTCAGCAGTGAACTCAAGCATAACTGACTGCCAAACTAGGTACTGAAAATAATGCGCTGTATGTCCACTGGATTTAGTAGAACCTGCAGGTCCAGTTCCCTCTAATTCAGATTTAAAACGCGTGATGGTAATATGAGAATGATAATATTTTATTTTACTTATTTGTCTGGGTATTTCTCCTTTTTCAATAGTGTTACAGTACATTTAAAACCCTTTTTGGTACATTTATTCACCTTTGACTGACAGCCATAATTCCCCATGCCAGGCATCATTAGTGGAAAAAAAAAATATACATGTATTTTTTCAAGGGGGCTTCATGTTGTTGTACTGGCAGCAAAGAATAAATACTTGTAAAACTGTCCTGTGGATTGTTTCTATATTTGTTCGTCCTGAGGAATTGCCTCCACCTTTCATAATGAGGGGACATTTCTAGTATGACATGGGACCTCTGGGATGGAGATGGGGCTGACCAGTTCATGTTACATCTCTGTGGAAAGAGCAAGGCAATTGGTTATCTACAGTGCAGCTTGAGAAGGGTCTGGCAGTGACAGTACCATCTTTGAGAACATGGGAAAGGTTTTGATGAAGCCTGGCACACACTTGACTGAGTGCTAGGGGAAGCCAGGTCACTGTGTTTGGAGAGTGCCAGCTAGAAAGCACACTCTATAGTCAGTCAATATAGAGCAAGGAAGGCAGATAGAGATGGGGCCCTGGCAAGGTGAGCCCAGGACAATGTTACTCCGTGGGTGATCGTCAGGGCCTTATTGTGTATGTAGAGCTCCACTTGACCTCAGGTGCCAAGAATTACTCTATGCATAACCTCTGTTGTGTATTATAATAGCAGGAATTAATTATTTCATTAATGTTTACCTTCAAGATTACTGTCTGCTAGAACCACATCTGCAGTTAGCGGTCTGGAATTAGGGTCTGGGATTTGGTTTATTTCGGGTGCAAAGGATGTGCTCCACATTAAGTAGAGGAGACTGGCTAAAAATCACTTAGCCCTTCTGTTTAACAGAAGAGACTGAAATGCTCCCTGCCCTTTGCTTTGTTTGCTCTAACAGACAGAACGAGTCTCTGTCCCATAGCTAAAATAACCCTTGAGATTCAAAACAGCAGTCATAGCTTTTCCTTCTGTGGCCCTGGCTACAGAAAACCACCGCTGGAACAATACAGGGCCATCCAATTTGGGAAAAGGAACACAGGATTGCATAGACAAAAATTCCTAGAAACTCACTTCCAGCTGAGATCACTTCTCACCTTAACACTCTCCAAACTAAATGCACAAACCTCCTTGAGGTTTAGTATTTCCACACCACAGCACCATGCAAACAAATCCATTAATCTGCCAAGCTCCTTCTCTCACAAACTGGGAATTAATTATTATATTTAGACCTACATTTGGGAAATAATCATATATATACTAGCGAAGGCATCCATATGTACAAGCAGAAGACAGGAGCTAGACTGCAACTGTTCAGGAATTTTAAAACCTGTTTTCCTGTTGACTTATCCTGCAGGTTGATTTACCATAGCTTGAACTTCTTGCAGATGATAACATGGCAGCAGAGGAAACCTGCTGTGAAGTTACCGGGTTGGTGAGCTGACTGACCGCAAGTAACACATCCTTGTGGTTTCTTTTCAGAGATTTTGATTAAATTCATTTGCCTAGTTTTCACTCTTCTGTTCCTTACAGGAAGATAAGCAGGGGAGTTTCTTCATGGATTTGTAAATACGGAAATTAGACATACATATTTTCTTCTGCTTGGAACACACAAGGAAAGTGTATGTCAAACACTGCTGAAATGTGCCAAGTTTAGCCTAGCTATGCTCTACTAATTAGCTTCCCTTGTTGCATGTTCTTTCCTTTCCCCACAAGGGTACTATGTTGGATACATGGAAACTCCAAAGGATTGCAGCAGTGTTTTTAGAGAGCCAGGTCATGCCATTCTGCCTGGTAAGGTAGGCAGATATTTACCAATTAGAGCAAGACTCTAACAGCACATGAAGTGTTAGGGGGTTGCAAAAATGTATTACTCATTTGCTTAAAAGATTGAGTTTGCTTGAAAATATCAAAGAACTAAGGTGAAAAACTGGTCCCACTGGAATTGGTAGTCAGTTCCCTGTTGTTTTTGTAGAGCCAGAACTTCACTCTAGATCTCCAGGAGGCAAAGCCTCTGTCCTTATAGCTGCAAATCAAAGTACTTCTAATTCCTCTTAATTTACCTAAGATTACAAACAGGTGTGGTTACTCTGATTGAGACCTGTGTTTGAATCCAAGTATAGATTTCAGCTCTAGGGCCACTGCAAATTCAAATTTTGGAGAAGAGAATCTGTCTCTGGATATTTTCCATTCTTAACTCTTTACAGGCTTCTAACAATAGTGATACACACTGGGTTGGGGGGAAGGATTCATAAATATCAAAGGCAGGAAAATACTGATAACTTGCAGTCTATTCATACAACACCTTTAAATATTTCTGGCCTGAAGGCTTGACCACGCTCTCCTGCCTCTGTTATATATGGTACATTATCATGTTGCAATGATTTGTCTGAAGCACTGATGTATAGTATCTCCATCCGTTACTATTTTATAGCCTTTGTGTTTAACTGTGACTCTGGAACCATTTGTTTCATGTGGGACTCACGCATCATAGTCTGAAGCATGTTATGTCAAAGGGAAATGAGAAGGGAACACTGGTCAGATGTTCTCACAATTATGTCTTATCCTCCAGAAACGTTTTTGTGCTCTTCATCCAAGGGATGAAAACAAAGGGCATGTAGATACTATAGGGAAAGTGGAGCAGCTCACGTACGAGGAAAGGCTGGTATGAGAAGTTTCAGGGGAATCTCGTCAATTTGTACAAATATCTGAAGACAGAGCCAGGCTCTTTTCAGTGGTGCCCAGAGACAGGACCAAAGGCAGTGGGCACAAACTGAAACACCTGAGGTTGTATCTGAAGATGTGGAAACACTGCTTTACTGTGAGGGTGACCAAGCCCTGGCACAGGTTGCCCAAAAAGGTGGCAGAGTCTCCATCCTTGGAGATGCTCAAAACCCCATCCAGACATGGTCCTGGGCAACCACCTCTAGGTCTCCCTGTTTGAGCTGGAGGGTTAGACCAATGACCTCCAGAAGTCCCTTCCCACCCCAACTATTCTGTGATTCTGTGACTGTACAGAGGACAACCATGTAGTCACACCTAGGAACAGAAAATAATACTTACCTGTCAGATACTTAGAAATGAAATAATTTTCCTCATGCTCTTTGTTCCCACTGTAAAAGCCAGTATCTTGCGTTTGAACTGCAGCTAAAAAAAGTGATAGCATTTGTTAATAATGAGATGTATGAAATGCCAAGAATTGCTATAAAACCCCAAATTTGGACCTTGGAATTTCTTATAATTACAAGAAATCAGCAATTGCAGTGTGAATTACATTTTTTACATCACTGCTCACTTCTTCACCCCACACTCCCACAAGTCACTAACACCCGCACTGATTTTTATCCAGGCAGCTTCCCATCCAAAATTCCTCCTGTGTTAGGTAGCAAGTGCTTTATCAGATCATCATACGTATCTTCTGGCTGGTACACTAAAAAGGAAAGTCTGGTAGCTTGGCTGAGCACCAACATCACCCCCAACTAACACATCAGCTATGATTCTTACCCAGCCTTACACTATAGGATCATTATGTTTTAAGATAGATGCTTTATTTTCCTGTTTATTTCCCTCCCCAGCAACCTGCTTTTAGACGAGCCTAATACATGTATAGGCATAGAATCATAAGGCATATGGTATGGATGAGTTACTGTAGAGCATATCACCACTGGGCACCAAGTGTTGTATATATACCTTCTATATATACTGTATGAAGACAGTTTGAGAAAGTTGGGGCTGTTCAGCCTGGAGAAGAGAAGGTTGCATGGAGACCTCATAGCAGCCTTCCAGTATCTGAAGGGGGCCTATAGGGATGCTGGGGAGGGACTGTTCATTAGGGACTGTAGTGACAGGACAAGGGGTAACGGGTTAAAGCTTACATAGGGGAAGTTTAGATTGGATATAAGGAAGAAGTTCTTTCCTGTTAGGGTGGTGAGGCACTGGAATGGGCTGCCCAGGGAAGCTGTGAATGCTGCATCCCTGGCAGTGTTCAAGACCAGGTTGGACGAAGCCTTGGGTGGCATGGCTTAGTGTGAGGTGTCCCTGCCCATGGCAGGGGGTTGGAACTTGATGATCTTAAGGTCCTTTCCAACCCTAACTATTCTATATCCTAAAGATTCTGTGATTCTACAGAAGCACTTTCATCCTTTCTCTGTCTTTCAGGACTACTCACGCTACCAGAACGACAGCTTGAAAATTATTTCCTCCGATCTGTGACGTCCCTGCTCCAGAGTTAACAATCAGTACTTGCTTTAGAGTTGACAGGTTGGCTCAGATACAGTAAACTCTGAAAGCTACTCAGGAACTACGGTAAATGATCAAAAAACTTACACATCACACATAACTACAACCACTGTAATTTCAAAACATGCACCAGTTGCTGTGTTCTTTTGTTCCCTTCATCAAATATTATCTTTTTTTCACTATCAGATGCCAAGTACCAGGGATTAGGCAAATCAGCTAGCAGGACTTCAATAGCTTTGGGTTTATGTGGTTCCAAAAAGAGAGCTGTTTTACCACCCAGTACATGGGTTTGAAACCTCTTACTTTTAATTACAAATTAATTAATCAATTAATTAATAAACCCCACATGAATAACTGTTGGGTTTTCTGAAGAAACAGGTTGAGTTGGCTCTTAAATTGGGGAAGCCAATATTTTACATTGCTTCATGTATTGCCTTTAACACTAAGCTTCACTTATTTAATTAGTACATAACTGTATCACCCTTGTTTACCTGTCTTGTTCACTTGCAAATTCCTGTTCTATATTTAGATTGTGGTGTTTCCCAGTCCAAGACTGTCTTCTGTTAGTTGTGTTGAAGCCAAGCAGTGCAGGGCTCTGGTAGCTCACTGACATTTTTGTACTCAGTAAGGAGTAACATTTAACCACGTGTATTATGAGGCTGAGAAATGAAGAAACAATTGATTCAATGTGTCTGGTTTTAACTGTCTGAATTCTCCATCACAGGGAGATCCTACTTTGCTAAGTCCATAGAGTGTATTGAAACCAAAAGAAAACAAAATGCACAATTAATACCTTGCATTTTTTCATTGTTTGTTGGAAACAGCTAGGTAAGAATCATTGTAATCACACTGCTCACACAAACCCAAAAGTAATAGCTGGTTTTGCATTCTAGCATGATATTAATGAGAGCAAGGGAGATGGTTGCTCCTGTGCTAGAAAGTATGAAATGTCAGCCTAATAGTATGCATTTATGAGACCTGATCTTGTTGCTGCCTTTACAAGAAAGAGAGGTCCAAAAAACCTGAGTATTCTCAATAGTACATTTCACTGCAAGAAAACATTTAATAATGACAACATTGCCAAAAGGTACCCTTAAGATGCAGTTCAAACATCACTGTCTTTTCCTCCATGCAAATGATACATTCTTCAGGTTTACCAACCCCACTGATTCTGTGCGCTGAGAAGCATCACTGCCCATGGACTGGCTAAAACAGCCATTGGAGCCCAACACAGTTCCTAGACATTCTCTTTAGGTGTGGCTTAAAAGTCAGCAGAAGCCAGGGACTTCATGTGGCAAGAATTGTAAATTATTTCTGAACATCACTGAGCATGGACAGAAGCAGGCTGGATTTTCAAGTCGATGTCCAAGCCTAGGAACATAGGTAATGCACACTGCACTGGAAGGCCTCCTAAAGCAGCAGAGTTTATTCCATACAGCAGCTCTCCAGATGTGGCATGCTGTCTGCACTGTCCAGGTCTGGCTGTTCCAGCCCTTTCCCTAGGGGTGGCTAACCTGAGGTAGTCCTTGCAGTGGGAGGGACCCAGATCCCTAGAGGTGCACACAGCACCACTTTCCCTATTTCCTATGTTCTGCAGTTTGATGAAGTTTTGAAAGCACCAGACACCAGTTTTGCTACACTTGGTGTTACTGACTGGCACTTGGCTTCAGATGAAACTAGAGTGACACAGGACAAGGAGAGAAGCACTGAAGCCCAGTCTGAACTGAACTTGCCCTGTTCCTTTATCATGTTAAATCTGGTGTCAGTTTAGGAACTCATCATGGCAAAGAACTTGTAGTGAATTCACAGTAGCTTGGATGTGGAGGCTAAAGGACTGCAGGTATAACTTTGTGAGGAATAAACAACTGTGTTGGAGTAACATCTCTCCAGCCTTTGTCACAGGGCTTTCCTGGTGCTAACGGACCCAACTGTCTACCTGGAAAGACAGTGAGTCTTAACAGCAGGACAAACCATGTGTTTTGCAACCATCAATGCTGAAAATGGGCATCCTGAATATACAAATACTTCCTGCATTAATGGCCAAATAAGTTCACAGAAATCTTGAAGAACTAAGTCACAGCAGACTTAGATGCTATAGCCCTACTACATACAGAACTACTATTTGCTTTGGTGTGTGCTTATTCGAGCACTCATTAACGAAACCAGTAGGGTCCCAAGCAATGAGGCAGGGCTTACCCCAGTGGTGGTGCTCCCAAGAGGCACAGACACACTCTATACACCCTAGCCCCCACCACTGTAACAAAAAAGTCTTTACAGGGACTAAGTCACTGCTGCTGCTCACTACCTTTCCCTAGAATGAGCCCTCCTGACTCCAGCAAGACTGAGCACTCAAGGACCGTGAAGACTGCAAAAATCAGGCAAAAGGAAGGATTTGTTGGCTTTCAGCAGACCTAGCTGAAAAGACTATCACAAGCTGTCTGATCTTTCAGGTTGCTACTTCTGCACAAGCTATTTAAAGAAGGGCACAAAGCACTTGGGCAATCATGCTTCCCCAGCCAAAAGACAGGATTCAAATACGTAGCTACATGGTAGACAGACACACTGCAGCCTGGAGGAGATTTTATTCATTA
The DNA here is from genome assembly GCF_037157495.1 of Lathamus discolor. NCBI lineage: Eukaryota > Metazoa > Chordata > Aves > Psittaciformes > Psittacidae > Lathamus > Lathamus discolor. Next base: position 71,602,920 of record NC_088885.1, read on the forward strand.
CTGTAAAAATTAAGGAAATTATTACTATACAGGGTGATTAGTCCCGACTGTAGTCTTTGCAAAACAGCCATTCTGAGATGGAAGACTGATAAAAGCTTATAAATGGTGATTTTCTGATGCTTGTTATTCAAAGGATCACTATCTTTTTGATGCTGTACACTGCGTACCACGCAAAGCTTCAGGCAACATAATTACAACACCATTCCTTTAATTGTGCTTTACCTAAGGTTATGCCAGAGATATGGGAGAGACTGGAGCATATAATATAAAACAATACCTATTTTGAGTTTGGTCCAATACCATTGATATCAATGGTGCCAGAAATTTCTGAAAAAGCAAGTGTAATTTTTAAAAAGTGATTTTCAGGAATCCATAATAAAAGTATTTTACCCATTTTTTTCCCTTTTTGAAAATTGCCATCATCCCTTCAGTGAAACAGCACCATATTCCTACTCCTGGAAGGACTTAGCTGCAATGTTTTGGCTTCACTGCACAACAGTGTGCAGAAAAATGCCGTTTCCCTCATTTACTGAAAGGCTAATGGGATTTTTTCTCTTGGGGGGGTGGGGGGGGGGCTTGAGCTGGAGAGTGGAAAGGAACAAACTGTTCCATACGTTGTTCTGTTGGCCTAAAATCAAAGTTATTCCCTGGTGCCTGAAGATGGCTAACTAAAAGCATGCGAGCGGATCATGATGTGTAAACTTCCAGCTTTGAAGACGTTCCTGTTCTGTGTTGAAAGTGACTGTCCAGCGGTATCAAAGCAGGTTATTGGAGAGCATTAAACTCAGACACACAAACAAAAGCAAAAAGATCGTCCATAACACTGGAAAATACCGAGCAAGATGGGGAGCTTTAATTGGAGTGCTTTGTTATCTCCAGGGTGATGAAGGATATGTGGATCTGAGGAGTGGATGGCAGTCCAGAAAAGCACGTGAGTTAGGGGTCACTTCAAAATGCTGAGCAAAGCCAGCTTTCAGGCATGAAGAGCATACCCTGACAGATTTCCCTGTTTCCTCGGGATCCTTTGGGGATCACAGGGCCAGGAGCAAGACAGGAAACCTGGGACCAAAAGACAATGCAGTGTGGCTAGTGCATGAAAAAAAAAAATCAGTTTTACCAGTTACAGCAACTGGAGCAACAAAATGACAGCAGAAAGTAGCATCTTCCAGGGCTCTACCTTCCAACAGTACATGACTGATTTTACAGTTAAAAGCCCTGCCAAAATCTGAGTGGCTAAAGAACTCCAGATGATTCCTAGAGCCTAATTTTTACTATTATTACACCAAGAGGCTTGCCATGTAATCCAATAATATCCTTGGCAATTGCTGCTGCCTTCTCCTTTCCTGCTAGCCAGGTTGCTGTAAAAATGAGCTGGAGAGAGATTTTATTGTTCCTCCAGAACTAAAAGAAAGCCCCACCAAATAAAAGTTCTACAAGCCATGATAAGTCCAGCTTAAAATCTCGTAAGGTTCGTCTTAACTGCATAGTGTGCTTCAAGTCTAGTATCATTAACTGCCCTTTTCCAGATGCGAATGCTCCTAAATATTTTCAACTGCCTTGGCAAGCAAAGTTAAGGATGACCAAGGAAGAGCAGGCTTTACTGTCCTGCACAGCACAATCTACTTCTCCAGTGCTGGAACTTGTGTTCCAGCTTTAGGACCCAATGCAGTACAAATACGTACATGGCAGTGTGTGCCTGTCCATGTGCTGGTAAAATATGAAGCAGTGATTTAATTTTTGTTACTGCTTCAAATGCCGTTTCCAGGCTGCTTCAAAGCCCAAGCAGGAAAGACAGCAGTCTAGAGAGAAGCTGGAGGACACACCTCTCCCATGCATGGTTACCAACAGTTAGCACAAGCAAGAAGAACAGCTGTTTGCCAGCTTTTTGACACTGGTTATTCATCATTCTTTGCATTAAACCAGCTGTGAACAAATACAAGGCAGCAACAGCCAGTTCCCCCTCCCCTCACACAACTGTGGCATAGGTCTAATAAAAAAAACCTTTCTCTACTGTCTTGCCCAAGTGTGATAATCAGCATCTGTTCTTCATGTACGGTGGGCCAAACAGAGCAATGCACAGACTGACCCATGAATGGTGTATCATACATTCAAACTGATTTATTAAGAACCCTTTTGGGGCACATTCAGCTACAATCAATATTTTGGTCATGTTTAAGCCTATGTTTTCCCACTAGGTTCCAACTTTCTGAGCACAGTCAAAGGTCAGAAAATGCAAGTACATAGCTGGTATCCGATACATATGTGCCGATGCCTGTCCCCCTACCAAAGGGATGCTAGCTAGTTCCTCCCAGGATGGCAAGGCCACCTGAGAAAAAGGCGAGAGCCGTGCCAGCATAATGCAGCATACACTAAAACACAGTCATGGTTCCAATGACAGCTCAGTCGAAGCAATCAGAACTCAAACCAGAACAGCAATAGTTTGTGCTGATGCCCCACATACTAAGTTTAGCGTACTACGAAATGACATAGCAAGTACTCTCACTTCTGCATCATGCACCAGGTCAGTGTCCAGTGTATTGTTGTGAAACTGGGTATCAGATGGGACCAGAGCTTGCACATACCACCTAGGAGAGCCAGTGGTAAGGGGAGGCTGTAACTGCTAGAGAAGACTTTGCAACCTCTCTTCTTCAATCATTCCCCACCAGGAGCTTGCAATGGGTATAGCATGTTTCTTATTGAATCTAGAAGCTCTAATAGCAACCTGAAAGAAATGGAGATTCTGAAGTTCCCAGGCTATAGACAAGTGCATTCCTCCCACCCTTCCTAAATGCAAATGTTTATGGCAACATTTTAAAATTGAACTAAATTCAATTATAAAGCTTTAAAAATAAAACCATACGAAAATTAAGCCCTGGATTATGTTCTTAAGCTCCTTAGCTCAGCCAAGAAACCAAGCACTATCCCAGTTCTATCCTTGGTTGCTTATAAAATAACTTTCCAATACTTCATTCTTTGTTTCATTTTTTTTCCCTCCTATGAAAATAAACACATTACTCTTGGCCTAATTTAAATTAAAATGAAAAATAAAAATAAAATCTGTAACATTTTAAGAAAGGAAAACCTGCTCTGCTTGGACTTAATGGTGAGCCTGGCCCTGGAGAACCTTTGGGATTTCCTGGAGTAAAGGGAGCAGCTGGGAAACCAGATAGGAATCCAAAAGCCTCTAAATTCAGTTCATAAAGCAGAGTTGCACAGTGGCCACACACTCTTCTCCTCCTATTTTATCATGCAGGGGACAAAAGCTGTAAAGGGTAGAAGGGCATGTGTGCAGACTTCTTCCTAGCTTTGATGGAGGCCAAGGTCTTGGAGGTAATGGAAATGTTGAGTGACAAGCACCTCTTACTGAAGTTTTATTCTATTTATTCTTGATTCAGTCATTAAATGCAACATCCTACAAGAGAAAAGCTTTTTATATAGTAAAGGGCTTATTTATAATCAGATATCAGTAGCAGCAGCTCTTACACATTTACTGTTTTCACCTTGTTGGAATCACAACACTCATTTGACCTCTGTGAGAAACTGAGTTTGTTTGATAGTTGCCACCACGCAGGCAGGTAACAGGATGTGTCCCCAGGGCCTGGGTGAGAGAAGCAGTACAAGCGGGTCTGTTGGTACATTGAAGGAAAGGGAGAGAAAGCTGCATTGTCTCCCAGCAGCCTTTTCAGTGCCAGGTAACTCAGCCACCCTCATTTAAGCATCTGCCATATGCTAAATAAGCTATGAGGACCCTCTAGTCCATTTGCATGAGGAGGGAGCCATACAGGCTAAAGAACTTAAGGCATGTTCCTCCCCGGTGCTTTACTGCTCAGTTCCCATTAACATCCTGATCACCACCATTTGCTTGTGTCACTGTTTTGGTTTTTCCTCCAAAGCATGTGCTGGACTCAGATCCTCATCACATTTTACACTGGTACATTCTGCCACTTCTCATGGAGTCACTCCTGGTCAAAGCAGCATGAGCAGGTAACCTGGTGGTACATAGCGAGGAGTCCACTCTTTCAGTGTATTTTCTTTATACAGACTCATTTTTCCTTTTGAGGGTCTTCTGGGTATCCTATGACTGCCCAAGACAGGCAGGCAGGTAAAACCCATCCCACCCAGACAGTGGCCACCCTGAGCATCCAGCACTGGTTCACTAAGTGCACCTGGATTGTGTGAAGCAAACAACTGTGTTATGTACATACCCAACCTGCCAGCAGAACATGAGTGTACAGGTGGATCAGGTTCTTAAACGTCTGATGCATTAACAGGTAGATGTTCAGCTTTCCTAATGGAGCCTCCCACTGGATCAACGCTACCATAAAATATATTGCCGACAGACTATTAAAGCCGAAACTGGCTCCGAGAGATAATGAATGGAGCTCCAAATATTGTTTTTCCTTTATTATACAATTCAATATGTACCAACTGTGCATGCAATGCAACTGTGAGGGAAAAAAAATTAAAGTTAACCTCAAACCACCTTCGCTTTAATGCATAACCATCAAGCACAGGTCAGAAAGAAGAAGAGAACCTACGCACAGCCTGCCTTAAGGGGACCAGGAATTAGTCTCATATTATTTGGGCATATAAAAACCATTTTTCCCCCAAGTACAGCATTATTCTGCGAGATTTACACATGACAAGTGAATTCTCTGCATCTCAGAACAGCCAAGGCTCACAGAAGCTTCAAAGTAAATGACTCCTACAGATTTTTATTATTAAAAAACCCCACCCAACCCCCCCAAAAACACCAACTAAACCTACTCACCACATGAATACTTATAACTTAATAATAATTCAATTTTACAGTAAGGCATATACTTGCTATTCTATAATAGCACCCCTCTTCCATAATTGTAAGTCTAGATTAGTAATTAATGTGCACATTTCCAAATAGAATCATAGAATAGTTAGGGTTGGAAAGGACCTTAAGAACATCTAGTTCCAATCCCCCCTGCCATGGGCAGGGACACCTCACACTAAACGATGTCACCCAAGGCTTCATCCAACCTGGCCTTGAACACTGCCAGGGATGCAGCATTCACAGCTTCCCTGGGCAGCCCATTCCAGTGTCTCACCACCCTCACAGGAAAGAGCTTCTTCCTTATATCCAATTTAAGCTTCCCCTGTTTAAGTTTTAACCCATCACCCCTTGTCCTGTCACTACAGCCCCTAATGAGCAGTCCCTCCCCAGCATCCCTATAGGCCCCCTTCAGATACTGGAAGGCTGCTATGAGGTCCCCACGCAGCCTTCTCTTCTCCAGGCTGAACAGCCCCAACTTTCTCAGCCTCTCTTCATACAGGAGGTGCTCCAGTCCCCTGATCATCCTCGTGGCCCTCCTCTGGACTTGTTCCAGCAGTTCCATGTCCTTTTTATGTTGAGGACACCAGAACTGCACACAATACTCCAGGCGAGGTCTCACAAGGAGTATCACCCCCTTCGACCTGCTGGTCACGCTCCTTTTGGTGCGGCCCAGGATACCATTGGCTTTCTGGGCTGCGAGAGCACACTGAAGCCGCCTCATATGAAGTTTCCCATCGACTAATACCCCCAGGTCCTTTCCCACAGGGCTGCTCTGAATCTCAAATAGAATAAGACAAACAAAACTCTGGCTTAAGCACTACTGCATTGTGCAAACCATATGGTGCCTTACACACTTTGGGTCCTAAGAACAGCCATTTCCCAGCCTGAAGCTGAAGGACAGCAAATTCACATTAAGAGCATTAACTCAGTCTATGAAATAAACTCCAGTGCTGTTCAGAGCAAAGCTCAGTTCTCTATGGAGTTGACACTGCTTATGACTGAACCCTCTCCAGCATAAGTCAGCATCATAGGCACTTATTTGCCATTGAACAGGGTGAGCACTACCTACCCCAAGGCAGAGACAGGAAGCAGGAGACAGCAAATTCCCAGGACTGACTGCAAACTCAAGGCCACTGATGGGTACACCGCGCCCAAGCACTCCTCCTGCACAAGGAAGTGCTCACAGCCACAGGCTGGATCAACAAGCTTATTCTGGCTTTTCAGTCCGAAGGAGTTACTGTCTCAGCAGCAGAGATCACCTGAAGCTGCCAGACTTTCTTTCAAAATGCATGAGCAGAATTCATTTCACCTTTGGTGTAAAAGGGTTACAGAGCCTGTGAACACCCTGTCCCAAACCCACAGCAGCAGCCCCACTCTCACCCCTGCTCCCCCACCACATCACACCATAGCAAACCACAACCTACCTGCTCTAAAAAGCCCAGGCATTTCCTAGCTTAGAAACACTGGGCACTGCCACAAACCTGGTCTCCTTGGCTCCACAACACCCTGCTCCTCTGGGTTGGCTCAACTGCCATGCCTCTCTGCTGGCTGAGCTCCCCACAGGATGGCAATTGCCAAACCTGAGCTTTGTGAAGCAGAGATTCTTCCTAAGCTCCTTCCTCAGCACCTTATATATTCTCTCTTTAGCACCCACCCCATGTTAGCAGCATCCTGCCCCACCTGCTGCCTACTCTGGCTCAGCTGCCCTGGGCACCTGGGTCTCCTGCACCAAACAGCACTAATGCCACACTAGCATCTACAGCTGGAGCATCTGCAAGGAGAAAGCAGTGTCATTAGCATTTCTGGGAGATTATCTTACATTTAGGCCACTACGACAGCACAAAAGGGTGGCTGAGCTGTAAGAAAGATAATTAGTAAAGATGGAGCTTTACACAACCTAACAGAGATGCCAGGAATGCCTTGTGCAAAACCAGATGCTCAGTCTCTTGGCAGTTCTGCTGCAAAGTGTGCGGGAATTCTCAGGCCGTGCAAATTACAGGGGCATGCAAACCCAAGAGCAGACTTTCCTTCAGTAATGACCAGCTTCAGTTTTACTGTAGAGCCCAGGAATTTCCTGATCATTGTTAGCCGCAGAAGCGGTCTGGGATCAAATAAAGCAGTGCTATTATTTCTCTTTTTTTTGGGTTTTTTTTCAGAGGGTGTTTCTCCCTAGCAGTCAGAAAACCATTCAGACACTGGGTCTTCCTCCACAGTATAGCTGATGAACTTCAGCTACAGAGAGCAACCGTCGATGCTGTGCAGCTTCCTAGGAGGTGGGATGCACTTTCTCACCTACTTTCTGTAGAGGTCTCTACCACTGACTTGCACTAGTAGTCAATTTAATTTCTTAGTTGAGTAACTGAGAGTATTTTATGTATGATAGAGATTTTATACACAGCTCTCAGGTTCAGAGAACACTGGGAATGTTTTCCAGGATAGAAGGTACACTTTAGCCAGAGACAGCAGTATCAAAACCCATGCTATTCCTTACTGCAGAAAAGGAACATGCTACAAAAATTAGGCACTGTCATTTACAGTGACTAGCATTTATACGTATCAGCTTCTCTCTGTAGCAAGTGATGAAATTCAGACAGCTGGAATCCCTACACAGTACCTGGCTAAAGGCAGGTACATGCTTCCAACTACTTACAGGAAGAATTTATTTCAACTACGGGTAAATTATACTAATAGTTTTGTCATTTAAAGCTCTCTACTAGCAACTGTCTAAACCACACTAAATTATTGCACATTATCACCCTGCTAAGAACAGAGTGCTCATCCACAGGTGTCTGCACTGCGTGGCAAGTGGCCCAATGTTGACGTATACAAATCACTTCTGCTCTGGCTAAGGAATGTTCATGGTGGCTGAAGTGGCTTCAAACCACTTTTGCGTGCTCCAATCCTGTGGTCTTTTAGTCCTGCTCTGGTTTCTTATCTTGGGAGCTTTCTCAGCTCAGACAAAAGAAGTCAGCAGGCCACCGACAGCATACGTAGAAATGAGAACACCAAGGCGTCATGCAGACTCTGAAATACTCTTCCTATTTTCTCAACCTAGGCTTTCAGGAGCCAGGAGGAGAGGTGAGAAGACTACAGCAGGCAAGTGTTCATGTTTTGAAAGATCCTCCTTTGCCACCATACTGGCTGGCTAAGAGCCAACACTCTTTGTTCTGCTCAATGTCCAAAGTTACACTCCTGTACTGGCGAATCTGACTCAGACCCTTGTAGCTGCAAAGACAATGGGCTGGGTCACCAACAAGTCTGTAACAAACTGAGTAAACAGGCTTTCTGCTTCTAGGGGCATAGTTTCCATTACTACTGCTATCTTCATTTTCTTACTGAAAATGCAGAATTCATCATAAAAATGATGGATCAGCATCACAAAAAATAATGTGCCTGTATACTTTTTTTATAACGAAGCTAGTATTTGCTACTTTCTTAAATGGTTCTTTAATTTGTACCTCAAAGAATGTCTATCGCTAAATTTAATAAGCACGCAACAAATACTTTAAAACTTCAAAAGTTTATTGCCCATAATAGCTCACATGGTGCAGTTAGATCTACCTTTTTTTCTCTCCCGTTACATGGAAATCAAGCAAAACAGTAGAAAATATATATGGGTAACAGTAAAACAAAAGCCCAGCCTAACAATAGCCCTTTATATCCACCAAGTTATACTTAAGAAAATGGCTGACCAACCCTAGAGAAGTAGAGCATCTGGAAGACAGAGCTTTTCATGTTTATAATATAGATTCTAAACCAATATTAAACGCATTTTCTGTCCATATTGTTAATATTTTTTTAATAGCAAATTGAAAAAAGTCTATGTGGAAAAAAATTAACTACTGCAAGACTTCCAAGCCTCAGTCATCAGCTTATGGGTTGACAGAGATAACAGAAGGTACATGACAGAGTATTTAAAATATACAGAAACCAATTAAAATCCAAACACTAAAAGGAAATGGGAACCGAAACTAAAAATTCACAAAGACAATTTTTTTGCAGCCCTTAATCTATATTTCAGAATTTTTCAAGCATTTTACAGCTTTGTCAGAAAAGAAGCTGAACACACACAGGAAAGACTGAAGTGTTTTGCTTTCGCTTACTTTGGTGCTGGTTTTTGTTGGGTTTCTTTTAGGAAAGTACAGCTAAATAATATTCAAATGCAGACGCATCCCCTCACTTGTTATTAGCGCCCAATAGACCCACTGCTGAAGGCTGAATACGAGTAAGAATATGAAGAGCATGCTGACGCATCAAAACTTCCCCTCCTAGACCCACTGCGTGAGCCTGAACGCGAGCCAGAGCGCGAGCCAGAGCGAGAGCCAGGTGCTGAGGAGACATTGTAGGGACTGGATATGCCTTTAGATGAAACGGAGGCTGCTTCCAAGAGTTTAAGCCCAGTGATGTCTTCCACCATTGATCGATTCATTGCATCTTTGTAGGATATTTTCAGTTTGGTCTTGGGGCAGGTCAGAATTTTGGGATAGCTGTTTGTGTCTTGCAATTTCTGGGAAGCACGACCATCAATCAATCCATTCCTAATGGCTTCTTCAGTAGTTATTCTTCCACGCACTTCTGGGTCTACAAGACCTCCAGTGAGGTACTGGAATTCAAGGAACCGCTGCCCAGCCTCATAAGGCAACCATTTTTCCTTCACTGCCTCAGCCGCTGACATCCTTTTGCGCCCACCCTTTATGCCTTCAAACCCTATGAAAGCCTTCTGGGCTGGTTTGAGTCGTGTGGCCATATCCTGATCAATGATGCCTTGACTGGTGGCTTCCTGCAGTGAAAGCCTCTGGCCTGTGGTAGGGCATATTATGCCCCCTGTGCAGGCCTGGGCTTCAAGTAACCGTTGCCCGGTGATGCTATCCACGATGCCCCTCTGTATAGCTTCTGAAATGGAGATTTTCTCCAGGTTTTCTGTGTCAAATATGGCTGCAATAGGACTGCACTCTTCTGGGGTCTCTGAGAAAGAGCCGCTCCTGATCAGCGACGAAGAACTCCTGACACTCAGCACTGTGGGAGACCGGGTCACTGACTCATGCCGAAACACCTCATCAGTGCCATTACGGCAGGAAATCATGTCTGCAAACTGTGTCAGACTTAAGCTGCCAGAACGGTACTGGTCAAAAAACTTCCTCTCAACCAGACCTTTATCAATAGCATCTTGAATGTCATACTGACTACCTGTTTTTCTGTCAACAAGGACTACTCTACTGCTACCATCTGATCCTGTAATAGTTATTTCTTCCCATTCACACTCTTGTTCAGCTAGTTCTGTATAGGTGTCATAATCTATGAGGCCTTTGCTGTATGCCTCCTGAACAGACATTTCCCTGTTTGTTTCTGGATCTACAATGACAACCCGGCGCTTCCTAAGGGTGTTCTTCTGCGAGGTGTGCACCACTTTCTTCTTCTCTCTCAGGGGCAGAAGGCAGAGCCCTGTTGCTTCATCCTTTATGCATCTTTCTTTCAGCTGCAAGTAGGTCAAGTTCTCCTCTGTGTTGGGGTCAAAGAACCCTTTAGTGTCATCACTTGGATCACTAAGGATCTGGTTGAGCTCTTCATTGAAGTAACCACGCTTGTAGGCCGTCTCCACTGGCAAGCGGTAGCTCTCTTTGGGGTCAATGATTCCTCCGGTAGCAATCTGGGCCTCCAGCAAACGAATGCCATGGCCTCTCTCTATGAGCTCTTTGTTCATTGCTTGAAACAGAGAAATGATGTTTCCAGTTTCCGGGTCTTTGTAGCCAGTGACAGCTCTTTCAGCAGAGAGAAGTTTCTCTTTGAATTCAATTCCAACAAGGCCTCTTTTGTAAGCTTCCTCAACGGGCAGTCTCACATTGCTGACAGGATCCACTATGAACCCTGTGGCTGCCTGGGCTTCTAGGAGTTCAAGGGCTGTCCCTGGTCTAACCAAACCTATTTTCATAGCCTGGTAAATGCCAAGTTTCTCTTTAGTAGCCTCGTTGTAGATACCTGCAATACAGCTAGAGCCCTGAAGGAAATCAATAATTCTCTCACTCACTTCTTCCACTGTGATTGCACCTCTTTCCAAGTCATTCCTTGTTGATTCCTTAATAATTCCAGCCTCGAGCAGTGCATCAGCTGAGACAGGCTGCCTGATCCCTTGGAATGACATACTCCTCTTCTGCACTGGGAGAAGGAGCAGACCAGTGTGTGGTTCAATTCTACATTTTTCCTTCAGCTGCATGTAAGTGACTGCCTTTTTGGTGGTGGGATCAATGAAGTTCTTTGTAGTGCCTTGGCAGTTGTTTAGCATCCTGTACAGGTCTTTGTCAATCAAGCCACGAGATAAAGCTATATCTTTGGGTAGGAAAACACTGTTGACAGGATCAACAATCCCTCCTACAGCCAGCTGGGCTTCAAGCAGACGAATCCCGGTTTCTCTATCAACCAAATTTTTCTTGATGGCTTCAGACACTGGCACAGTCTTGCCCGAGAAAGGATCTTTAAATCCTGTAATAGCCTTTTCTGCTGTATAGATTTGCTCTCTGTCATCAAAGTCGATCAGATCTCTGGCAATAGCACTGTCCACAGTTAACATCTCATTTCGGTGCGGGTCTATCACACCCCCTGTTGCTGCCTGGGCTTCTAAGAGCAGGACTGCGTTTTCTGCTGTGAGCAGCTGATTCCGCTTGGCCTCAACAAAAGAATACTTCTGTCTGGGAGAAAGAGACACCCCTGCAATAGCGCCTGCCCCTTTGAGGTAGGGTTCAATGTCAGCCGCAACTTCCTCCACTGACCTCTGTCCCTTCAGCAGTTTATCCAGCGTGAGTTTGTCTATCAGTTGACACTCATACAGCTGCATTGCTGTAATCTTCTTCCGCAACCCACAGAACACCAACTTGGAGGCATCAATACAGAAGTCTTCCTCAGTCTGTGTAGATCTGTGGGACCCATATGGGCGTTGCTTGAGTTTCTCAATCTCTCTCTGCATTCTGAGACGCTCAGACTCCAACTCTGACTGGTTTTTAACAGCGGTCTCTTCTAGTCTGCACCGGTATCTCTCCTCAATCCGCTTGATCTCCATCTGCAGCCTTTCAATCTCAGTCCTCAGGGTGTTCTTCTCTCTCTCACTCTTCTCTCTCTCACACTGGATCTTCCTTATGGATTCCTCTGTCCGGGAGTGCTGGCTCTTCCACTGATTGAGATCATTCAGTATTTGCTGCTTCTCACTCTCCAGACGTTGCTTCAAACGAGATTCTGATTCCAAGGCAACTTTCAAACGGTTCAGCTCCTCTTCTAATCTCTGCAGCCTAGCTTTGTCTTGCTCCAAAGCACTCATTTTTATCAGCAAGGTTTCTCTTTCTTGCATAATGTGACTATACTGATTTTTGGATTCTTGAATCCTATTCGATGCCTACAATTTTAAAGAAGAAATAAACCAAGAGAGGGTGGTTAGAGTTTATGATGGTTAGAGTTATGCTCTCCACTTACAATGCTCTTCAAAGCCTGGCTTTTAACCCACAGTAAACTGCCACTGGAGAACATTCTAGTCACAGCAGTACTTAACCCAAGACCATGGACTCATATAAACTACTGAAGGTACATTGTCCCTTTGCTGACAATGTCTCTAGTACTGCCAGAGACTACATTTTTTACCCATATCCTTGATTTCCTTCTGGTTTAGTTAGCTCTTTATAACTGTCTAATACTTCTCATAGTACACCTACAAATACACAGAGCATTCAGACTCATTAAAGAGTCTAATACTCAGCAGATGTGCCCTGGATTAGTCCTACTGACCTGGTTGAATTTGTATCAGCTAAAGACTGGTCATACATGGATAAAAAGGAAATATATGACTCAATTTTCACTTTCCTATTAGCTTCACATGTTACTCCAAACAATTTTACCTGTGCTGCTTTACATTTTAATTCACTTAAGGTCTTCATATATGTATACACAGACACAAACACCTACAAGCATGCACATTTGTATCCATAGTTAAGAGAATACAAGTTTATATATTTATAATACGTGCATTTATATTCATGCACAGATGTCAGATAATCCTAAATGTTAGTATTTTTTAAAAATCAGGATCAAGATTTTTTTAAATAAAGAAAAACTGAATAAAGAAAAGAATAGCTGAGAGTGCGAATGAGAAAAAATAAAGGGCAAGTATAGGAAAAACCAAAAAAAAAAAAACCATTTTCATAAGTGTTCATTCGTGTATATTTAAATAGTAGCTCTTTGGAAAAGAAACCAGGCAGAAGAATGAAATATGAGAAGATGTTTTCTTTAACTTGTTTATGCTGTCACCTCAAGTTTAATAAGGGCCAATAATAAAATTTGCAAATGCCCTTAGTGATTTAGGAACATAAACCCCCAAAACAGTCAATGAAATGTAGGCTTTAAGTACCTCAGGTACAGCTGACAACCTGATCTTTAATCCTCACTTGTAGTCAACACCTTACCCAGCTACCCACTTTGACAGCTTGTTGGGTCTGGGGTTTTTAGCTGGTATACTTTGTGATAACACTCAGGTCAGCCTTGAAGGACTGCTTTAAACCATCCCAGCTGAAACAGCCTGGGGAAGCACACAGCCAGCATGGTGCACAGCTAAAGCACAGTGGTACTCCATGTATTCTCATCTTCCTCTAGGACAGATGGCGGAGACTAGGACAGACCCCAGGTTTCTCCTGGGGCAAGGGCTGAGGGCAAGGCTCAGCTAGACAGTTAAGACTGTCCTCACAGCTCCCTAGCACAGCTCCCAGGGAGTAAAGCGGCTAAGGAAGTGGCCAAATCCTGCTGGTTTTGTTTAAAAATTAACAAGGAGAAGGACCATAAAGGGGATATTAGTCGCAAGTACAGTGATTGAACTCAAACAGCAAAGCGTGAATTAAGTTGATTCAAATGGACACTGCAATTAATTATATATCTGAGAGACAGTAAAGCTGGGATCAAAATATGTATGAATACCTCTAGAGCTTGCTTTTGGAATTTTTCAATTTCCTGTCTCAATTTTTCCCTTTCTTTCTGTAAATCATTAATCAACCCCTGAAGCTCCAGGGCTTGCTTGCTGCTCATCTGAAGCTGATTCTTTAGTTCAGCAATGGCAGTATTTTTCTCATCAACTTCACTTCTGACCATTCTGAGGTCATCGTATTCCAATCTAACATTTCGCAGCTCTTCCTCCAGTAACAAGTGTTCCTTGGTTAGGTTCTCAGTGAGAGACTGAAGCCTTTCGATTTCTATTTTGCACTCATTCAAGTTTTTGCTTTTTTCCTCAGAGGTTTTCTGCAAGTGCTCATATCGTAGGTGAGCCTGTTTTAATTGCTCCTGTTCTTGGACCAACTGACGCCGCATCGTCTCGATATCAGATGTGTATTTTCTTATCTCCTCCATGTATCTCTGCTTCTCTCTCACATGACCGTCTAATACTTCTCTTTGGTGTCTAAGGTCATCTTCATTCCTCTTCTTTACAATAGACACTTCCTCTATCTGCTGTGTGAGATTAGTTATTTTAACTGATTGCTCTCTGAGAGATCTCCTCATGCCTTCTATTTCCTCCTCCAGTTTCTTCCTCCTGGATGTCTCCTCCATTAGGTTTTTATTCTGCCTGCAAAGTTCCTCCTCCAGCTTATGTTTTTGGATCTGCAAGTCTTTTACAGTGCTCTGGAACTTTGCACTTTCTTGATCCCTGCCTTTTTTCTCTTGCGAAACTCTTTCATAGTCAATTTTCAATCTGGCCAGTTCCTGCTCTTGGATCCTGAGCTTGTTAATTGTCTCAGTAGCACTTGTGTTTGCTTTCTGCAGGTCAAACTGGACTCTTTTTAACTGACTGTTCTCATCCTCTGCTTCTTTTCTCTGACTTGTTTCTACATCCAACAACTTTCTCAGCCTTTCAATCTCTTTGTTTCTTTCCTTAATGGTCTTAGAAGCATCATCAAGCGACTGTTTGTACCGCATGCTTTCATCAGAGTGCCTCTGAATAACTTGTTTTAGCTCAATCTCCAGCTGCTGTTTCTTCTGAGAAAGCTCTGAGCCAGCTGCCTTCTGCTGCTGAGCATTCTCTTCTATTTTCCGTAGATTATCTGTTGTCTGGCTTATTGTATTCTTCAGTCTCCTAATTTCCTCACACAAATTCCTATTTTCTCTCATGGCATTATCAAGCTGTGTTCTATAATTATTTGTGTCCTCTTCCTTTTGCATGGTGACCTGGTGAATTGTGGTCTTTGTGATATTAATCTCAGTTTCATATTTGTTCTTTAAACTAATAATTTCCTCATCATAACTGTTCCTTACCTTAGCCAATTCATTTTCAAGTTCCCATCGGCTTTTAGCCTCTTCCTGAAGCTGAACCTTTAGCCTTTCCAGCTCCTTAGTTTTATCCTGAATAGTTGAGGCAGCCTCCTCAAGAGCCTGCTTGTATCTTGAGTTGTCTTCACCACGGAGCTGAATGATCTGTTTCAGCTCCAGCTCTAACTGATGCTTTTGCTGTGACACCTCAGAACTGCAAGCCTTTTGCTGAAGAGCATCTTCTTCTGCCCTCCTCCGTTGATCTGTGGTTTGCAGAATGGCATCATTCAGCCTCACAATCTCATCCTTAAGGTCTCTGTTTTCTCTTGTCAGTCTGTCAACCTGAGCTCTGAGGCCTTTTGCATCATCATCTTTCTGTGCAGCTATCTGCTGGATTGTGGTCTTCTTAATATTAATTTCTGTTTCATACTTGTTCTTTAAATTACTCATCTCCTCGCTAAACTGGTTTCTTACCTTAGCCAGCTCATTTTCATACTCCCTCTTCCGTGTGCCTTCGTCCTGAAGAAGAACCCTTAATCTTTCTATCTCGTACTCCTTCTCCTTGATGACCTTCTCAGACTCTAACTTTTGCCAACCAAGGCTGTCTTTCTCGTTTTGCCTTGTTTTCTGCAACTGGTCATAGTCATTCTTCTGCTGCTCATATCTGTCCTCCAGCAACTTCCTTTTCCTTTTCTCATCTTCAATCTCATAAGTCAGCCTGGTTATTCTGTCATTTAGATCCTTTATTTGGGCATAACATTTGTCCAGATTTTGCTTAGCAGAATTTCCATCCATTTCAGCTTGTCTTTTCATCTCCTCCAAACTCATCAGCTTTGCCTTGAGCTGAGAAATATCCATCTGGTACTTCTGCAGATTTTGCTCTAGGAATTTATGTTTGTTGTTTGTCTCTGAGTTTGAATCCCTGGCAAGCCTGAGTTCTTCTTCCAGGAGTTCAATTTTGGTGTTTTTCATCTGCAAAATGATAGCAGAAAAACAAATAAAAACCCCCACACAAACACTTCTGACAACTGTTTCAAAATCATCACATGATATGCAGTATACACTTGTAACACTGACAATCTACAAAACGTTTTTTCTTAGCTTCAATAAGAGCTCAAAATCCTTTTTTATTTAATGTCATCAAGCCAAAATCTGGAATCCTTTTTATCCAGTGTCAGACCTTATTCAGAAATCAGCACAATGACTTTCAGAGGGAAAGTGGTACTTGATGGGGGTAGGGAGATGCAATACAGATAGTAAAACCTGATGTACAAAGAGTTCACCAGCAAAGTATTAAATAGCCTTCTTTAGAATCTCCAAGATTTTCAAACAGGTGATTCACATTCAGTATATGTGACCTCTTAAATGGGCCTCTCTGTTTCCACTGTATCAAATCAGGAGTTACTCCATTTGAAACACTTTAGAAATGGCTTGAAATGAGGTGTGGCTCCTTAGCCATGAGGAGCAAGGAGGTAACTGCACTGTCACTGAGGTCAAGGCTGTGATGAGGAGAGAAAGACCTCCTGCGTGCTTTGATAAGCACCTCCTATTGACCAAGAAGGCTAGTGTTCTCCACCTCACGTACGACATTGGTAACTTCACAAGATACTGCACTCTTTGACAAAAGATGCATGAATCTGCTTATATGCCTCCTTCACGGGACAGCACTGGGCTCAGGATTTAGTTTTGTGGACTGTTTTGCACTGTACTTAAGCAGGAATTCTTTATCAGTGATAGCTTGCTAACCTGTGATAAAAATGGAAGGTGAAGAAAATAAGAGTCAGATTACCTTCAAGTCCTCCATACTCTTTAACATTTCACTTAAGAATCTGTAGTAATCTCCTGATCTTGTAAGAAGCTCTATGTAGCGAGACTGAGCCTCATTAGCCTTGAAAAGAAAAATCACTGTTAGCAGCTTGTACTACAGTTAGATATGAACATACCTATGTCTCAGATCATTTAATGGGTTCCAAACACTTGAGAAAACATATCACTTCATGAAGTAAAAAGCAAATTCTCCTCCTTACAAATTCACACAACCTTCTGCGGACCCCAATTCTATAAATTCTCCCTTCTCAGAAACCCACACCTCCTTTTTCAAGATTATTTTCTCCCACTGCTGATGTGACATTAAATCTAAAGCTTCATCCCTGGTTCATCATGCTCTTCCTGTCTGACTGTCACAGGTAACCTAAGTTAAACTTCAATAGTAGTTAATTCCCAGGTTGAAAGTGACTAAACAACTTGGGGCATGGATCTTACTTTCTCACAGTATGTATGCAATGGACACTGAATAGGAATGAGGTAAATTCCTGAGGGCTAATTTACTGCCTAAATGAGCCCAGGTATGATTTTACAGCACAGTGACTGTTCTGCACTAATTCCTTGTGCTTGTGTGCTTAGCACACCTTACTAATGACAGTGCTAATTATTAGAATCCAGATGGGTATGTGCCACAATGGCTCACACAAACAAATCTATTCAAAAGACTGATGGGGAGGAAGGAAGGATACCTCTTGCACAATCAGCACCGCAGGAGACTGAACAACGCTCTTCTTGATAGGTATGTTGAGCAATGTTTCTAATCCAGAACTGTAGGAAGCAACCTGTAGTTCATAATCCTGTAAAACAACAGGGAAAGTTAAGACCCATTTAGCAACCACCAAGGAACTCTCTAGGTATCTGGGTTTCCCCAAAACTTCCAAAATGTTTTGGGGTTGTTTTGGTTTATTTTTTTTAATAAAAAGCTACATTTTCCATTGTTTATATCTCTGACCACATACAGATGACCCTCTATCATAAACAGAAACTCATCAGTTTGAGTATCACTGTGGAGACTCGTGCAGGAGAATAACAAAGGGAAAAAGAGAAAAAAGCATTTTGCAAAAAAGGGAAGACAGGTGTTTCTGTTAGCTGAGGTTTCACCTGGAGGTGAAAAAGATTCATGGCAGCAAATGGTCTAGGTACTGTTATCAATCAAAACTTCATCAGAAATAACTGTCTCTGCACCTCTTTCATATCACAAGTGCTACATTGCACACCATTCCTCCTGCTAATCTGCATTTGTCTTGCCTCCTAGACCAGATCCTAAACTGACCTAATTCCTAAATTACCAATAATTCTCTACTCTTTTGTTTTTAAAACATGTGGACTGGAACGTTTGGTCTGGCTAGAGGGAGGCTTTGATTCTCCTGAAGAGAAGTTCCCACTGGTGTCTCCTGCATCGGCCTGTAGTCTTCAGTTGGCAAGTACACAGATTGCTTTCATTATACACACAAGCGCTTCACCCCAGCAATTTCTGTACATACACATCTGTGAGCCAACATTTTACCTGCCAGCAGAGCGGAAAGAAGGGGACGCGTCTGACCATGAAAAACCACACCCCATAAAAATGTTGAAATCTAAGTACCTTAATTGCAGCTGAACATTGGTCTGCGTGCTTGAGAAGTTCCTCAACTTTGTCTCGCTTCCCACAGATTTCACTGTGCAAGTTCTGTCAAGAAAAAAATAAGCTGTAAAGCATTCCTTCAGGATTTACAAGTACTTCCTCCTGTAGACACAACCTCCATCAGAAGGCACCTGCAGTATGAGACCATTGCATCCCCAGAGGCTGAGACCTGAAATTACCTGTAGCTGTGCAGTTTTCACAACAGCAAGCTCTCTGTGCCTAAGATGGTTGTCCTTAGAAGGAACACCTAGCAACTGAACAACCCCCCAGAGCTGGGGAGTTCCTTGACTTTAACTTAGATGTATTTCCTCACTTTTTATTTTTGTGCTATAATTTATCCGTAAGTTGCATCACCACACAGTCCCTTAATTCAAAGCTGATGTTGTAAAAGTCTCAGTGATCATACAGGAGCCAAAATGGCCTTGTTCATAATCTGTAGCTGTGCTGACAGAAAGTAATGGGGATGATATTTTCTCTCTCCTGCCTTCTACACATTTTTGGTAGCTTGTGCACTTTATAATTCAAAACAGGCCATTATATTACAGATTGTTTTGATACTGGTATTTTCTAAGTAGCAAAAGAATTTAAAACCTGGATAATTGAAGACAAGTCATTTAGGTGCTGCATACCTTCTGATCATGTAGATATCTCATGATAGCGTTACAATCGCAAAGCTTCATGCCCTCGATAGCATCCTGCCTGCGCTTGGCATCACAGATCCATTTGCACAGTGCCTGGTAGAGATCTCGGTAAGTTTTGAGCTGTTTGATCTGCCTTTCTAAATCCCATGATCTAGAAAAAAACCCAGGAAAACCTGTAAAAATGGGAAACGCATTCTCTCTCTCTTACTTTAAACTTTTAAAAAAAGACACAGTAATAAATGAGGTAAAACTGTGGGAAGCTTTACAAGGAGATTCTGAACAACAGCTCAATAAAGCATTAGAACAAAATTGCTGGGATTTTTTTTTACTTAATTCTTAGTTTTAATTTAAAAAATTAACAATTAGAACAACTCCGTAGCACACAGGTTAGAAATTTAAATTACTAAATTTTCCTGCTTGTTCTTACACAACCCCTTTTAAGGTACATTCAACCTATTCATGGTTGCTCTAGTCTTATTGCCCTGAAGTCATTATTTGTCCTCTGGAAGTGATCATTAGTGCACACTAGTTGTTTTAGACTCACTGTTAAGATTATTTCAGTAGCAATAGCAATATGGAAGAAGCTATTAGGAAGTATGTGCAAACCTGTTGTCTATCTGCTTATCAACTCTCTGCCAGCGGTCTATTAGCTGGGTAACTTTGTCACAGAACTTTCCAATGTCCATGTCATACAGGGTATATGACTGGCAAGACTGCGAGTGAATCTGAAGTGTTCTCTGCAGCTCATTTTCCAGGGCAGTCAGTAGTGACTTCTTCATGTTTAGGTCTGCTTTCATTTTCTGGAGAAAAAAACAAAATGCTCTCATACGTTTTATTCTTATGGAGATACTCAAATTTAATCACCAACCATTAACCACATGCACAGTGTGTTGGGATCTAAAGGTTTCAGTAAGGCACATACACTGATGTCAGCTGGATTTACATAAACATCTACTTTGGTAAACAGAGTTTGACTTAAGAACATGTTTAAAGTTAGACTCACTCTTAAATAATTTGCTAAACCAAAGCCCTCTGCTATCATATTCTGTAGCTGATGCTTCAGTTTCTCAGAACTATGCAGACCAGTTACCAAAAAAAAAAAAGAAGAGCCTGCCTTGCTTGTTCCTAGAAACAGCTGACAAGGAAATTTAACTGAATTATCAAAGATTCCTGCACTTGCAACAGCTCCGAAACCAAGCCTCAGGGTGTGCATATCCAGTTTTGAAATGTTATCTAAAACTCTGCACAGTTTCATAAGTGATACAAATCAACAGGTATTTTTGTACAGAAATGGATTATGGAGACCTTCCAAGCCACTGGTTTTGCTGTGCCGGCTGCAACAACCAGGGGATGGAAGAAGTAGAAACCTGTACATTCCAGTAATTTGCAACAGCGCTGTATGTCTATGCAGTAAAATACAACAGTATCAGCATTTCCATCTCCTGTGGTTTCAGAAGGGTTTCACACAGCTTAATAGAACACTGCTGCTAGCTACAAGTTTTGCCTTGCTGCGTCCTTGGGTCCTGGCCTCTCACCTTCAGACAAGCCCGGTAAGCCTCTACTTTATCAAGATCCAAAGGAATGGTTTCCTCTTCAGAGAGTCTGACTTCATAAACTCTGATCACATCTTCTGTTTGTAGAATAACCTGGAGCAGACATCTCAGTGCATTTAAGCTAAAATAAATAATACAAAACAAATCCATTATGGACTGGCGTAGGAAAGGTGGTATTTCTAATTAACTGCAGATCATTAATTAAAGAGAATAGACAATACAGAAGATGTTTCACAGATATCCATGACTCTTAATTTTTTTTTTTAAGTCTTCCAGGAAAGAGAAGAAAGTCACATAAGTGTTTCTACCCACATGTACAGCATTTGTAAGAAAGGCGTAATTTTACACTACAGGCAACAAAAGACAGGTTTCTGTACTAACAATTATGAAGAAAGTATCTTATTGCTATAACTTCAATTTTCTTACCTGTCTAAGTAGCCAGCAGAAACACCATTAATATTTTCCAGTTTTTGAAACAGGGCATTTATCTCTGACTGCAAGTACACATACTTTTCACAGCCTCTGAAATTAGGCAGCAAGTCCTTATGCTTATTGAGGGTTTCAGCCATTATTTGAGAGTCATTCTGTACACCCTAAAGAAAAAGAATGCCTGATTTACACATTTTGGTGGCTGAATGATCATTCTACAACACAAGCACATCAGTCTCCTTATCCAAATAGCCTGCTAACCAGCTTGACTGAGGACTGAAGCAGTGCCCAAGTTTGCTGTCTGCAAAGTAGCATTGGGTCGTTTCTTTTTTGCACAGTTCACAACAGCCAATACCTCTTTTTGAGCACCTCATCCACCCTGAAACTCAGCTCTGTTGAAAGCAGAGTACTTTACTGCTAGCTGCCTACTGTACTCTGTAGATGTGCCAAAGTCCTTCTGCTCTTAAGACTTTTGCAACCTCATTGACTCAGGAGACTTTCTTATATGCTGAGCCTATTTTCTTTTCTTACTAATCTGTCTCTAGCCTTCTTCAAGTCTTAAGAACTGGGAGAGACTGTAAGCCCCACTTAGCCATTCTACATCCCACAGACAGCACTGCAGAGGTTGGTAGTAAAGTGGGGTCCGTGCAAAAGGTCTTCAACAGTGCTTTAACCCAGATGAGGCTTAACATGAGCTCATGTTCACTTTTCATTAGGTTTTCTGTATTCTTTGCCTGACAGAATTTGACTTCTAAAACCCAAGAGTCAACATTTTCTACTCAGGAGTTAAACTTCAATCCAAATCATCATGGTTAGCTTCCAAATGAGAATTCTGTGCACAGGATGTGTGTCTTTTCCGGCTGATCAAAAATACAACTGCAGTATGCTCTGAAGCACAGAGTCAAACCAAGCTTGAGACGCTCAAAGAAAAACATCCACAATTACCTCTAAATCCTTTATTCTGACTGTAAAGTCATGAACAGCCCCTTGATCCACTCCAAGAGGAGCTCTTTGAACCATCTGAATCTCAGAAGCTTCTATCTGACGCCGAAGTTTCTGAAGCTCCATCAGCAGCCAGGCCTCCTGCTTCTCATGTTCTCGATTTCTCTCATTAACAATAATGGTGCTTGAGGAACCCACAGGACAGCTCTCAGTTGGGACCACTGTAAAATGATTGGGTAAATGTCAGCTGCCAGAGTATGGAGCACCTACATACAGAAAGCCAATGTAGTGCCCAAGCGCCCTAAGCATTAAGTTTATCTGTAGAACTGAGAACAGGGAGAAGATCAGGACGCTCATGCAGCTATTTTGAGAAATTAAATTTCTCCTTCCCAAAGACAAACTTGTTTCCTCAAATGCAGCAGTGATGTTTTGCTTGCTAATAACTGAAAACATGTCAGGTGGACTAAATTCTATTTTTCCATGAACTTCAGAGGGCTATTCCCAGATACACACCACAGGAAGGAAGAACAAAACATACTCTTTCCTGCCAGTTTTGTTATGTTGGGAGACAGCAGTAAAATATTGAACATGTTTCCATTCGTATGTTTATGAGAACATTTTCAGATAATGAGGATGCACCACCACCACCTCAAACAAAGAAATCCAAGCAGTCCAATCTCTACAAAAAGCAAGAAGATGACAAACCTGTTTGTGGCTGCCGTGGTTGATTGGGCAGTTGTATAATCAATGTTTGGTAGTGCTTCTGAGCATCAGTGAACTGAGTCTGGATCTTTCGTTTGTCTTCATCACCAAACATCTCTGAGCCTTGGCTGTTCCTGAGGAATTCTTGATAATGGATCTCCAGGTCAGTTATTATTTTCTGGTAGTCTTCCTTACGCATTGTTTTCAGCTGAAATGAGAAAGAAGAGAATTTTTGAAAACGAACAAAACAATTGGGGAAGGTTTATGACTAGTTAATCATCAAGGAACAATCTAATCTAGTAACAAAAAAATCTAAAGAAATCACATTTTAGAATAAAACCCACCTGAGCTGTGTCTAAAAGGATGGTGCTAAAAGTGCCCTTTGAGCTGATCTATTCTTCTTATCATTATTTCCTAACTTGAGAATAATTTGAAATTCTGCCTCTAACTCTCTCTATTCATGCCCTTGTACAGTGGGAACAAGTACAGCAAGTATGTAATACATCTCCTTAGCTAATCTTCCTGTTTATCCATACCATGTTTGAATGGGAAAGGACTTTGCTTCTCCTTTAATAAAACGGCAACTTCCGTATGTAACTGTTGGTGCAACCCAGGAAAAAAGAAGGCCCGTGGTATTGCAGAACATACATTTGCACAGGTCATAGGAAGCACTGTTTGGGATAACAGAGGTCAGGTCATGCTGACCCTAGTCTACAGGTAAGGCCAGCTGGCGTCCTACCTTAGCAATAGTCATCGCTCTGATCTTCTCAATGTCGATCATGCAGTAATGCCAAGACACCAGGCTCTTCATGTTGATATACAGCTGGTTCCACAAAGCTAAAATAGCTTCATAGTACTGCTCAATTCTTGGATGGGAAAAGAAATTCCATGGTCAAAATACATCTGTCCTTGTAGCATAGCTACAAAACATCCCAAGAAACATCCACCAGATGCAAAGTGTGTTAAGGTTTGTTCTCTACTTGAAAAAAAACTTGGAAATTAACTTATCCATAACTTTCATTATTAGAGATGAGAAAAACCTTGTAAAAGTTAAGTTTAAAATATTGCCAACCTAGCAAAAACTTCAAAATAGGTTTCAAATATGACAACCCAAATCCTAGCAAGCTTCACTGAAGTGAATTTCCTCAAGTCAAGGGTCTAGTCCTTACTCCCCCATCCTGTAAGGGTCAGGGAGCACTGTGATTAAGGCACAGACCAGATTTTGTGACTGGCTGCTATTTTGAGAGAACTGTTCTATCTACTCCCAGTGGTAGGTGTCCAAACCCAGGCAGCAACTCACTTGGTAGCAAGATCCACTGCTAATGGATTCGGGGGTGGGATGATAAGACTAACAGATGGCACCAGCATATCCACTCCTCCGGGGCCAGTCACCAGCCACTTGCTGCGCTCGTTATTGTCCTTCAGGATACATTCATCTCCTTTGCGCACTGTTTTCTGTAAGGAACACACAAACCCCATTTTTTAATTTACTTAAGTAAGGTGGGGTTTCCAGGAGAGACAGACAAGTTGCATCTAAATCACAGAAGTGGGAGTGGTTCCCAGCTGCCAGGTCTAGGTGTGCATCTTGGCTTCATAATGGGGCAAGAGATCAGTACAGATCAACCCCTTCTCCCTGAATCTGGTTTCCATGTGAAGAAAACAGAGAAAACCAAGTGGAAGCCACAGAACACCCTGAGTAGTTGTTGCCAGTCCAGTTCACCAGGTCAAGTCTTGGAGCTTGCCATGACCTGTATCAAAGGCTGAATATGGACACATGCCCACAGTAAGCTATGCAACCATGTATGGCTGTATGCCAGTGAGCTGCAGACATAAGAATGCTTAGTGCTGCACCTATATTTGTGATGGGACTGGAAGCAAGTGCAATAGCTAAATCCACCAACTGCCAGAAATCCTGACACCATGTGGCCACGTATGGGGCCATGGTGCAGGTTACAGCCCACTCACATCCAAGATGGAGAGGTTCCTCCTGTAATTTATCCAGTCTGCACTCCACCTGCATCATGTGTCTACAGCCAGCAAATACAAGGCCACGGACTATGCATTGATCTCAGCACGGAGTGTCTCCAGACTTGTCTGGGCTAACTTTCATCTGAGCAGAATTTAGCTTCCTTGAAGTAAGAGTAACTAGCAAGTAGTCAGGTAATTGTTGCCTGAATTTGTTCACTTTTGCTTATAGTAACAATTAGTTACTGTATGTGGGCTGAATTCCTGTGACTCTGGAATAAAGTGTGGTATGGAAAAGTGCAGACTCAGAGTGCATAGCAGAAAACTCAGACTGTAAATACAAATCACAGTGGTCAATTACTGGTCGCTACAAGAGTGCAACCTAATGAATCAGGTAAAACAAGTTTTACAGATAACAGAATAGAAAAACCGGGTAATTGGGAACCAATGAAGAGAAACATCATGTAAGCATAAAACACATCTAAGGCTACTGTTAAGAGAAAAACATACAAATAAGCCAAATCAGCCCCAGTACTGAGGAGGAAGAAAATCCACCACCATCAGTTTCATACTCCATCCAGCAAAAAACTGGGGATACCAACGACTCACTGTACATTTCTCACCTTTTGTTAGATGAAGTGTTGACCTAAGAATCCAGAGGGACATTGGAAAAGTGAGCAATCACCAAAAAAAATAGGCATAGATGCTAAGAAGCATCTGTATAACCATTTTAACCCTATTACCAGTAAGACTTTTCTGTGCTAATTTGAGTTATGAGTATTAATGCTATTTAATGGACTAATCCTAATAATTTTGACTAGACTTGTTAACCACCCAGACCCCAGCTTGTAATTCACAACTGCAAGAAAGTCGTAGCCTTTTTGTCAAAGAAATTTAACTAAAAGCAGACAAAGCGGTTACACCTCTCAGCTCAATAGTTTGTTTACTAAATTATTTGCCATGTTCTAATTTACATTATATTCATTCTCATCCAGAAAGGGATACAATACCAGATCCTGTTTGTAGTCACAAAGAGCTTTGAGGATAATGGGCTTGTTACTCCGGTAGTCTGGGTTACGTGGCTTTAGCTGCACAATCTTCTTGGATTTATTCACCAAACTCTGCACTTGCCTCTTGTATTCAAGAATTCTCTCTCGTTCATTCTGCAAAGATTTACTGTATGTTAAAAATTCATTCTAAAAAGAAACCACATCTAGTTCCCACTGTTTTATTAAGCGGGACATGTCTTGTGCTCACAGTAGGCAAAACTGCCTTTAGCTCCAGTGCTATATGCCTTTGGCCTATAACTAAAAAATGAAAAGTTTGCAGTACTTGCAAAGGAGTTTTTTGATACAGATCTGCAACGTGGTTGATGTGATCTGTAAGAAGCACTAGCATAAATAGAAAGAATCTATTATAACATGGATGCTAACAAAAAACCCCGCAAAATTACACTCTCAAACCTAACTTCATCAATTGTCTTTTTCCACCACTGACCATTTTTTTCTCCAGTATATTCAATCTGGAATTGCAGTACATAATTCACGATGAGGAAACACTTAGCTAAAAAAGCTGAGTTAAGTCCTTTGAAAAAGACTACAGTGACATAGTGACACAACGAATATTTTTTTAAATGCACTTATCCTTTGAGGCAGAATCTATCACCTATGAATGAAAGTGATTTTTAATTTGTTAGTATGTCAGAAACTTGGGAATTTGTTGGGCTCATTCCAGGTTTAAAAAGACATCAGAGTTCCCAAAGAGTATCACACAAATTGGAATAACACTGATCTGTTTGTAGGCTTTCCTAAGACATAGGCAGGAATATGCTGTTACAGTTTCAAGTTCATACAGTACTGTATATAAAAACTGCAGTACACCTGGGTTTACATTTGGCATCTAAAGGAGGCAACTGATTTCCAAGGAAAGCAGAACATAACCTGTCAGGTGGGTGCGACAGTACCTCCAGCTCTTTGATCTGCTCCAGCAAAGACTGTAGTGACATGCTCTTATCGCAGATGAACTTCTTTCTGATGGAGTCTTGCAAGTTTTTCAAGTAGCACTCTGTGGCTTGTGCTTCTTCAAAGAACTATTGGAGAAAGTTGTGATTTCATTTGTACACAACTCCTAAAAATGTTTGCTAAAAATCAATGGATTCTTTTCATAAGAAATCCCAGTTCACATCTGGCAGAATGGTAGCATTTACAGCATGGTAATGTGTTACAAATATTTGAGCATGCATTTAGAAAGATTCTGGTACAGAAA
This sequence comes from Lathamus discolor, assembly GCF_037157495.1. Lineage (NCBI taxonomy): Eukaryota > Metazoa > Chordata > Aves > Psittaciformes > Psittacidae > Lathamus > Lathamus discolor. The sequence continues at coordinate 71,629,938 of NC_088885.1, forward strand.
AAATATCTGGGATGGGATTCACACTTTTTAAAAGAGTAGTGTGATTCTCCACAGCACTACTCACCTGAAAGTAAGCTGCATTCTCTTTCAGGTGAACATCAATGCATTTGGTGATCTGAAGAATCCAGCTCCACTGAGTTTGTAATGTATCCATGTAGGCCTAATAAAGATAGCAATATACAGAACTCAAACTACCACACTGATCTCTCTCCTTACCTAGACTCAAGGAAAACTATTTGTGCTCCACATAAATGCAAATGGAAAATCTGCTACAATAAACTTATGCAAATAGTTCCCCAACTTCTAAGCATCTAACTGAAATGAGTAAATGCCTGCTTGTGGGATGCAGAGAGAAATTTGTGCATGACTTGAATTTTGTTTGATCAGCATAAAGCCTGAAGTGCACGAACAAAAAGTGATGAAATGCACAAAAACGAGTGCAAATAAAATGTTTCAATTGCAAATTGTCATGTTCTTCCAAAGAACAATATCACACATGATTATTTTATGACGGGTATTTTTAAATTCTAACTTCTTAAGTCATCCTTATGCATATTCTTTAGAAAATTACACACACCTTTTACTTTACTGTTGGAGCTTACAGGGATCTTTCCTTTAAGGCAGAAAGAGACCATAGAAGAAATACAAATGGTGATTTTATACAACATGTTAACAGTTAACAAGTTTAAATACACTGAAAAGCAGGACGGACTATATTAAAACTGAAACAACTACAGCATTTCTTAATAAAATGAGATTTTCGAAATTGTTGCAGCCTTTTTAATTGAAAGGTAAATGCACATCAAGCTGTGAAAGCAAAACTGCCTTGGATAAGCTGTAGAAATGCACTACAGATTTCAGTTGCAGAACGTATTTATACCTGGATTAAATATAAACCCTCAACAAAGGGTGTGGCTTTCTTCAAAAGCATGCCTACCGAGATAGCAGAACAACGACAACATGCCTTCCCACCATAAATTCCACTGCACTGGAGTCAACTCAAGATACAGCCATTTCAATGCACTCAGACAACATTCTAAGCCTTGAATTATTTTTTACATGCATCTATCATCAAATCTGATAGCAGTGATAGCTCTCTCAGCTCTTAAGAAGTCTGCACTTCTTGTGGCCAGCTCCATAAAACATGGACATGCTTTTTGGCAGGCAAACTCTTCTCAGATCCAAGCGTAGCATTCCATTTGCAGACTTTCACTGAGAACTTTTCCCATGTAACAAGTGAAGGAGCAAGTGAAATCACACAATCTAACTCACCTCGATTTTGTCTGAAGCAGGGTGCTGGTTGAGTACTAGCTGGTCGCTTTCTTGCTTTAGCTTATTGAGTTCTTTTTCTTTAAGCTCCAGTTCACTCATGCGTTTCTACACAACCAAAACACAGCATTAAACAAGTCCCGAAACATGCTGCACGGGACGATTTACTTAAAAATTTCCAGATAGTTGTGACAATGTAAAATGATCCCTGCTAACATTACATAGTAATTCTATTCAGTATATTGAAGTTAATTATGAAGATAGTAGAATCAAATAAGGTACACTCATCCCAGTTCTAGTCTCTAGGCCTGCTGCTTCATGGAGCAAAGCATCCGAACTTCTGCTTTTCCTAGGAATAATGGAAGCAAAACTGACTGCATTTTGCAACATCCAGAACGACTGAACTAAAAAAAAACAGTACCTCTTTAATAGTGTGAACTTTCACTCCTTTTTCAGTTTGGAGATCATCATGATACTGGCTAAAGAAATGTATATGCTCAATTACCCACAGAAGACAGGGAGCAGTGCAAACTACCTCTGACCGTACACTCATAGTGGTGCTGGCAAAACTGCCAGAAGAAGAGAGCAGTTCTCTCTAGTATAGTTCTACTTCCTCGTGACAGACAATCAGGGCCAAATACAGGGACACCCCTAAACCCTCCATAGTCCTAACAAGGAGAATTAAACTGCTTGATTCAAGTCCCTCCTTTTAGTTTGCCAACATAATGACTGTGTGCACAAGCTATGTGTGATTACTGTCCACAGTGGACAGTACTGATAAGCCCAGCTTCCAAGGTCAAAAGAAACCATGACAACTAGTTGAATGGGAGCGCAATCTTCCAATAGGTGTCCAATCTTGACTCAAAATGTTGTCACACAGTACTTAATCCAAAACTGTCAATAAAAGTCCTCAGGAACTTTTAAAGAGTGAAGGACGGATCATCCCGTGATCAGTCCCCACCCTGATACAGGCTGTTCCTCCCTCACTATCCCAAAAGAAAAACATGGAAAATGTAGGGAGGTTGAGCTGTCTTACAGAGAAGGCCTCCTGCTTCCTGGAGATGTCAGTGTTTCTGTCACTCCAGTCGTAAAGAAGCTCCTCTTCCTCACAGTCATTGATCCACATGATCTCTCTGCTGGTGGCTTGGATGAGGTTCTGGAACTGACGGAGCTGATCCATTCTCTCGAAGGAGTATTTCTAAAAGGAATTCCAAAAATGAGAAGCCATGAACACAGAAATGCCTCTGCTAGGTAGAGAAGGGAGGCCAAGATGTCCTTTTTTTTTAAATAAAAAAATAAAATAACAGTAAAAATAAAATAACAGTAAAAACCATACATCTATAAAACCTGTTGGCAATGGCAGCAGGTAAGGTGCTTGGGTTTATTGAGCTATGAAACCTGCTGGCAATGGGCAGTGGACAATATGTCTGGATTTATAGAACAATGGGAACCTGAAGTCACAGCTTTATTTCAAACACAAGTGTGGCAGACATGTAGACAGGCAAGCAAAAAGGCATGGATGAAAACACAAGAAATGCCCGAACATTTAACGTCACTTTTATCTGCACCTCAATAAATCCTTGATGTTGTAGTAGCACCTTTTACGTAGATGACACTTCATGAAAAGATTCCTTCTCTGTTCTCACATCACAACACACATCCTGTTGCTTGAAATCAGCTTCCAATCCCAAGTATCATTTGCACAAAATTCTCACTGTATTTTACGTGAAGTCCAAAGTGGGAGTAACACACACCCCTAGACAGAATTTGGTTCTAATCTCACCTTTGAGTAACTTTTTAACCTTCACAAGCTGGTCCAGTGGAAGGTGCCCTTGCCCATAGCAGGTGGGCTGGAACTGCCTATCTTTAAGGTCCCTTCCAACCCAAAGCATTCTATGATATGCAGACTAACTTCATCACTACATTTACTCCCATTAAGGAGGTAGAGTTCTACTCTTCGCCTGCTTAGTGACCAACTCCCTTCACCAGGTGCGAACTAGAAACCTTCTTGTGAGAGTAAGTCAATTACACACCAGGTAATGAAATAATCTCAAGTTCATGACTCAAACTGAACTGTGTAGAAACTACAAAGCACTGTCAGCTTACTGCAGAACAGAATTATTTAAATATTCATCTCTCACTCTGCTGAAACCTGAAGTGTCCCTTGACTATCACATTGCTGTTAATAAAGCAAAAACAACATTCACCACAGAGGGTATCAGAAATGAACACAACTCATGCTCACCAGCAGTCCTTCATATTCTTCCTCCAGTTGATGAACGGCCGCTTTCTCCCGCTGAAACAGAGACAGCAAATATTTAGTGAGCCTTTTACAAGTTGCCTGTTTGCTGGTATCTTCTTCAAACTGTCACTATCATGATGTTAGAATTACAGGTGGTAATCTGCAGATTCCTGCAAGAGACATAGGTGAAGAGAGATCCACACCACTGGAGACCACAAGTATAAAACCAAAGGCTGGACAAAATCACTTCCTTCAAGGATGCTTTAGTACATAAGCAAGGTTGCACATAGCCCCTGTAATACCAAAACAGCTCCCAGAACTGAATCGCTTTTTGTACCAAACTCCTAGATACCTGTGGGAAACCAGCTAGTCCTACAGCTAACTTTGGAGATTATGAAGTAGTATAAACTACAGTATGAGCAGGAGGCCCCAACTTTTATTACCTTTTCTAGGACTGGGAACCTGCACAGCCTTGGAACTGGTATTCCATAGAGCCAGACTATCACCTTTCCTATTTGGAAACAGGAAAGGAAAAGGGAGTAACACCCCTTCCACTCTTCAGCTTGGCTGAGAGATCAGAGCTCCAGAATGGAGTGCCTTTTCTTTAGATCCAACTCTCTCTCCTCCTGTCCCTAACAGAAAAGAAGAAAGGGAATGAAGTAAGACTCCTCTCTCCTATGCTCCAGCTGCTGGGCTGATAGGAGATGAAGTTAATCACTGCATTTTCAGTGACTTTTTCATCCAATCACAAAATCCAGAGGGGAAGAGAAGCCTCAGAGGGGCAAAATACAGAAACTCCCTCATTCTCCCTCATTATTCAAGGCTGTATCTAAGCACCCACCTTATCCTTTCACTTTCTTGTTTTAATGTACCTGAACAGGAAATGAGAATAATCATTCTTAGCCATTCTTCTTGCAAAAAAAAATTGTAACATTTATTTGGCAGCCTTGGTACACAACAATAAAATGTTAAATAGCTACCAAAACTTCATTTTAAAGTTCTGAGGAAAGGAGTGGAACACAAAATCATAAAGAAATAATAAATATCAGGGTTGAAATTGGTTGCTATTGTGACACCAGTACTTTCTGAAGAGAAGCTGGACTACTCAGCATTCCTTTTTGTAGTGCAATACCAGCAAGTCAATGATATAAATCTAGACTAAGCAACATGTAAGGTGAGACTGTAATTACCAGATCTGTTTTGACTTTGTCCAGGTGCCAGCGATAGTCTCCAATGGCATTGTGAGTTCTCCTATGGTCACCAATTTGTTGCTCGATGGATGCCGCATCAAACCCCCATTTGACTAGCTCCATTTCAGCCTAGGAGAAAGAGACAGTATTTGCACTTTCGTTTCCAACATTATTATCTAAATTGGAGCATAAGGGAATTGAACTGAAGGAAACATGCAGTACAGAGTAAAACTGTACAAAGGGAAGTTCAGGATAAGAGGGTTACGATTTCCTTAAACTGTCACTTAAACTGTGACAGGCTCTCACAGCAGAAGAAACAAAGTAGAGAAAATATTTAAGTTGTTTAAAACAAGACTAGATGAAGCACACTCAGTAGTGTAGTTTCATCTGTTCACTTTGGACCAAACTGCTCTTTTATGTGCTACAGTATAGTTACATTGTTATCACCCTGAAAGCAAATGATTACTTTATCAAACAATGCTATTCATGCAGTTCATGTGATAATACCCAGAGTCAAGTTCTGTAGCCCAGTACACTATATTTCAATTCTAATTACACTCATGTAGACTCCAATAACTTCAGTCAAACTAAATGAAGAAACTGAAGATCCACTGGAATCATTATAGAACATGGAGTTTGTTTTGCATTTTAGCAATATTTATTGTAGGATGCAGAATGAAAATCTCTAGGAACAGGCTTTGAAAAAAAGTCGTACACCTGGATAATTACAAACTTAAACTATCTGACTGCAGTTCTTTTTTCATTATTTTCAAACATTAAAAGCCAATGAATTCACAGTTCAGCTCCTCAAACTCCAAATCGTCTTTTATGCTGTGAAGACACACTCCATCTATATCCGAATGCCTGTCTGCACAGGCACACAGTAAAGAAATAGGTTTCTTAATCTTGGGGTGGGACCGAATTGGGTAATTACCAGCCTGGAGCCAAATCTTTGTGAGTCAACAGATAACAATAAAGCCCAAACCACACTCAAGCATAGGGGTTCAAAGGCAGTTTTGAAAATGATCCAAGAAGCAAAACCACCTTGCATTCAGCCATTTAAAAGTTACGGGACTTTGACCCTTCTCATTGTATTTAAACAGTCCAAAGAGTCTGTAGCAACAACGTCAGCCCTGGCTGACTGCCAATACGCGAACAAAGGCTGTCCGTGTTCCACTGCACTTTCCCTAATCGTGCGCTGGAAATTTGACCAACCCTCCTACCACCTGATTCTCCTGTCAGCAAAACCATCCAGACAGAAAACAGACAAACGCTGGCAGAAAACCACAGCTGCTCAGACCTTTTTCCCACATCTCATCGCATTACTAGGGCAAATGTTATCCCAGTCCCAGTGTTTGCAGGTAATGGGACAGAGCAAGGCACGAAGGGAAGAAGATGCATGGTGGAAAGTTCAAAATTAATTTTCCCTAAAAAAAAACCCTCAAAAGCCCAACAGGGAACTAAGTGCTTACTGGCCCCACCTCACCTTTGCCTTACGGACTGCAAAAGAGAGAGAGCCTTTTACTTTCACAGGAGGTTTTGTGTGGGAACACAGCTATAAAGCACTTGCGTACACTCCCTGTGCTTGACGAGGGGATGTCTGAGCTGGGTGTCATGTGGTGTCTTAGGGAGGTGCTGCATATTCACCATCTTTCAGCACTGAAAGCATGCCCACTGCCTGTTCAATATCACTACTCACACTATGGCATGTCTGATGATTAGCCCACTCTCCCCACAGAGTGAGTAGAGCAATCATACCCGCCGTCGCTGCCCGGGCACAATACTTATCCATGTTACCACTCAAGGACTGCATCTCCACTTCCCTGTCTTCCTTTAAAACATGTCACACTGTGGGAGGGCACTGGAAAACTAGACTGTGACCAGCACCCACATAAAACTATGGCAGCTGTATGGAGCTCTCCCCTTCGTATCTGGTTTATATAGCAGCCATCTGGCAAACACCCTATGCAGATAACAATGACAGGATCACTAAGCAACAACCTAATAAAGAGAGATACAAATAATGTAATTTCAATTTACAAGGAGCCTGCAAAGTGTAACTTAAGCCACCTTGTTCCATCCTCCCTGTCTCTCAGAAAGGGCTGTCCAACCACAAACACTCAATTTTCACTGCAGCAGCACAAAAACAAACTATGAGCTTTCAACATCCATTTTCTACTCCAGGCTACAACAACAACAGCTATGCATAGGAAAATTCATTCTGGAAATGCAACAGATAGCAACTTCAGCATTTCTGTGTGTCTTTCAGCAGTAACTTCTGAAACCCTAGTCCTGTAGCAATCAGCTCTGCCTTTTGGCTCCCACTGAGATAAGCATAGATTAAAGGCGAGGAACAACTGTAAAATACTGGACAATGGTTAAATCTGTAAAGCTGGTCCTATCTGTGTGTAGGGTTAAAATAAATATGAATCATAAAGGAAATATGTGGAAGGAAGGAAGGAAATATCAGGTGTAATAATCCCTAACACAAACATGGCAATGCCTTTTGTTATGCTAACAGCTGTGCCTTGTAGCTTTCAAAGCTAACTTCCATGCTTTTTCCTCTACAAAAGAAGACCCCAAATCCATGTTTGCATTTCAGTGGAAATCCACTATATGTTCAATTTGGGGGTGGGGAGGGAGGGGGTACTTGGAATAATATACTAGCATTCATGTGTGCTTTTAATTTTCTACTGGCACCCAAAATATTACTGCATGTGAGGTGATACTCATAAAAAACACCAGGTCAGCATTTTCTCTGGGTTTTGCACAGATTTACCTTCTGCTGCCTCATCCAGTTTAAACATTCACTTGTGACACGTTTCGTGTACTCATCCCAGCCTGAGCCACTCTGAGAGGAGTAGCAACCACCTCCTTTGGAGCTGGCCCTCCTGGCACGGGGAACACTGATGGCTTTGTACAGAGCACGCATTTGCTCTTGAAGTTGAAGCAGTCTGAAAGAGAAGGAACCACTTAGTGCCTATGAGGAAAACACTCAGAAAACATGAAAACAACACAATTCATCTCTCCTACTGGACCCCCAAGTATTCAAAATAGTGTGGTGAAAGTACAGACTGTGGAAAATATATGCTGACTATAATTTCATGGTGACTACCATGGTGTGAAATTTGTAAGAAATATATTACTGTAAGGCTCTTCTCCACGTCAGCAACCCCCAAAGAGATTTAGTTCCACCTTACTGATTTCTGACACATCCTGCAACATCAGGGAAGGCAAGCACTTGAGATACCACAGACTTATCAGCCACATTCCCTCCCCCGTTCCCTGGCAATACCTTTTCTGATACATGTCACAGGGCTGGCCCATCTGCCTCATCTCTCTGATCAGCCCATCCAGGATATCCATTTGGTCATTTGCTTGCGCAAAACAGTCTTCCAGATCTCTGTTCCCTCTAATTTGGACACCATCCCCATATTTCAATTCCTAAAACAAACAAACAAACAAAAACCCCCCAAAAACAAACAAAGAAAAAGTTAGATTAAATTAAATATTAATCATCTACGCTTCAGCTTCGTTGTTTTAAAAAAGATTTTATGAGGACTGATTATTTATAGGAAGCATGATAGTTTTCAACCGCTAGGTCTCTGATTGCCAGCTTTAACTGGCAGAAGACAAATTAACAGAAGACCCAGAGTCATTAGAAAGTCCTTATTTTAAATAAAACATGAAAGAATGTTATTAAAACATAGTACCAACCAAACCTTTCCACAAAGAACAGCACAGTCTGACTGATGTTTATTTCAGCAGAACCAAGGCTTCACGCCGTGTGCTAAGCTTTTAAGACCTCATGTTTTTGTGTTCAGAAGACAAGAAGCAAACACTGTGCTAGTGGGAGTTGGTGGATATTGCTCCTGGTTTTTCAGAAGTTTCCCTGGGGTTCTAAGACTTTCTTTCCCTGCAGAAACAGAGACTGCACCCTGTCTGCCTAGGACCAGCTCCATGCCCTGTCGCACTTGCATCCCACCATATCACTCAAAGTCTAGGCAAATTCTTTATGCACCGGCTCAGTGCAGTGGACCAGCATGGTCATGGTGCTTCAAGGAGGAAGGCATGCTATTTGATCTCATCCCACACTGACACAGCCATGCTTATCAAAACATAACCCAGCTGTGATTTGATTTTGCAAATAAAATATTGATGGACCTCATTACTTTGTCCCTCAGGAAGAAAAAAAACAAAGTAAGCAATATACGTTGTGGCACCAAGCTGGAACTAAACGTCACGTTCTTTTAACTTCAGTGGAATAATATTAATCCTTAACATGATGTAGTATTTACTCTGGCATTGATTTTTATATAAACATGCTCACACACGCTCTATCTCTGAAAAGGAAATGAACTGCTAACAACAGAGTTCATTCTCAAAAGAATTTTCTGTTCACAGAGTGTCCAAAAGTGTGCATTAAATCACATACACTGCCAGAACTGTGAACGGGTTTTACTCAACAGCAGGATGCACTCACCACCCTGCACCTCCTCTGACTTCAGCAGGAACAGAGGACATCCCATGCTCACTGGGACTGAATCTAGAGCCAGTGAATGATCCACCCCCAGGTGCTATGGGTTTGTACCAGTGTAACGTACAGCAAAGATCATCTGTATGCATTTGGGATGAAAGAGACCAGAAGATTTTAGCCAAGTTTCATATACTACTTTAGGAATCATCTGGAAAAATAAAATTAAGGTAATAAAGGTCTTTCCTCTGGTGGTTAGGGTTCATTACGGCCCCAAAAATTATGCCAATATTCTACAGGACATACTAGGAGATCATAAGTGGTCACAATATTATTAACAGCAGCTTACAATGACAGTGGTCTTGATCTAAAACTGAAAATAAGATGCAGTAGAATCTGTCTGAAGTGTGGTTTTGTTGTTTTGTTGGGTTTTTTTAATCAAGAAGTCCCCCTTTTCTTAATCAGATGCATTTCAGTTTTACTGAACACTGAGTGCAGACAGAAGAGGGAGATGAAAGAGACCTGCTATTCCACTCCCAGCTGCCCCACACAAACAGCTGAAAGGGGAGAAAGGAGATGAAGAAGCAGAGCCTGTGAGTCCAGGTAACAATGCAGCATTCATTCTCTGTAATATTCATAATCACTTTTGATAAGAAGAACAAGAAGCACTCACGGGTTGTACTATGAGCTCAGCTCGCATCAGGCAATCCGAACAATTTTGCAAAAGCTCCTGGATTGTGTTCTGGCGTCTGGACACTGTACAGGTCCCATTCTGACTGTTGTGGGGGAGAAGAAGATGAGTAAGTACAGAGTAATCACATATCTTGAAGACACAAGAAATACAAATTTAGAACAGCTAAGGGAAGGTACATAGGATAATCCACCTCATTTAGCTTCACAGAGGCCCACATGCTTTATCTGGCCCTCCCTGCATGACTGCACTGTGAAGTTCTAATGCCGATTCTATGACGGCAGAGCCACTTTATAATTCTGTAACAGCAGGCATGGACTGCCTTCGCCACAGCACAAAGTAGAAGGTAGAAACTGGCATGCCACAGACAAGAAAGTTTTTTTCCCCAATACGGGTATTTGTAGCTTTGATTGACAGACAAAATTTTGGCAGTATAAACAGTAAAAATGAATTATTAGTGACCTTTGTTAAAGTCAATAGATTAGAGCATAGCCTTTCCATGATGGTATCACATATGTTATCACACCAGGCACTGAATGTTAGAGCATAAAGAAAAGCAGGATCCTCTGCTACACAAGCACACGAGCACACAAGTCCACACAGGTGTATGAAGGGCCCTTTTATCAACAGAAATGCATGAAGATAGTATGGTGTCTTAAGAAAGAATTGCAGGATGCACAAGTTACTACAAAAACAGATGTAGGGCCTGGAATTAGAGGGCACGCTTTCTTACAAATAAAGTGGGAGTTCCAAGTAAAACTCCAGAACTGAGAACACTAATGGAGGGGGGGAGAGGGGAATAAGATAAAGGAGTCATTATTGTCGTCTTGCACATAATCTACTGCATCCATACTGCCAGAAGGTTGCTTTTCCAGCATTTGGGATTCAGCCACCAAAGCGAGCCACTGCTAGTTGACTGTGGGTGAGGTGCTTCAAGCAAGGAACCATTCCTTGCTGATGGAATCAGAGCTCCCAAGCAAGCCCAGGCAGCTCCCAAGCCCAAGCTCTTGCCAGTGAAACTAAAATAAACCACTACTAAGAGATGGTAAGAAACTAAGATGCTTCCAAGACTTACCTAGTTTTCTAACTCCTGTGCTCACAGTAGGTAACCTTTTCCATTACAAATCACTGGAGGTTCAAACCTTCTATACTACATCCTAACATCAAAAAGACTATCGGTTGCAAACTTGTCCAGCTCAAAGCCAGCAAGTCACCTGGATTCAATGGAAATCTTTCCATTGACTTCAACAGACTCTGACTATCCTTTGAGAAAGGAATTCTGACAATGTAAAAAGCTCGGCAGAGCTATCCCTGGGAAAATCATTGGAGTGGTGAGAAACATTCTTAGGAGCTCTTCTGCAGTCTGCGCAGTTGGTGCTTCAGCTCTTCTTGAACAAGCAGACGTTTGAGCAACTTTTCACCAGCTTCCCCCAATACCAGGGAATAGACCCCCAAAAGACTGAGAAAGAATCACCGGGTGACTTAAAACAAGCTGTACACATGCAACCCCTGGCTTGCACTGTGACCCTTTGGCTGCACAAATGCTGCACCCTACTGTGCTATGCACCCCTGTATATCTTGGAAACAGCTTAAAGAAAACAACTGTGAAAAATAAAATATGGGTCTGATTTTGTGCCAGGCTTCCCATCAGCTTCCTTTTCTAAATCATTCCTTCTCCTCAGGCATCGCTGTTGTGTTTGGATCTAGAAGTATCTGACTGCATCTAAAATTTACATTTAATTATACCTACAATTATTCTCATGAATGAAACATAATAAAGAAGAGAGAGGAACTTTTCAAGCACTTTTCTCTTTTTAGAACATCAGAAGGGAATTCTTCTTCAGTTGCTTTTTCAATCATCTCCTGACAGCTATACATGCTGGATATCTATTAAAGCTAAAAGAACAAGATGGCAACCAGAATTCTACTGTAATAAATCAGCATATGTCCACTGGCTTTAGTGTAACTTCAGAGACCTCAAAGGCATTACTTTTTTCTGAGAAGAGGTCTAAACAATGGCTGTCATAGTTAAAATGCTAAGAAATTGCGAAGAAACGTGATTTTCAAATAAATCAAACTACTAAAACAATTCAAAAGATAAAAAGATAGGATTACAAGTATTCTGTGTTCATTCCAATGATGTCTGAATACCACATCCGGAATTACTGTCCAAGTCATTAAAAAGTTGGAAAACTGAAGACGATTGAGATGCACAAAACTATTTCAAAGGCAGGAGCAGATGCCGTGAAGTGGGAGGCTTAAGTGCACCCTAAAGACCTCAAGTTAATCGTTTACAGTTCACGGGGACCTCTGCAAGAAGCAAGCAGCAAGTGTAAGGCCCTCCCATCGAGTAGCTGAAGACATAGCCAAAATAATAGCAAACGCTGGAGCAGTACAAACTGAAACCAGAGAAGAGGACAAGATTTCAGCAATGCTGCTTTTAACACCATGGATGTCAGTTTTGTTGTTAAAGAGCCTTGTTGGTCAAAATACTGAGATCAATACCAGGATAAGGACTGAGATCAATACCAGGATAAGGGCTAAGATCAATACTAGGATAAGGACTGAGATCAATACTAGGCTAACAGGTGAAAAGGTAGTGGCCTGTTAAAGGCAGCTGATGACACTGGGCAAGCTAATGGCTTTCAAATCCCTCAGCCAACCAAATGGAGTTACACAGGGTTACAGGGCATACGCAGAGACAGCAGATGCCAGTACGGGAGCTGATGTTTGATGGCATAGCTCCATCAAGTCAACAGGACTCAAAGATTTCAAATCTGAAGAAGATCTGCCTGTACAAATATACTTAAGAAGAGCATAAATCAATTTCTGAACTTAGAAAATAAAAAGCAAGACAACACCTCTAAAATATATTGATTCATATATCATGTGGCTCTAGCACAGTCTCACACAGACACATGTTCATTATTTTTTACCTATGTGACAGGAGAGTATTTCATAAGCAGTTTAAAAGGCCCTCGGTATAATATTCCTCTTATTGAAGCCAACAGGCTTTTAATAGGAATAAGTAGATCAAAGCAGAAACCCCAATGCAGAGTAAGCAGACATCCAACCTTGAGGCAGAAGGAAACAGCCAGCAAAAGGAAAATCATCTTCAACACAAAATATACTGGACCAAAGACAATGAAGCAACCCTTAATCCCTGAACATGCTAGATGGCATCATAATGTGGAGGCAAGAACAAAGCTGGACTACAATACAACCATGTTACCTAGATCCTATATAAAAATATATTTATACCCCTCAGAAAGAAGGGCATAAATGCTGCAAAACCTCAACAATCCTCACAGGACACAGATTGAGCTGATTACCATAGATAGTATTTTGTCAAGGTCTCCCTTGCTTCATATGATTTCGTTCACATGAAACTGAATGAGTTTAAAGAAATGTTTGGTCATTGGAACAACTACTGCTGCTATGATGACAATTTGATCTGATTTTAACTCTGGCAGCGTCCAAAGCTCAGACCTCTGAGTAGAATCCTGCTGCGCCAAACACTGTATGCACACCACATGGTGAAAATACACACAGGTTTTTCACTTGTTTTACTACACCCCTGAAAATACAGCATACATTCTTGTACAAAGGGTAGGGACTGGAGCCTGGTCTTTTATTAGGACTTGTAACACAAGAGTACATGGACTTCTACTAATAAATAGACGCATTTGCAATAATCTTACTATTTGCTGTACTGCTTTAGTTTTGTAAACCCTGCAGAACAGCATTGAGTGAAACAGCCTGAACTGCTTCATACCTTAACTACCTGTATGTCCCTACAACTCAAAATGTTAGACTGAGACACTTACTTTAAAGGCAACTCATGAATTTCAAAAAGATGCTATTAAGCTGAGTTCTTTATTAAAATTACTTACCTTTAATAATCATTAACTATTAAAGGAGCAAAGGAAAACAAAGCCGGGGGTAGCACCTTTGTTTTAAAATTTTGAGAATATTTCAAAACACAGAAGAATCACTTTAATTTGGCATCTTAAAATGTAGCCGTGTATCTCTTTACTGCCAGAAGAGGCCTAGAAAAGGCACAGCATCTTCACATTGTTGTCATTCTCTACAGGAGCCACCCTGCTTGCTGCATGTCAAAGCAGAATACATCACTCCCTTGTTATCCTGCACTCTTGCTCTCCCAGAGAAATGAGAGGACAGCCCAAGCCCTGCTGCCACTGGGATGTGGGGAGGATGGCAGCTGCTCAGACACCTCCCTGAATCAATATACCCCACCAGTCGAAAGATTTCCTTAAGTGATACATTTTGAATGACTGATATATCCTCTGTAAACACTTGGCTTACACCCTTGCTGGCCCAACCGAGCTGTCATTGCTGCAGAACCCAAGGCGCAAGGAAGAGCGCCAGCTACCTTCTGCTTTCTCATTTGCCTCCTGCTGCTGCTGAAGACCTGAACACCCCAGCATAAATGCCTGCAGTGTAGAGGCTGCTCTGGTTTCTGCCTTTGTTAGTACACATCAAGAGGTTGCTGTGCTATCTGGGGGTGATTAGTGCCTAGAGAAGCAGGGCAAAGGAGACAGCAGAAGCACATCCAGCAGCTCTGCAGTGCCTTCCAGCAGCTTCGCAGCTCCTTAAAGCTTTGGAAGCACAAAGGGGATGCTCTTGGTCAAAAGATCTGATTTTAACAAAATTAAAATAATCTTTGTTAAATTTTCTGATTCCTTCACAGAACATTTAGCCTTTAAATATTCAAAGGTGGTTTTTGTTTTGTTTTGCTTTCCCTTCAAAAAGTAAAGGAAGCTTTTAAAAAGGTGGTTTTGCACATCCGAAGTATTGAGTGACTCCCATAACTCAACAATGAGAGCAAAACCATAGCACTTCTCCACACACACCCCCCAGACTTGTTTGAACAAGCAATAGACTCATCAAGAGATTACCTGACATGCCCAGGGTAGGCAAGTCAGAAGAAAAACCTGACCTGGAATCTCCATTAAAAGCACACAGCCTGCACACACCACAGGGCTAAACCACCACCCATCTGCCTCTGCCTCACAGTTGGGTGTGTGCACCCTGAAACACACAGGCATATGCTAGCAGAATTGTGGAGAATCACAATAGCCATAGGAATATAACCAGAAATTAACATACTACAAACCAGCTTTCCCACACACACACCAAGAAGGTGAATACAAGTATAAGAAATCATTGAGTTTCACAACTGGGTTATCCCCATATGTCTCTGCTCTTACTAGGATCGGTTTTGGCACACCACGGCCTCATCAAACTAGTCCCATAGAATCACAGAATCATAGAATGCACATAGACTAAGGCATGATGACAGGAAACCTCCAAACATGTCTGCATCTCACAGGATCGGGCTCTAAACACCATTAGAAACGTGCAGGGCTGCCAGTCGCTGGCGAGATCTGGTGACATCTCAAGATCCCTGCAGCTAAGTGTCTTCAGAGCAAGCAGGGTTTCACAAGGGATCCTGCCACACCTATTAACAGAAAATCCTTGCATGTTTTCCCATGGGTATTAATCACCAGGAGCACCAGAAATGGCAGGCACCATTTCTAATGGATGGACCTGACCGGCGCAGCAGCCTGCGGACAGGCTGCCTCTCCCCACCTCCTGCTCTGGGAGAGGGAGGGACCAAACGCCAGGGTCCACCCTGGACCACGGAAATAACACCTCTGCGGGACAGCAGCGGCTCAAAACGCAGCCAAATCCCTTTGTCTGACAGAGGCATTTACATCTGCGAAGGCAGTTTTCCCACTGTGCAACACTGTGGTAGAAGAGCTCAAAGGGGATGTTACCACACTAGCCCTACCACCACTCTGCAGGACCCTGCAGATCTCTGTGAGACCAATGGAAAGGTCAAAAATACGGCTTTGAGTCTGTTTTGTCGAAGTTCACTTTGTCTGTCAGTTCCTGAAAGTAATGTCAGGACATAGAATGTGGATTTCTAACTCTTCTTCTAACTTAAAGCACAGAAGTTACCCTGCCTCTTATGCAGAATTGTGTGAATTCATTTATTTTCATATCGCATGCTGACCATGAATCCTAGGGTTGGGGTTTTATTCCCTAATCTCAGCAATGACAAAACAGCACAACTTGCCACTTTTTTAATCCTCTCACAGCTGATCAGATCTCATCTCTCTGTAGCAAAGACTTTGATAAATATTTGACTGATGAATCGGCGGTTTAAGGAGTGTGTGACTCACCGTCAAGCTGAGTATCTGTACTCTGGGCCAAGCTCATCCTGAGTTCCCAAGCCAGAAGAAACCGGGAATGTTGTAAAAGCACCTTGCTGAGCCTAAGGGTAGGGAGCGCCTTATATTGCTCTGTGAGTAATGTAATACTCAGCACAGACTTGTTTGGCAGAATACGCCCCAAAACTTACAAGACTAGACCCTAAGTTGAATCTTACTGCATTTAAAATTAAGGTACAGTAATCTTCCCCATTGGAAAATGAAGCCTCAGTTTTGTGAGTTCAGTAATTGCCTCTAAACTTTGGCACTGAAGATGTCAGGCTGAACGCAATTATTAAAACCAGTTCCATAGATGATGGCCCTGATCCTGACAGCATAACATACATAGGATTTAGTGGATTTTCTGTACGCAGTGCATGAGCAAAATCAGGCACAACTGCTTTTTTCATTAACTGGTAACAAAACCCTCATTTTGGATTTTGGGGCAAATTTTCATTCAAATCAGCACTGGTTAAAAATAAACCTCTGAAATTCAGTAAGGTGCAAACACACATACTGTTTTGCAAAAAAATATTTAAAGTATTTTGTATGGTCAGATCTTTTCACATTATGTATTTTGATGTCATTAACAGGGCTCTTTAGTTCCATGCAGAAGGCTCACAATGAAGTGAACAGGAACTTTCATTGCAACTCTCTGTGCCAGATACTCCTTTCCAAAAGGAAATATAAATACTATGATATAAGGACTAAATGAAAGATTGTTGATAGAAGGTTGTTAACCTCCTGATCAGGTCTGTCCTTCCCGATCTTATTACACGATCACTGAATACTAAAGTAAAAAGAGCCTAGCAACTATGGGCTGGTTTAAAATACGTTACAAAAGATAAAGGCTGCTAAATTAAAGGTATGTGCTTCTCCTTTAGTGAAAGTCAGGAGAAATAGGGAAGTCACTCTAGTGAATCCAATATAGTTGCACTAGTGTAAAGTCTGGAAAAGAACAGCCAGAAGCAGGATGTTCTGCCATTAATTTTTCATGTCTATCTCTTTTAAGCAGTAAAGGTATTTGCAATGAAGCACCACTAGCAAAACAAATCCTCACAAATGCAACACAGCAACAGAATTTTCGTGTCCTAGTATGTGCACTCTCCCTTGGTATTGAACTGTTCTAATTCTACAGTGAGAAACAGGTATTCTCATACTACTGTAAGTAAACTTGCTATAGTTTCAGTTTATCATAACTAACTTACCTGTGCACACACCAAACTGAAAGTCAAATACAGAACTAAAGCTAAGAACTGGGCAAATTAATAAACAAAAAATAGGTAGAATGAGAGTTCTGCCTTTCCTTCTGTGGTACGTCTATCAACAGGTCTGACATACCCACACAGAGCTAGCTCTCTGCTCTCTAAGATAGTCCTCGTTCTCTACAGGCATTTATAGATCTGCTTGATATAAAAAAGGCTGCCTATTCTCATCTGCTGTTTATTTACTGTATGTGTTTCTCATCCTTCTGCAATCCAATCATGACATACTACCCATAAAAGTAGGGCTTTAATTTTAACACAAATTACATGACAGCACTTCTGAATCAATTCCTAAGTCAGCGGCATCAATAATGAGGCCAATAGGTTTAATAGAACCATTCCACACGTGAAAAAGAATAATCACCAGCAACGTTTTATATAGGTGCTTTATCATACACCAGTGCTGTTTCCTTCAGTGTCTGTTAACTGCTTTTCAGTCCCGTGAACTCCCAGCTGAGGGGATTAACAGAGAAGTCTTCATGACCACTGCACTTATTTTTCATACATTCAGAGTACCACCTGGCTCCAAAAAGTCTTTGCCAGAATTGATCTGCACAGATTGCTGGTACAGCTGTATCCATGAAAGCGGGTGTTCTCCGAACCAGGATTCACAGTTGGAGCCCTCCTACAAGATCTTGACTGTGCTTGTAGCAAGGAGAAGTAGAAAGTTAAAAAGGTGGAGGGGAGGCGAGCAGACTGCTGTTGTTCATCACCTATCTTTGCTCCCCAGCCACCAAATGTTGGGCACCTCTGTGTAAAATATTATGGCCTTAAACTCCTGGGCCTTGCACAGGCTAGAAACAAACTCAGAAATGAGTAAGAGAACGATTCCCACTAGTTAAAATTGTTTAATATGCTTAGTTATGCAACTGCTGGGGAGGACAGTGAGAACTGAGCCTGCAAGTATGAGGTATAGAGCAATTTCCCTCAGTACAGCCTGTTCTGCATCACCAGGCAAAGAGGGAGTTTATCAGCAGAGAACTGTGGGGTCAGTACAGGCAGCACGGATGCATGCTACACCCCAGAGTGCAAAGGGGAGAGTTAACCATTCTGCTTTGTATCCCGTCCCTCCCTTCACAGACAGTCCTCACCGAAAGTTCTGGGAGTGTTTTAGCGTTAAAGTTCCTCGCTTGCTTTTAAAGCCTTTTAGAAGTTAGCCTCCTCAGGGATTCAAGCCGCCAGCAGGCTCACGGCAGCTCTCCTAAGCCGGCCCGAAGGAGTGCGGCCGAGGCCGGCGGGTCTCGCTGCCGCATCCCAGCCCGCACCTACCCGTATCCGTCGGAGCCGTACTCCCCCCCGTAGGTCTTCTGGTAGTAGTAGGCCTTGTGGGTGTGGGTGCCGCCGCCACCGCCGCTCCCCACCACATGGGAGCTCATCTCGTAGCGCAGGTCGGTGCCGGACTCGGCCCGCGCCATCCGGCCCAAGGTGTTGATCCGCGGGTGCGAGCCGCCGTTGATGCTCATGGCGGCGGGGGAGCGTCGGGGGCCGCCGCCCGAGGGGAGAGGGGACAAGGGGGAAAGCGATGGGGAGAGTGACTCGGACCCGACGGGGGGAAACGCATTCACCGCCGGGACGCCCCGCCGCGGTGCCGCCTCTCCCTCGCAGCCCACCGAGGGACGGGGAAGGGCCAAGCGCCTGGGATCAGCGCGGCCCGCAGGTGAGGGGAGTGGGGAACGGGGGCGCCGCGCCGGGAAGCGGTGTGCGGCGGTGTGCGGCGGCCGGGCGGCGGCGGAGCCTGGTGGCGGCGGCAAGAGCGGAGGTCCCGTCCCGTCCCCTCCCCGCCGGCAGAGGAAAGGCGAAGCCACACCTTTCGACGGCGGTTTTAAGCGGCGCTCCTGGGCGTGGAGCCGCCGCCACCGCCTCGCCTGCGTCCTCCGCGCCTCCTCGGCGGCCGCCTCAGGTTGCTCCGCGGCACCGGCCTCCGCCCCGCCGCACCCGGCCCGGCCCGGCCCGGCCCGGCCCGGCCCTGCCTCCCCGCGGCGGCCGTCCGGGCACCGCAAGGCTTCTGTCAGCCTCGCACCGATGTTCCACGTTCCTGCCCTCCCGAGTTGCCGGTGGAGGTTGGAGCGCACTAAAACCTTCCTCCTGACCTGTGTCACACCGGTCTGTGCTTTACCCGCGGCTGCCACAGAAGCCTCGGGACACAGGGCGGCCGGGGCAGGGGTGCCCGCAATGCCGGGCATCCTCATGGCCACTCCGGCGAGCAACCAGCGCCTGGACAAGGCATCGCTGGTTAAGTCGGCACCAAGGATGGGTCCTGTATGCTGGTCCTCTGTCCCTGCGCATCACAGGGTTGGCGTGCTCGTGTGAAACACGGCGTAAATGTTTGTTTCATCAACTCCGAAATACGTTGGGTCCTGCATGTGGGAAAGCTGTCGGTACTCCAAGCCCAGTGCGTTCCTGAAACAGACCTGAAACTTGTGCACCAGCTCATGACTGTATTTGTGTGTGTACATGAGGATATCCAGTAACGGGTGTTTAAACTGACTTTTCCCCTTAGTTTCTCTTGATTTCTCTCTTCTGGTGCTCTGAAAGTTAATCTTTACTCTTGAAAAATAAAAAATAAATAAGCCAGATCCTAGACACAAAATAATTTCAATGCATTTGTGCATGTGCAGGGCATCGGCAAAGGCAGTTTGCTGCAGGATGCCTGGTGGTGCCTTCGTTAACAGCCACTGACCACTGGGTCAGTCTCAAGTGCTGATTTGGAACAATTTCTCAGCTACGTTCAGTGGCACTGCCTCAACTGGTCTGGCCACTTGTTCGTGGTGTTAGAAAGCAAAGAGAAGATGGCCAAATTTAAAGAAGCAGCAGTCACTCATGAAAAACCCTGCCAAGCTTTTCTGAAATAACCCCAAGGCTTTCATGCCGAAGTGCGGTACCAGAGCCAGCCATATCCATCATCTGATGCTCTGTGACGATGCGTGTGCGGTAAGTTCTCTAAATTTGTGGGAGATCACCAGCAGCCCACACCATGCATTAATTCTTCAGCCTGTTTCCGTCTTCCCTGCACTCATCATTTTCCTGGTATTGTACATCCAAGTGATGGGCCACAGGACAGAAAGCACCTATACAAACATCAAAGGACAAGACTTTCTGAACTCAAGAGAAAATCAAGTAAGAGCAATTCTCCTCAATGCCACTGGAACTGCTGGGGCTCTGTGGGAGCACCACAGTGCGGATGATGTGAGAACCTGCCCTGCTGCTGGAGATGATGGTGGGCAGTGTAACAGAGGCATAGGAGCTCCTCCAAGCAAACGTGGAGTTGCTTAGTCCCAAAAGGCATCCTGATGGCACTGCCTGGAGCTGTATGGAGTGCTACAAAGAGGAGGAATGCAAGTTGGCTATTACCTGTGAAGTCATACTGCAACTTCTGTATTGTAATATATATGCTGTATTATATGTAACGTGAATCATATATATAATGTGAATCAGTGCATAATATGTACACACATACATACATACATATAGATGTGTGTATATGTACGTGGATTTGGGGTGCTTTTTGAATACAGATTACATCTGCACGATTTGATGATTTGATATTACAGTCCAAAGTCATTAGGGAGCAGAATACAAAAGCAGTCGGGATGAGTAAGAAAAACAAACAAATACGCTTAATGCTGTAAAGAAGGAAGTAAAAATGTAGAAAACAGATGTGGAATAGAAGGGAAATGCAGAATCAGGGAAACTTGAACTTTGTGCCTTGATACTCCAGTTCAAACTTTTTGAAACATAAGTAGTTATCACTGCATTAGTACCATCAGCATAGCTAAAAGTCAGATTTTCTGAGTGATTTTGCGCCAAGCCAGGCACTTGTATTTAGACATACAAACACAAAGCATTTTTTTCCGCAAGTCCCTTTGAGATCTGTCCATCTCTATGTATGCACATTTAGAAATTCAAAAGTATGACACCAATCTGAGATTCTTGCAGAGTTTTAGCACCACCTCCAATCAGCCCCACCTTTCAGCTTGGATTGGTGTGCCAGCTTAGTGAGACACTGCATTATCTGTGATGGAGACAGCGTGCATGTGATACACCCAGAGGCCTGGATGAGTCACTGTTACCTGGACATGTAGAAAAATGTACTTAAATAGCAAGTGGATTCTGCTGGTCTTGGTTGCACAATCAGCCCCACTGAAAAGGAGAGGATTGATACTTACAACAGTGCAGTGCTCCTGTCATCTTCTCTGTTTTCATACGAGGACAAATGAAAGAAGTAAACACAAATATTTTTATTTGCTGAAACAGTTTTATTTGTGTGATTACCCTAGACGGACCCAGTTATCTTGAAGCAGGATCAAGTCACGTGGGTATTGCTTAAAATTCTACCGACTACAGGAAAATATCAGTGTCATAACTGCATGATATTGCTTAAACCTTGCTCAACTGCTTTTGGAAAGGTCCGATCCTGATGTGCCCAACATCCTGAGTTCCTTGACTTCTTTGACTTCAAAGAGCTTTTGAGAGCAAATGTCCAATAAACTCTGCAAGTTGCAGATGAAAACTTCACGCAGGACAGAATAAAATGCAGTTATTTGGAGTTTCTTGCTCATCTCCCTTAGCAGAAGGTGTAGTTCTTAAGACATCGATTCATAAAAACTGCCTGGGTCTTAGGAGACCTTCTTTAAGCAAGTTAGTCTAAAGGAGATATAATGTAATATTCCCTCTGGGCACCTTAAACCAAGCTAGAGCCAAAGTCCATGCTGCAGCCCTGCATCCTAATTCACCTCCTTTGGAACTGCAGACACCATGAGGATGTTAGGAAAAAGCAATTGCAAAGAGGCAAAGGGACTACAGCCATGCACCACTTTAGTAAACAGATGGCAGCTCCTTTATGCATAACACTAGGGGTAGGCATGATCTATCTCTTTAGGTTTCACAAAAGGTTTAGGTTTCCTTCCAAACACCAAATGGTGTACCCGAAAGTGCTACTTCAGGCTTAGGCCGCTGGATAGTGGGTCTTGAATTATTCAGGACACTATCTCAGGTGAATGTAACAAGCTGTGTTTGTCGCTGCCTATACTAGGAAGACATTTGTATTTTAATTTAGGAACTGTATTTCCAAGGGGACACTGAAGTTCCTCTCGATGGCTTATTAATTAACAACTTTTAACAGTAGCTGCCAGCCCGTTGTATTTCATGTGCTATCTTCTGAGCTTGACTAATTACATCCTCTCTTTAATGCCCTCCTTGCTTGGAGAGGAATCCTATAAATTTAAAATAGCTAAAACACATTGATAACCAGTGACATCTAGCATTCAAAGGACAAATCTGAGTATGGCTTGGTAACTGATTTCCACTATTGCAACTTGTGAAAAAACAAGTCTGACATTCCAAACAGAGATCAGATCATCCAGGTAAAATAGGCATGTGGCTCCTGCGTGCCTTACTCCTACAGTTTTGGGCAGTAGGGACAAGTTTACATCTGCAATTCACTAATCTGGCTATGTGTCTTTGTATAGTGATGCACCATCACTTCTGTGTAAGGGCTGCCTGGGAAGCAACAGCTTGGGCATAGTGGCAGCATTCACAAAGTCCGTGTTTATTCCAACATGAAGGTCAGTCCTAGGAATTTCCACTTCCTCACTTTACTCAGTCTGAACTCAGCTCAAAAAAAATCAGTTAGCACCCGAGTCCACAGTCTGAGCTCTTCTCTCTATGGGAAGACAGGCTTACGTACCAGTAGCAACACCTCCATAGCGACTGCAGAGATGATCTGTAATATCATTAATAACAAACCAAGAGGGCTCAGACAACTTATTCAAATATATCCCTGTCATGAGGAAGATATCTTAAATACACTCAGCTGGTGCCTGATTATGGGCAGATTTACAATGCCCTGCAGCACAATCCATGTTAAAAGGTAGATATGCCCCAGCAAGTGTTTGGAGGGGTTGAGGAGGGCAGGGAATGACAGGCACAAGGTGCTCAGTGCGAGCCTGTGACTAGCCAAACACAGGACTGACTGCCTGCCAAGGGCTGTCATTCCCAGGTCTCTGAACACCCGCTGTGCTCCTTTTAGACAGTCCCTGGGATATTATGCTACCGGTTTCTGGTAGGGTTAAGAAGAAAAATGTCTTTGAATTCAGTGGGAGGGAATGCCTCTTAGGACTGCACAATTTCTTCTGTACCATGCAAAAGCAGAGGGTGTGGTAAGAGATGTGTCAGCCTTGTCAAACCTGACGGACGACTCAGACAAAAAGTTTCTGGATGCCTCGCTGTTTTGCTTCAGGTGGAGGAGGCCAACAAGTGACATCCTTTTCCCACCATGGCTCCACCATGACTGACAGCATGCACACAACATTCCTGCACAGCTCTTGATTCCATGTAATGCGTGCAGAGGACCCCAGCATTGACAGTACAAGGTCAATTACTTACTTTTATGCTATTTCTGCTCCTTTAAAAGCTCTGTTCACAATTCTGTTTCAGCAACACCTGGTGACATTTGCTGGAGCTTGAATAGTTAACATACAGGAAGATACTTCATAGTGCTGACAGGAATACAAGGCTATTTCTGACTAGCTATTGTTTAGCAGTGGGACAAAAATCTTTTCAGCTACATGTATGCAAAATGTATTCATTTGTGAAGATGAATTATTTTAATAAACCATGAACTTCTGGCAAGGTGCATCCCCCCCTCATTATTCAGACAGTTTGATAATTGGTGCTAGATACCACAGTGCAGCTTGGGCACATGCAATATATGATGAGAAGAGTAACAGTGGAAACTCTCAAGGGATCTTTACACTTGCTTCACACTGGGGCTACTCTAATTTACATCCAGATAGCTGCAAGCCCAAAGGGATAAGGAGCACAATGATTTTATTGACACCCATCTCTTTCTTATGCTTGTGCCTTCATTCTTGGAAATGGGAGTGAAGGGTCAAATGGGAACTGCTACAGAAGACACCTAGGCTTCCCACTCATTAGCATGACTTCCACTAGCAAGGTTGCACATTGTAACAGATGCCTGTCATCCCAACATGTCAAATAACTGGGTTATGGCATTAGCCCTAGGGAACTGATAGCCTTATTAAAATGTTACCACCGTAATTAAAAATACCTTGTACCTTGTAAGAGGGAACATCAGATCAGAGCAGTTATAAAGGTCCCAAGTATCTTTACTAATTTAGTGGAGAGGAGTAAGACTATTAGAACAGATTTTCATGCACATCTCCCCTGTGCTGAACTTCTGTGGAACCCAGTGGCTGCAGGCTGTGGAGGACAATGGAGAACTGGATCTAATATTTACAAAAGAATGCCAATTAACTCATTTTGCATTAGTTTTTGCAAGTAGACCTGTTGTTTCATGTTCAATTTGTGGGTCATACCACAACTATTTTGATAACAACCAGGGAATATAAAGATTCCATTCTTCACAGTGCCAGAAGCTCTGCTGCTCACAGCTGAGGAGTGAAGTGTCATCCTTACCCCAAGTTCTCCAAAACCCCAAGGCCGTGGAGGGCAGTTTATCTCCTGGTAGAATTGGAAACCTCCTTACCAAGATACCTCTCTACAAACTCCAAATGTTATCACAGTGTGGTATGCTCCAGGTGTGCTTGCTTGTACACCCAGCCAGCAAGAACTCCCCACACCAAAGGGACCTCAGGCTAAATGGTAAAGGCAATATTAAGAATTGCTCTGTGCTGAAAAGCCTTTTTAAACGTGTAAAACTTGACTTAAGAAAGTTTCCTATGAGTCTTCTTTATTCCAGTCACTTGACAGGGAATATAAAGTTTACAATACAAATGAGAAAAGGAAGGGGAAAAAAGAGTCAGCCTCCTCTCTCACACATAATTCTCTGAAGTAAGAAGTTGAAGTTAGCCTTTCTCCTTCCTCCAGCTGAGACACGTTGAACAAAAAAATGGGAGCTCTTTTATTACAACTGTATTCTCCTCCATTACAAAAGCACAAGCATCACTATAACTCAATTAGATCTTGAGTGGTTGTCATCAGTGGGGCCAGAATACTACGAGGCAGCCACTGGGAATCACGAAACATCTGTGATTACCACAGCTTTCAAGATGTGACAATGTAAATGTGGAAGTGTTCTCCTGTCTAGACCAAATTCCAGTGCTGCCTAGGTTTTATTAGACTTGCAATGTAATATTCTCCTCCTCAGCCCCCAATTATTACTGTAGTGTTGCTGCTCAGCATTCAAGGGCTGGTATGCTTTGCTTCCTTCCCCCAAACACCTATATGAACCTTGTAGTTCAAGTAGCAGAATCAATTGCATTTGGTTTTCTACCTTCTCATTCTCTGCTCCATGTAATTATAAAAGTCTGATAAAGAGACCAGAGGATTAGAGCCCTAATATGATACGAGACGCTAAAGAGGCTACTTTGCATTAATGCTTCCTTCCCAGCTCCCCATCTGATTTGGATGTGTCTGTGGGTATCTACAATATCTTCTCTATGTAAGGAGGTCTGAGTCAGACATGTAGGAAAAAAAAAAACCACTTTATTTCCTCTTTTTCTGTTCAGATCCTCTTTTCTGTTAGGAGGATTTAACCCTCTCTAGGACACAGTCAGCTGTTTCCATTAAAATGCTAATCTTTTCAGCATTAAGAACCAGCAAGGCTAACATCAATAAAAGACTTTGATGGGAAACAGGGAAGAAACAGGATTGCTTCATGTTAACCTTGTTGGCACAGCTCTGAGCTCTTGTGCCAGTGCTGAGGGATTGACAGTTCTCCGTAGTTAATATTTTCTGTGTGGGTTCCTAGAAATCATGTCCAAATTGCATTGCAGGAAAGAAGATCAACTTCCTGTAAAAATGCCTCCTTGTGCACATGTCTCAGTGAACTAAGTGTGATCAAGTTGTCTGTAAGCACCTGTGAATAGTTACTGGAAGACCACTCTATGTGGAATACTATGTAATACACTGTATATGTGATTTCCTTCAATGCAAGCAGAAATCTCACCTGTCCATTCTTCTCTGTTAAATGTAGTATGACTTTAAATTAACTTCAGTCCTGCTAGTTGCATGACAGGTATGGCCTCATCTCCAGGACAGACTCTAGCCACATCCTTGAAAAAATGGTAGTTTTTTCTGCAAGAAAGCAATAAAATAATAATTATGAACTGAGCTACTATTTACAGCACCGTGCTTTCTTGTGCTTTTGTAGCTAATGCACTCTGTTGAGGCAGACAAGAACAAGGGGAACCACAACCTGGCTCTTCTTCCCAGGAGAAGCAGAAGCACTCAAGGCTCAGTCTGTCTCTGAGCTGGGAAAAGGGTATATGGGAACCAGCATGAGCCACTGTGCCTGAGGACAGCTCCTATGCAACAGTGCTGGGCAGGAGGAGGAAGGGACTGTCATGTGTGTTGGACATGTTTCACTATAAAGTTTTGCCCAACACATGTCATCAGGCCATAAGTTTTTCTGGACTTCTGGAGGTGAGCTCTGACTAGCATTGGAAAGTTCCTGGTATCACTAGACAACACCAAGGCTTCTAGGTACTGAATGACTTAAATGGTAAAGTCTCTCTTCCCAGTTTTGACAAGAAATCACAGAATGGTTTGGGTTGGAAGGGATGTCAGGAGGCCTGTAGTTTAAGCTCTGACTCAAAGCCCTTTAGCCATGAGAGCAAAGTTGCTTGGGACTTCATCCAGCAAAGTCTTGAAAACTTCCACGGATGTAACACCTCACTGTTCCACCACTTGTCCTCATGGGGAAAAGTTCATCTTCATATGCACTCAGACCTTCTCGTTTTTCAATTCATGCCTACTGCCTGCTGTCCTCTCGCCAGGCACGACTGTGAAGAGCTTTGGTGGCTCATAGCTACTGATAGACTGCTTTTAGGTTCCCCTGAAGATGTCTCATCCCTGGGCTGGACAAGGCGTGGTCCCTCAGCCTCTCCTCACAGGGCTGGTCTCCAAACCCCAACCACCTGGGTGGCTTAGTAACAGTCAACCAGTGCGGAAATCTGGATGCAGGACTCTAGATGGATCTAATGACTCCTGCATATAGGAGGATAATCACTGCCCTCCACCCAGGGGCTGTGCTCCTGTTGATACAGCTCAGGCTGCATCAGGCTCTTGGCCCTCCCAGCTGCCAGAGCACGCTGCTGGCTGATGTTTCAGCCTGCTGATCAGCAGCACCCTTATGTCCTTTCCTGTAGAGCTCCCCAGTGGCTTGTGTTGTTGCAGGGAGCTACTTCACCCCAGTTGCAGGACTTTGCATTTGTCCTTGTCCGGTGTGGAAAGGTTCCTCTTGGTCCCTTCCTCTAGCTGCCCGGGTCCCTCTGAGCAGCAGCTCTGCCCTGGAGTGTGTTGCTTGCTCTCCCCAGTTTGGTGTCAGCTGCCAACGTGATAAGGGTGCATACTGTCTCCAGTTCCACATCACTGACAGAGATGCTAAATTGCCTGAGTAGATCCCTGAACATCTCTTGCTTGTAAAGCCCTCTAGGTAGGATATGAACCCTTTAAGCTCAAACAAGCCAGTTTTCACCCATCTACTAATCTGTCTGTCCAGACCACAATGTTCCAGCTTAGATACAAATGTGCTGTGGGAGATCATGTCTAACATTAAGTTAAAGTCAAGGTAGGTAACAACCACTCCTCTTCGTTATCATACAGAGCAATCAGGTTGGTCAAGCGGGGAAATTCCCACTCAGTATTAGGGAAAATAGATTTCCCATGAGGGTAAACACTGGAGCAGGTGCCCAGGGGGGCTGTGAAGTCTCCGTCCTGGAGATACTCAACATCCAGCCGGCAAGGCCCTGAGCAACCTGCCCTACCTGGACCTGCTTTGGGCAGGGGTGGGATGAGAGAGCTGTAGAGGTCCCACAAAGCCGACATGATCTGATAATCTGACCATAGTAGATCCATGTTGGCTATTCCCAATCACCTTCTCATTCATGTAACAAAGCTTTCACATTCACCACTGTCCCTCAAAAACGATTGATAGCAACATGAATACACCGTATCTTCCCTGGAATGTCCTTATTCCAAAATAAATCACCTCCTTTGTTATTCAGTAACATTCCCCCAAGTTCTAGCAGACTCAGCAGAGACCCTGGTGCTTCTGGCATCTGGGTGGATGAAGACAATACTTTCCCTAGGGGATTTTTCTTTTTATTTAGTTCCTGTTGCTGGATGATAGCTTTTAAGAGAAGGTACGGCTGTCAGCATTGGTTTTTATAATGAAAGAATAAGGGGTACAGATGTGTCCAAGTGTTAAGGGATACCCATTCAAGCTTGTTAAAACACTAGAGCTGGGCATAATTTCCCCAGTAACAATACTAACAAAATACTTTCCAGAAACCTCCCCTGTACTTTGGCATCTCTCAGAGATGCCAAATAAGCCACCCTAATGAAAGGAGACAACATAATGGCTATGCTAATATTAGAAATGTAACAAGCAGAGAACAATACAAAATTCTTACGAATAAATGGAAAACAAACTGATTTGCAGTTTAAGATTCATTTTCATTGCTTACAACAATATGTTGTAAAACTATCAAGTTATCATCCTTAGGACACGTCTACACTGTTATTGTGGTTTGCTCCCTGTTTCACTCCTGGGCCCCTGATTGTCCATAACCACTTACATCCTGGTTTGTCCCCAGGCTCCCACATTGAGAAAATCGACTCTCTCCCTCCCAGAGGGCACAAAATTCCCAAGTCCCAGCTCCAAGGACACAAGACACTCCACAGCTTGATAGGTCAGACTTTTCTTCCTGGGGCGGTCAGGGTTTCCTTCCAGGCAGACCATGGGTTGTGCAGGCTCACTTGCAGCCTCTTGTCACACTAAGATGTTAATTTTGCTGGGTTGCTCCATCTGGAGCAGACGAGCAGTTTTCTCCAGGGCTGCGGGAAGGCAGTGGAGAAGCTGTGGGAGCAGCTGGAGGAGGTGCAGCACTGAATGGCTGAAATCAAAGATCTCCCAGGACAGGGGGGAAGCATTACTACAGGAGCTGATTAGAGAAACCTGCTGTTGTACCCTGACTGTTCAGTATTTTTCAGGGAGAACATATGCCTGTTTCCTGGCTGGATGAATGCTGCAAGCAGGGCCTGTGTGTGGCTGTGCTGTACCAGAAGCAGCCTGCAACCCACCACCAGGGCTGACTAGCCAGCTGTAGGGTTGTCCATGACTGCAGCACAGTAATAAGCCTGGGGGTTAGCTTCAACCAGATGCCAGCGGTGGTGAAGCTCCGGCAGCAAGGACATAGCACGGCTGATGACCAGAATATGTGTCTGAGGTCTTGGGCAGCTACATGCTGATATTGCTGTTGTTATTCTGCCATTACCACCTGAGCGGGCACCACTAGATGAAGCCGATGGAGTCCACCCATGCTGCAGTTGCACCTTCAGCTGCAGCGTGGACATGCTACTCATGGCATATGGTAATCAGCGTAACAACGCATGACATCATCTGTCCCTCCTGCTGCCACCTCCTCACCCTCCATACGGATCTTGCATTCCCTCTGTGGATACAGCCCTTAAGTGAAACAGTCCAGTGGTGTTTTAGCAACGGCCTATGCCTAGGAATACTGGTAAGGATTTTGTGTAGGCTGGCTGGCTCTGTTTTAACCACTGCTTCGACTAACCTTGTTCTGAGCCAATTTTGTGATTAAAAAAAACCCAGTTTCCTCTAGAATCCTCACGCCATTGGTCAAGATAGGGATCATCCCGATAGCAGCAGCAGGAGATTTCTCTACAACCCTTGGCCATAAAAGTGATAAAACTAGATGCGTCAGCTTAAGAGGATGCCTGCCATATACACAAAGGCTTCAGTTCTGCATGTAGAACTACCTTTAAATGAAGACCCAAAAAATCAGACCTAGGGGTCCCCAGCATTTTCTCTCCTGTGTGGCTATAATCTCCTTTCTAGCTTTACACGTCCTCAAGAAGATCAGGTTTTGCCTGTCAAATTGGTGGATGGATGTATTCTATATACCCTACTACATATTTCATGTGTAACAAGAATAAAAACATCCTGCTCCAGAAGGGCAACTGAATTCATTCATTCATTCATTGGTCTGCATTTCCTTCCTCTTTATCCCTTCTTTCTTCAGACTTTGACAAGTTGCCACAGCTAAAAATACCTATGTCCAATTTACACCAACAGACTGAAAAATCCACTGCTGTGTGCCCTTGTTTTTAATGGGAATAGCCCATCAGGGGGCTTGTTCTAACACGCGTGGTAGGATTTTTGCACCAGCAAACAAGTTTTTATCTGGCACACAGAACTTATTCAAAAGGTATTACTGCTGCTGGGACTAGAGGCAGGAATGAGTCACATCTGTTTAATACTCATGAAGTGCCCTGCCCCAAGGAGTGCCTCTGTTTTCCTCCCCTCCCTGTCTCGCGCTCTCTCTCAAGCGTTAATTGTCTTGAGTTATAACGCTTTTGAGAAATCACTCTGAAAATTATGACTCCTGTTAAAGTTAATTAGACACGAACCCCGGCCAGGAGAGCAGGGTAATTGTCATTGTTATTCTAGCTGAAAACAGAAGGATTCCCTGACCACAGGAAGTTCAAAGGACCAGCAGCAAAAGGAGGAGATAACCTCCCTTCCCAGGGAACACCGGCTTCACTTGGGATGCCAGCGCATTTATGACGTGAGCTTCGCTCTAATTACTGTTTGGGGTGGGGCCTCTCACACTGATAAACAGTAGGGTCCCTCCAGGGCCAAAGGCTGCAGCACCACCTCATATTTAGGCTCAGGCGTTACAGCAACGCGCATTCAGCATATTTCGGAGTCTGCGGCCCTGAAGACGAATATTGCCCTAAAAAGAGGAGCTCTTGCCTCACGTGACCCATTTGGGAAAAAAAATTACGCTCCAGTGAGGTCACATTATTTTTACAAGCAAACCATAGTGATATTTACAAATTCACAAACCCAGAAGCCATTAGAACCTGCAACATTTAAGAAAGCAAGGGCGCTTTACATAGACAATAAAAGATCTGTATACAAGACAAAGCAAACTAATAACTGAAAACTACGACAGGACAACAAAAATTCTAAGACTGTACTCGAAACCACCCTTGTGGCAGAATTCCCATTGATAGACCCAGCTCTCACCCCACTGATTCTTCTTAGGCTGCTTCCTCCTCTGAAAGTAATTTCAAAGTACTTTCAAAGATGAATAATGTTCTTATTTATTGAGCATCAACAGCGTGTTTAGTGATGTATAAGCATGCACGGCAGAGCCTTTCCCTGAAGGTCACCACAGTCTAGTCGAAATACAGCTAGAACACGTTCAGAACCTAATATAAACATTGATCATATAAGCAGACATACAAATATGGAGACTAGTGAGGAAACATTTCAGATGCCACTGTTTAAAGGGTTCATGCATATACAGAAGGTTTTGGAAAAAAAGAGAGGAAGGTCGTATGACTCACTGTCAGGATGAAAGCCAGTTTTGTTAGAAGGCACAAAGTTGGGATCTGTAAGCACATATGGTCTATGGTCAGGAGGGAATCTGGAGCAGCATAAGAGTGAGATAAGGAAGGAATGTGTGAGCAGATACAGAGAGAGAGAGGGGGTCACAAAGGGCATAGCTTGTGAAGGCAAGAGGCTTCAAACTCAATGCAGACAGACAGGAAAACCTGGAGAGAGGGAGGGTGAGGATGACAGTATGGCAGGAAGGGAGGCTGACTTCAGTGATAGCTGCACTTCGGATTAATCCATGATAAGAAGCAAGGACTTACAAAGATACCATTTTGATTTTTCCCACAAGTTTTAAATACAGCGATTTCTGTAGGAAAACCGTGTTCTACAAGAGAATAAATGTTGCCCATTAAGGGATTCCAGAAAAAAATTCTGTGAATGATTTACAGAACTTCCTTCCCCTGACCTGTTGACTTTACCCTCTCTTTAATGCCTGCAAGAGAAGGGGTGATCACTGCTCGCAGAAAGGAACAACATAGCATATTTCTGCATGTGATGTTCATGCTTTTCTATTAATTCAATACTCATTTACCAGAGGGCAGCCTGACCCTGTATTAAGGATTTAGACTTCAGCAGAGTTGAGGTATAGCGTGAGCCTTAGCAGTAGAAAACGGTGTCTTGGAAGTAGACTGAGAAATTCAGGAGCAATGCAGAACTGAAAGCAGACTTGATTGCTGCATGAAACACAGCAGGTTTACCAAGAGGCAGAATCCCGTGGTGAGCTGCCACAGCCTGCAAACATGCAGTTCGTGCTCCCAGTGAGAGGGACAAGGGAGACCCATGGATCTGGGGACTGCCAGCCTCGCAACGGCAGGAACCCCAGTTTGCAATACACAAAGGATTTTCTTCCACGCCTTGCTCTCATCCATGAAAAGCAAACCACTGCCTCGCAGAAAAACAGCAAGCACAGTGAACAGCTGGATGTGCCAGCACGAGATGGCTGTCAGAGGTGTAACACAGACCACTTTCTAAGTCATGCCCTGTCCTGCATACAGCCATAGCTGACAAAACGGCTGGCTACTTTTCACAGGGATGAACATTTTAAAGCCAGAAGGAACGGTTTTGATAATATAATTGGTCCCTGGCACAGGGCAGGCTATGTAATCTCACCTTGTAAATCTAATCTTGAATCAAACCTTTATTTTGTGGCTCAGTTAAAGCACAACTTTTGGAAAGATAGGCAATCCCGATTTTACTTCAGATGCCTGTATGACAGGGGTAGTTAAGAGCTTCGAGATCAAGTCCAAAAGATCATTTTGGACCACGGGCCACTGGAGCAGACAGTTTTACCTCCCCTATCCCTGGATTAGCAAGCAGTGTGAGAGCACCTCAGTCCTGCCCAGCTGTGAGAGAAGGGATACCTTGTATGGGACCAGCTGGGAAAGCTTAGGTGGGGGGAAAAAAAGGACACGTAATAAAGGAACACTGAGGTGGAAAGCTTACCTGTTTTTCCAGCCATATTACTTGACCTGACAAAAGGTTTTTAGTCTCTAGACAAACCTTGTTTCTCTTTCATCCTTAAATCATCACAGGTACCATGGCTCTACCCCTGCATCTCGCACCTCACCTCGGGAAACAGTACACACACAAAAAATGTCATTCAACAAAAGAGAAAGCCACAGCAAAATATCAAAGTGTATTACACCCCACTGTGTGGCTTGCAGGCAGGTAGGATGGTCTCAAGATCTGTTATTAAGCATTCCATAAGCACCAAACATTTGATCTTACAGATGTAAAATGGTGCATTCAAAGAGGCAATGCATTCATATGCATGCTGTCCATCTCAACTCGCACGTGCAATGCTGGAATGTGTTTCTTTCATAAAATAAAGCTTTTATCTTGCTGCAGCTAATAACAGATCTGCGGTTAAGCACTTTCCAGGCATGCTCCATTCAAGTGGAGCTGCCTCAACAGGGAGCTGCTGCGCCTTTCCCCTCCCCTCGCTACCATGGCCAAACAGAATATGCTGAGAGAAGCCTGGCACAGCAGAACACCAGCTCTTACCAAACTTACCTCTGAAAAGAGGAGGGATAAGATGGGGCATGGTGACAAAGCAGGACTCCTCGTGGTGCTCTGTCCTCTGCCTCCACCATAGAAGAGCTCTGATGGAAACAAGCAGGATTTTCCATTGCATTTGTCATCCCATCAGTGGAAAGCAAAGTTGGGTCTTTCCCGTGCTCCAAAATGAACTGGAAATACATTTGGTCATTGTTAGCTCACAATCAGCCTCTTGTGGGTCAAGGGTGATGTGGAGAACTAACTGTTTGACCTGGCCTTCTCAGACTAATACAAGAAAAGGAAAGTGATTTAATCTTTCGCGGTCTGTGAAGTATCACTCCATGCTTATGGTACACTTACCGAGGATTAGGTACTGTCTGGCACCAATTAGGTATTCCTGTATCTAAATCTCCATTTAGACTAATGCATGTAAATGTTCATCCACATTACAGGCATAATTTTCAGTTCTTCCACTTCTGTGCAGTTGCATGAAGTGAGATGCAAAGAGATCTCACCAAGATGCAAAGGGACTGGAAATCAATTTCCGTGACTGGTACCTCTGCTCAGTTTGTACAAACATGCAACCTGGAGAAATATTAGATTTATAGCAAAATGGTTTATTGATTTCACAGCAGAATTTGGCACAGAAAGCTCCTTTTGGATTATAAAATTGCAATGTTTGTAAGCTGCAGTCTGGTCAAGACAACTTACCTTCTTTTTACAGCACGATGCATTCATGGTCACTTGCACTGTATCTGCCATCTTCACACATCCTGGAGAAGTGGGAAACCCAGACAGGCTTCCACCCACCCTCCCCCCGAACATATGAAATGAAAATGACCCTAGACCTTGATAAGCTCCTTTGAGTTGTGGCTAATTAAAAGGTGTGGGAAGGGGGTAAGGACCTGGCCCTCTGCCCTCTCCCACATCACCTGGGAGAGCTGAGGCCTCTGCCCTACTCCCTAGGCTCCTGCAGCCTGCCTGGGAGGTCCAAGAAGGATGGTGTCTGCCTGCAACCTGTCATCCTGGATGCTAAAAGCCACAGGAGCAGATGAGATAAATATTCAACTCCACCTGCCGAGCCAAACACATCTCGCATTTAAACCTGTTGATACCAGTGGCTGTGTATGAGGGATGGATTCATTACATTGCAGCTACCCACTGGATATAAGAGATTGCTGTTTGCAAATATTGTGTGGGTTTATCTGCTTTTTATGTCCTGGCTATGCTAGCCTCAGCACACCTCCCTGATTTATGTTATTCCTGGAACAACTGTATTTAACATCAACCCCATTTGAAACAGTGAGGCTAGGAAGGTATGCATGTGGAAAGTGGAAAGCTGAGGTGAGCAAATTCAGTGTGGAAAGGAGCACAGAGTCTTCACATTTGGCCCAGGCTTGCTGTTCATCTAGCCTCAGCACTCTCCCTCCAGTGCAGTGGTGTTCAGAAAGAAACATTGCTCATGGAAAAAGAAAAGTTTGGATAATTCCCTGATGAATATGATTGTAACAGTGCTAAGAACGGCTTGTATTTCAAGAGGAGAAAAGGAAAATTTTCCTATATATATAATGTTATCAATGATAATGATATCTATAGTTATTAACTGTAATAATAAGTGATCTGAAACAAACAGAGAATGGTCCTGAAATCCACCTTTTGGTGGGAATCTTCCAGAGCCTCTCCTAGGTGACATTTGAGGACTCTCAAAGTAAACTTGCAAGGAAGAAACAAAAAGCAGCTGGCACGTACAAGTTTCCATGTATTCCAAGCCTTTACCTGGAAGCAGAGGCTGTCTACAGATATTTCCTTCACACATTTAGGTGTGAAGGACTTTCAAGCTGACCAGCCAGCAGTTTTTGGTCTGAGAGTATAGCCAGCTTCATAAGAAACCTCATCGACATGAGAGCCAAATGCCTCCAGGGCAAGTTATTTCCTATTTACTCTTTTCAAAGCTGCATGGATCCAAGCTTTATGAAGAGCATGCCCTTGTCGTGGGCTAGGAGGGGAGAGTTTTCCTCTTTCACCCCCGAGGCAGCTCTGCATAAGGCTGTCCCAGCACAGAGCAGTGGGTGTAGAAGGCAGGCAGCTTCCATCCTCCCATCCCCTTGCTATCAATAAAAGACAAACCATTCATGCTGGGTCACAGGTAGGAACATGCTGTCTGGATGGCTGCCTGTGTTTGTTCTGCCACAGGTGGCTGAAAGTAGTTAGCAGTTAGCCCTACAGAGAGCATGAGGCACTATTTTTATGGGTCCAGCAAGCTGCAATTATATAGGGACCACAATAAAGGCTGAAAATAACCCACACAGCCAACCGCCAGTGGAGAGGGAGCACTCTGCGTATGGATCCAGCCAGCTTTCCACTTTCTGAGCTCAAGGAAATGCCCGCTTCCCTCCGCAGCTACAGGTCCACTCCGCTGCAGTGTTGCACCAGAGCCAAAAGCCCTTGCCACACTGTCTGCACACACTCCAGCTCCTCCCTGCCATTCGCTCACCTTCCAGACTGAACACGACTGCCCAGCTTGGCAATCACATTGCCAACAACAAAAAGTGGAGTGGAGGGGAGTAAAAAAGAAGGGTGGTATAAAACAGAAGCCTGCAGCAATGGGGCTGGGTAGGAGCTGTGCCTGCACTTGCAGCCACTGTGATGCTGGTGGGATTGCACACAGTCATCTATGTAACTTGAGGAGATTGAGGAGATTTAACTTTTAAAGCGGGGGATTTAAAAACGCACCTCACTTGGCAATCAGATAAATAGAAACCCTGAACCCTGCGTGCTGTGCACACTGCAGACATTGCCTTGGCTCCAGCAAACACAGGGCAGGTGAAGAGGAAAGCCCAGGCTAGGTGGAAACCACCAGCAGTGCCAGGGAGGAGAGGGTAAGCTCCGGTCAAAGAGGCAACGGAGGGTTGGACCGGGCTGCCGCTGGCACTCGCTGCTGCAACCTGCCGCCTGTGCGGGCATTGGCAGGAGACCCAGCAGGGAGCAGGGGAAAGCAGCTCCGATTTCAGAGGCAGTGAATGTGCCCCTGCCCACAGCAGAGGCTGGGCATGCCCAAAGAGTCAGAAATGGGGACAATGCAGCGCTGGGGATTTAACGTGGTGACGGTCTCTCTGAGGAGAGAAGGACATAAATAAAAAGGGGGGGATGTGTGACCTTTTACCCCACTTTCCCCCATTCTTGTACTATTCGTATTCAGATGAATGAATAAACTGTCACTTTAGATCCCCCAGCTTGTCATCAATTAAAGAGGAGACTTCAGAGATGCCTTAGTGAGTCCCATTTGTTTTCACTGAGATTTATAGGTACTGAGACAGTTCCTTTACCTCTTATTGGCACTGAGGGATATGGATCCACCTGAAAGCTGTGAGGCCAAAAAGCTCCAGTGACAGGCACCTGCCAAAGCCCAGTGGGTAAAGTGCTGAACTTCCTTCTGCTGGGATAAACTGTTCACCGAAGAAATCTTACCTCTCCTTATTTAAAGGACAACAGGGGTAGAAAAAAAACACCCTTATTTATACGACCATGACACACACGTTTGAGCATAGACAGTCAAAGGCTTCTGGAAGTCTGACTGATGATTTCACCTCAGCCATACTAAACTGATTGCTTCTCACTAAATCCCGTGTGCAATGAGATAAGGTATTACAAGACCTTACTTCCTTTACAGAAACAGCCACACTTAGCCAGTTGCCCAGGGATGCTTCTATTACATCACTACTATACAAAATAAATTCACTTTATTTGAAATTGTATAAAGAGAGATTGTTCCTGCTAAGGTTTGGCTGTGTTTAATGCAAGATAATTAAAAATCTTTCCACATCTTGCATGCCTATTAAAGCGCTGTAATTGTACCTGCTAGGAGAGCGCCCTTCCAGAGAACTCATTCAGTATCAGCAAAGTTGTGAGACGCTGGGGCCCTTTTCTAGCCATCAGTGGGAGTAGCTGCAGTCCCAGTGATTAATGCTGCTATTAAGTTACAAGGAAAACTCTCCATCTGATGGTCCTCTGACTCAGCCATAAGCAAACTTGCTTTATCTCTCATCCTCCAGCCTGGGCCCCCTCCCTTGCTCCTTTTCCACATCAACAGAGGAAAATATAGGACAAGATGAAAGAGCCGGGCTAGGGCTTTCATTAGCATACCATGTCAAGGAAGAAGAGGTAAGAAACTCAGGGAAGGACTCACTGCCCAATTCATACCCCCTAACTGATGCCAGGGTGTGCAATGTGAAACAACATGATTGGTGTGTAACATTTAATGCCATCAAGTGTTGATGCCTTCTGCCAATACCTCGTGTCATCCTTGTGCATTGTTCTTAGGCACGCTCTAGTTTTAATCCTGCCTTACTTCTGACCACATTCTTACTCTCAAGAGGTATGTGATCAGCATAGGAAGAGAGTGAAGCTCCCTGCTGCCTAGTTCAGCGTCACCAGTACAAACAAACCCCATCTTTTGCTGTAATACCCTTTCCTGATGCTCTCCAGTGCCATGCCGCAGCAGCCCAAGCTGGCAGACACTGCTCTCACCAACCATTCAGCAGCTGAGTGAAGGCTGCAGCCCCAGAGCTGAGCAACCTGCTTTGTAGCTCTGTAGGGAGCCCCAGGGACCTCTGGGGAAGGAAACCTGCAAGGGGTCATGGTGTTCTTGCTGTGTTTTGGAGCGCAGAGCTCATAAACCCACCCTGCGGAATATCTCCCTTGAAAGCTTTGTATTTCAAGCCACTTTATCAAATAGTCTGTCACTTCATCTTAACTTTATTAATCTCTCTTACTAAACCTGCTTAAACATACCTTTTACTATGCCACGTAATAAGGCAGTATTTTATCAGGAGGTTTCAGTGCATACAGAATAATTTACAGCACCTGAGGAGCAAGCCAAAATACATTTATAGTTTCACTATCTGTTGCTTTTTACTACTGTATGTATTTTCATGCACGGTGTATTCAACCTGAAAAGACAATGCAAACCCAAGCAAACAATACTCACAATGAGCACTGAATAACCACTTTCATATTGCTGAAAGATCAAAACCAAGCTAGACATTGTCACTTGCCAGTAGAGGTTACAAGTGACACAGCAGGTCAAAGGGGGAAGGAGGGAAAACCCATCAATGCATTGCCCAGCGAGATTTTGCTTGTTAAGCTGCCCAGCTAAGTTTCTGTGCCAAGATTTTTTTCCTTAGTACGTTAACTTCTTCTATGGATGAATATATCCTTTTACAGCTAGTCCCAACGTGGTACGCTCTTGAGTGGCTCCAGTAAAAGCAGCACTGTCTTCTGTCTCTGGAATGGACAGGGAAGGATGGCATCTCATGTCAGGAGAGTCCAACCCTTTCTGCTACAGGGCCCAAGACTGTGATCCACCCCCAAGGCAGTGTGTAAAACCAATCCTTCAGGATACGGCTTCCACAAGCCCAGTCCTACTCTCACCTCTTGCCTCCTTGTTCTCACTGTAGAAAAAAGTGAGCAGCAGTTCCCAGCAGATGTTTGTGCCTGCTGGATTTCATTGCTTGTTTCATCCATTTTCTGATTTGAAAGCCTTCTTATCTGGCTGGGGAAGATGCTGAGCAGCTCCTTCACGAGGCACTCTGTGTGCCCCAGCTCCCACCTGGCCCCAGAGGAACCACAGTCTGATCCTCCATAGCAGCATGGGGTACTGATGATGCTTTTTCCTTTCCCCCATCTTTTGCTTATCACACAGCTACTAAGCTTCCATGCTTTTCTAGGAAAAAGCTACCTACAGCCAAAAGGTACCTCAAACTTGCTTGAATCTCACTACAATGCATGAAATAGTACTATAAAATGTAGGAATGGAGGAGCAAGTCCTGCAATGTCTTGCATTTCCCTCCCATCTACTATACCCATGGCAGGGGGGTGCTGGAACTAGATGATCTTAAGGTCCTTTCCAACCTAAACCATTCCATGAGTCTATGCTCTTATCTTCAATACAGAGCAAAACAGGCTGCTGTGGTTACACAGAGCCTCATGAAAGAGCATAGGCAGGACTGAACTACAGGAATCTGCTCCCCTCCCTCCTTACCATCACGTGTCAGCAGTAGCCTCCGGCAGCCATCTACCTGTGTGCTGCCTGGAGCTGGCACAGGAACCTCTCCAGCTGCATGCTCCCCATCGCACTGATGGCAATCTTCAGAGAAAGAAACATGTTAATAACCGAGAAGTTGTAGATGGTTTTCAAACAACTCTTCTTTTCAAATCATGTTCTCCACACTGTCTGCTTCTACAACAGACTGGTGTGAGAGCATCAAATGGATGTTCTATGTGGGCAGTAGCACATGACTTGCCAACGCTTTGCACCCTCTGAAAATGAGAAATGATCCCACTGAGCTCTACATAAGCAAGTCCTCTGCCATGTAAGTAAAAACTGGTGTACGTCCATGCCTGAAGCCAAGTTAAATTACAGAGTTTGCAATTAAAGCCACATGAATTGGTCAAGAATCACTGCAGGGAATGCCCAAATTGCCTGTGGCAATGCAGAAGGAATAGTCAACACCCAGGCAACTGCAACGCACTAGGAGTGCTGTCAAAATGCTCAACCTTGCATTAGAAATGACAGAAAACCATTATTCCTCATCCACCTCCTCCGCTCTTTCCATAACCTTGTAAGCTGCTGTCTGGGCCCTCTTTTCCCTGCTGATACACCCTAGGCCATTGAAGGAACTCTCACAGAGCAGGTATTCTGTGCTTCTCATCACCCCAGACACATTTCTCTGTATTTTCTCCAGCTGTACAAATTTGGTTTTGAGATAGAGATGCCAGAGCCATAGATGTGCAGTGACATGCTGATGCCTCCCCTTCCATTCACCCTCTCCTTCCTAAAAATTACTGGACTTGTTTCTTGGTTTTGGTTTGTTTGCTGTTTTTTTAACGCGGATCAGGCAGATTTTCACAGCTCAGTTATAACTCCAGACCTCATTCTTGTATTGCAGCCACCAGCCTGGTACACATCACGGTATACATAACAGGGGGATTGTTTCCCCCCTCATCATCGGGTGCGTCACCTTGCACTTACCTATACTGTATTTTGCCTGGTATTTCAGCCAGTATCACAAAGTCTTTCTGCAGCCCTTCACAACCAGCCCTCAACCTCCTCACCCTCATGGCTCAGAATCGCCTGCAGATGTGCTCACACCACAGCTCACCCTCTCCCTCATCATTGACAGATACGGTGAAGAGCCCAGTCTCTAGCAAGACATGGCTGATGACTTGCCCCCATGGCCATGCTTCTGCATTCACTTTTCCTTCCCCGGGGGGTGACATCTCTCATGGCAATAGGTGAAGGCTTCTTGGTTTTCAATAATTCTTTAATTACCGTAGCACTAATCTTGTCTTTAACTGGCTTTGCTCTCTCGGTAATTACACTGTGCGGGTATTTATGGGTGTAGTGGATACGTGGGACGAGAGATACACAGAGTACCCATAAAAGTTAAGATTTTTACTCCACCCAAATGCTGACTTCAGCTACAAACAGCAAACCTGTGCGTGCTCTCTCCCACCTGAGTGAGGCTTTCACAGAAGCCCATGTGCTGCTCCCGGAGCACCACCAGACCAGTGGTTTGAATACCCAACACGTTTGCTGGTGCCACATTTGCCACTGGTGAACGTTGCTTTCCTGTGCCTGAAACAAAGCTTAGTCCAATCATTCACTGTCATTATTAAAGGATTTTTGTAATTATGGCATCAGATCCCATCCCTTCCCCAGAGCACAACCAACCAACCGGGCAGAGGGGCACAGGGAATGCTGCAGCAGGGCCTCAACCAGGAAAGGCCTGGCCTTTCTCAGTCCTGAAGGCATTTAACCTTCAGGCCAGCCTGTTGTTCACCCCCAGACAGCAGCCACAAAGGGGTACCAGACACAGAATTGTGGATGAGATATGCTTCCACGCTTGCTTAAGGAATGCCCTTCTTCCCAGAGGCTGCACAGTGTCCGTGTGTGGAAGACAGGCTCTTCTGGCACGGAAAGTTCATCAGATTTGGGAAAGGTCAGATACACATTCACCCCCAAGAAACATACAAGAAACGTGATGACCCCATGCACCCCCCTCCCTGCTACTCAGAGTCTGCTAACACACATCTCAGCAGTAAGTGCATGCCCACACACAGTCATTATCAGGACAGAAATATTACTCTGAGACAGCTCTTCATGCACTAACTTAGAGTGAAAATAACTAAGAAATACATCTATTCCTTTCAAAAATGCTAAGACCGTCATGCTAAGTACTGCGCATCTGTGTGTGTTTTTCTCTTTTAGGATACTTCCATATTTGTGCCAGGAGTGTTGAATCCTGTAAACATGTTAGCATTGTGTGCACTATCTTCACTTGTCAGCAGAGAAAACACAAAAATGGATTTTCTTCTTTTCAATTGTCTAAACATTCAGAGCTGGATATGCCCTACATACCGGACCCATGAGGTTTACATTAATAAATTGTGGCTCGAAGGAGAAGGACATTTATGGCATATTTTTACATAGAATGATTTGAACTGGAAGAGACAAAAAATAGTTGTTGTGGCTTTTTTATCCTTACAGTGACTCCAGGGTTGGAGAAGCACCATCTGTTTTCATTAAAATAAAGCAAGGTATTTTCTGACCTTGTTCTGTATTGACTTTTTTTCCGATGACCCTCTTTGATAATAACTGTCTTTATGCTTCATCGCAGACCAGCACAGACAAGGTCAGTGCATCTCTATGTAAAGGAAATGTATATTAATCCTTGCAGTAATACCTACGCTCATACATGACTGTCCATACTTTTCTGTGATACTGGCTGTAGAATATATCAAGTAAGCATTGCTATCCAAGTACTAGTTAGGTAACACTTCTGGGAATCTTGGCAATATTTACGCCAAA
The DNA here is from genome assembly GCF_037157495.1 of Lathamus discolor. Lineage (NCBI taxonomy): Eukaryota > Metazoa > Chordata > Aves > Psittaciformes > Psittacidae > Lathamus > Lathamus discolor. The sequence continues at coordinate 71,672,582 of NC_088885.1, forward strand.
TGTTGTTTCCACATGCACCTACACAACACAAACTCCAGTGCCAATAAATACGACAGCACATTAAACCTTTCTGATAGGTACTCAGTGTCTTTCAGATAACTATGAGAAAGTACAAGGAAAAGAAGATGGGATCCCTGCTGTAACATCACTGTTTCTCAGCTTGTCCCTATAGGGTTCCACTCATATGCAAAACCTTGAAGGACTGCTGCCTTCAACTCATCAAGATCAAATGCGTGCTGATGAATTTCCTCTGTTAATCCAGGCCTGAGGGCTCACAAGAATGGGTTTTTTGTATTCATATTTTGAAATCCCTTGTGCAGGCTTCAGAAGACGCAGCTTTCTGCAAGTCTTCATGTCATCTCCCAATAACTCACAACCAAAAGGAAACCACCAGGAAGGACTGCAGCTCAGATGTTTCAGAGAGTTAAGAGTTTCCCATTTTTTATAAGAGAATTAATGGAAAAAACTACCAAGAAGGGTCATAAAAAAAATAATCCCTTTTTGATTCAACTGGCTTTAATCTCTCCCTCACTTTCAGCGAGGACGGCTCCCAGGGGTGGTCCCAGATCAGATGCTGTACATGAAGCAGCTGCATTTCAGAGCACAGTAAATCACTTGCAGAGATCCAAATTGGCCACAGATGCAGAGCCAGCTCATCCAACAACGTACAGGACAGTAACGCTCAGGAAGCAACTTTAGTTTCATCAACTAAGGTAGCTTGGGTGACGCCTTTGCCTGCAGCACTGCGCTGGCTTCTGCAGCAGCCAAAAAAAAGCTGCTGAGTGTGGACAATTCACGGAACAGATTAAAAAGTAGCTGAGCTGACACATGTGCTTTGAATATCATCTTCTTTCTGTGTACGATTCAATCCGAACTCCTCAGGCATCAAATGGTGGACTGGGGATGTGGGGGGTTTTTCCTCCATGATTGAAAAAAAAAGAAAAATCTCCAATTATTTTCTTTTTTTTAAAGGATCAGCTTAAAGTGATTTGTGCGCACCTAAAAATATAGAAAGCACCACACTCAGTATTGTATAAACATTCAATCATAGAATGGTTTGGGCTGGAAGGGACCTTAAAGATCACGTAGATCTGACCCTCTGCCACATGAAGGGACACCTTTCACTAGACGAGGTTGCTCAAAGCCCTGTCCAGTCTGGCCTTGAATACTGCCAGGGATGGGGCATCTGCAACTTCTCTGGGCAACCTGTGCCTCAGCACCCTCATAGTGCAGAATTTTTTCCTTATATCCAGTCTAAATCTCCCCTCTTTCAGTTTAAAGCCATTCCCCTTTGTCCTGTCACTACATGCCCTTGCAAAAAAGCCCTCTCCAGATCTGTTGCAGGCCTCCTCTAGGTACTGGAAAGTTGCTCTAAGGTCTCCCTGGAGCCTTCTCTTCTCCCTCTTGAGTTGTTGCCTGCAGAGCTGGATGCAGGACTGCAGGTGGGGTCTACAAGAGCAGAGTCGAGTCACCTCCCTCGACCTGCTGGTCACACTCCTTTTGATGCAGCCCAGCATACAGTTGGCTTTCTGGGCTGCGAGCGCACACTGCTGGAACCCCCACGTCCTTCTCCTCAGGGCTGCTCTGAATCCATGCTCTGCCCAGCCTGTGTTTGTGCTTGGGATTGCCCCAATCCTAGTGTAAGACCTTGCACTTGGCCGTGCTGAACTTCAAAAGGTTGGCACTGGCCCACCTCTCAAGTGCATCAAGGTCCCTCTGGATGGCATTCCTCCCCTCCAGCCTGTCGACTTCACCACACAGCTCAGTGTTGTTGGTAAACTTGCTGAGGGTGCACTCAACCCCACTGTCCATGTTGCTGGCAAAGATGTTAAACAGTACCAGTCCCAGTACCAATCCCTGAGGGATGGCATTCATCACTGGCCTTCACTTGGACATCAAGCTGTTGACCACAACTCTGGGTCAACCAACCAGTTCTTTACCAAGTGCTCCATCTGTCAAATCCATGACTCTCCAGTTTATTCAAGATAGTGATATTTTTAATGAAATGTGCTTTTTGGTATACTTCACGAATCACATATGTAGACGACGGCTTCATGATAGTTTACAATAACCAAAGTTTTGCCAATACTCCTGCACAGAGCCCACGGGAAAGGTGCTTGGCTGTCTCCAAAATCAAAGTATCCTGTGCACCACTACTCTTCTATTTCTCGAAACCTGATAACAGCACATGTGCAGGATTTCAAAGGTTAAAAGGTTTCTTTACTGTCAAAACTCAGGGAATTTTATGTTTTTCAAGTGTCTGCTCTGGCTGATCACAGCTATGCTATAACCTCCAAACCAGCAAGAAGACAGTAATGACCTGCAAGGAGCCTGAGCTCTGTAACTAGTTTTTAAACTAGTTAAACAGGGGGAAATAGGAGGGGATGATAAAAATCAGACAGTTGTTTTTACTCATGGAGCTTTGCAAATACGCCAAACACTTCCGAATCCCACCATAGTTCAGAAGCAGGGGACCTGCTGAATGGCCTGTGGCATCTACAGGGCACAGAATGGAGATCTATGTTAACAGGGGCATTCAATATGCAACAAGGGTAGGATTCAGTCCAATGCCTCCCTAGAGCCTGCTGCAAACTGTGGAGAGACCCTTTGACTTTCATGGGTCAGTGCTACAGAAAACCAAATCAGAACACCACACAGAGGGGAAAGGAAAAGGTAAAAGCAGATTGCAAAGAGCTGGAGTGCTCTCCAAGAGGTTGGAGCACCCAGCTTCTGGAGGAACAACCACTGCTGCTACCAAATGACATGACACAGTATGATGCAGAGGTATTTGCGATTCAAAAGGATGAGTGTGCCGGAGGCAGGAATGGGAGCCAAGTAAATCCTCCTCTCTCCCGACCTGAGCACGACAGCAGAGGAAGGAGTTGACACCAGGTAGGTTTCGCTTTGCTAAAAGGATTTTTTGTTTTGGTTTGGTTTTAAATCAACTTGCCTGCACCTGTCAGGGAGAAACCATCAACTCGGTGTAATCACAGAGATCTAGAGGGCAGCTCCTCCAGGATCATCCATCACACCCTGGTCCGGAGGAGTTGAAAAAGTTGTAATAAACACACTGCAAGCAAGCAAAGGCTAGAAGGCAAGATCAAAAGGTTTACCCGGCATGCCTAGCCATGGGAATGGGGAGTGCAGCTGCGTACATGAAAGGGTTACACCCAAAAAATGAATACGATTGCCAAGCAGGGTGGAAAGAAATTCTGTTTACAATTGCAAAGCCTCATGCTTCCATCATCAGCTGTTACAGAGCAGGAATCCTTCCCTGCAGAATTTTCCAGTTACCTTCCTTGACTTTTTCTGCAAGTCGTTTCCTTTCTTAGGATTTGTTTGAAAAGTTCTTCTCTGTAGTGCTGTTCCCATGCAAACCAAGAACTGAAAAAACAAAACCCAAACCCCAAAAAACTCTGATGTCATCGGATGAGCTGTATATGCCAGTTCAGACAGGAGCATAATGGAAAAAAACCCCAAACACCCCCAATTATTTGCTCGGCATCAGATTCAACTTTTCAGCTTTACCTGTAACAAAAATAGTGATAACTTCTTGTGTCCTTATACAGGGTCCCATCAATGAAGTCATTTGAAGTTTTACTACACACTCCACCCCCTCCAAAACCAGGAATTTAAGAAGTAAAGCAAGCTGCCATTGGTCTCCTCTCCCCCAGAGCAAATGCAAGCTCTGAATACGCCTTCATGCTTTTAAAGAGGTGGTCAACTTGAAAACAAAACTTTAAAAGGAGGGAAGAAAGAACACACAAATCTTGGTTGTTGTTTTTCAAAGTACAACTGAAACTGACTGAGCGCTTGCTGGTATTTTGAGACCTGAGAAGCTTAAGACTGAGTCTTCCAGAAGAAGGTATTCAGTACTGCAAAGAGGAGTTAAAAACAAGAAAAAGAAATGAATGGGCATGAAACCTTTTGAGGCCAGTACATCACCAAAGACGAGACAAGGACTTTGCTAGCCCTGGAGGCCATTTTGCTGGGAGGGAATTCAAGCTCCTCCTGTTAAGAGATAAGGCTAAGAAAATCATCAGCGAACAGCTGCACTGAACTACTTCTACTAACACAGCATTCTGCTTCCCTGGGATGGTTTGAAAGTTTGCCGTATTTTTATTGGACTTTCCAATGATGTCAGTTTGAGGCAGGGTTTAGGCGATTAATTGCTAAAGGGTGAGTCTAAAAAGGGTATAATTACTTAAGGGAGTGTCTGATGTGGGAAAGTGGCATTCCAGCTAGTGGGAGAGACAGGCCCATCTCTCCTGGGTCCCAATGAACTCACAGATACTGCATATGAGTGTTCCCCATCCTGCGCAGTTAGTTACAACCGTGCAATGCCACTGACCTCAGTTATTCTTCAGCAATTACTCAGGCAGCAGTGATTTTGTGTCCATCATTACTCGCTGTCACAGTGCTAGGAATGCAAGCACATCTTAAACCTTTAAGATATGTAGCCCTCAAGTTATTGCATCAGGTGATGGTTGCAAAACAGACAATTGCTGACTTCAGTAAGGTTGCATGGGTGTAACTGGGAACAAAATTTGGCCTGTAGCACTTGGAAGGGTTTCACTGAGGATATGGAAGAATCCTCATTTTGAAATAGCAGAGGAAGCCCTACCTCCCCTGCTGCCCATTGCCTGCCCACAAAAGCTGCCCATCCTCCTGTTACGAATGAGACGAATTCCAGGTGCCAACTTCATACATCCATCCTCTAAACCTCTCCTTTAAATTCACCTCTCCCACAAATGCTGATGCGAGGCTACAGCTACCCCGGGAGTAAAACTGCTCTTAATGAGCCACAGTTTTGGCATGCCTGATGTTCACTTCCTTCCCACACAGATCCGTGTGTCTTTTGCCTGTACTGCCCCTTGTGTACAAAGCAAACTCCCCGGAGGTATCACCCACTGGAGGCTTTTGCAAGAGCCGCTGTGTTGGTCTGGGAGCTTGTCTCTCTTTGTGGTCCTGGCTAACGTGACTATGAGATAGCAAAAAGCATCAGCTAAGAGCTGGCTCAAGTCCGAAGGTGCTCTTATCATACACCAACACCCTAAAGGCATTCACGGCTCACAGCACAGCACACACTGACAGCTCTATGCAACCTGTGCCTTACGTTGAAGGATTTCAGTTGTGTCATCTTATTTTTCTCCTTCACTTGTTCCCTTTCAGTACAAAACTCATAGGTTCTCCTGGCTGCACTACCAGTAACAGCTACCTTCAAAACTTGATTAAAGTGCACTTCATTTTCATTTAAGCCTTACCACCAAACTAATTTCGTTACTCGGCTCCCATTTCTAACGCTTCTAGCATCCCAGCCAATACAAAGCAAAAGAACATTGCACCACCCAGCCTCACCAAATATCAATAAAATGCACTCATTAAGCATTTTTTGAAGCTATGCACAGAGCAATACAAAGAGCACGGATATTGTTAATCCCATACAAATGGTAATCCTTCAGTTCTGCACAGCATAACCCATAGGCAGCCACAGGGCACTCAGCGTAATTGACGGACTCTCCCTTAAAAGGGCTCAGCTGGTCACAGAAGGCTGATGTCTGGGTTCTATTTAAGTGGAACTCACTTAGCAGTAGCATCTGTGGGTACTGCTACTGCTTACCCCAAATGAAAAAGAGGAAAGAGAGTTCCTGGTTCACCTGTGGTGGGAGGTCCATGTCCATAGAACATGTTTGACAGGGACTTCCCAGTGTCTCGAGAAAGTTTGGTATTTAAGTACTTGGAAAGCCAGCGCTGAAGGCAAGTTCAGATTGTTTTGTGACTCCTTTACGCAATAACAAATTTGCCCTTTTTTTTTTAATAAACACTACAATTGCAAGCTGGAGCTTGTTCAGCTTTGAGGAAAGATCAAGACTGGCTTTTCTCTCCACCATCTATCATCTATATAAGATCAAAACACATCTTCATGCAAGCACTTTGGATGACCGAGAGAGGTCACTACACAGAGGGTATTTTCTTCTTTCCTCAGTACTTTGCAGTGCCATAAGCAGTAATCATTACAAGTTTAAGAAAATAAATACCACACGTAACTGACCCTTCTGAACTTTCCTTTGAAATCCTTTAAAAGCAACTTTGAAGGAATTGCTCACTTTCTCCTGCTGCACTAATAGTAAATGTACAAGACCACCCAAAACGTGACACATTCAAGAAACCATGTGCCTGTCTCCCCTACTCGGCTAGAACTCTTAGCTCCATTTTAAGTCAGCCTTAGAGCCCACTCCCTTCGGTTGCACCAGGAGTTGAGCCTTTAGCAGAACTGAGCCCTTGTCTGGTCCCTCCCCAATCCCAACAATGAATCGCACCCCGTACTGCACTGGTGCTCCTGATGTCATGGAGGCAAGTCACTGCAGATCTGCCACCTCAGTCACGTACCCCTGCAGGGAGTGGCTTCTCAAACATGTCAAAACTGCCATGAGAAGAGTCTCCAGCCAGCTCTCCCTGCTGTTTCTTTGTTCTACCCCATATGTATGTAGCTGGTGTGTAGTCTATGATGAAGGTGAGGAGCCGAGGTCAGGTTGGACCAACAAGGGAGGGGAACTGGCAAACACTCAGTAATAGGTCAGAGGCAGCATCCAGAATGAGCAATGGTGCAGAAGGGGCTGGAGAACCACAGAGTGCAACTCCTTCTGCTCCTCGTCAACTGCTCTTTCCCCTCTAGCTTTGTCTACCAAGACATTGCTCCATCACTTGAGCTATCACCATCTCCAAAGAACAACTGTTTCCTGTATTTGCCACTACTAGAGCAAAGCAAATTGTATAAACCATGTGTTTCACGCGCTATGGTTTTACCTCCTTTTTTTCTTCAATGGCCCAACTATTTGTCAGACCTGAGGTCTACCACGCATAGTCCACATAAAGGCCTGTTTGTAGCCCAAAGAGACACAATGCTCTGCAACACATGCACACTTATAGTCTGAAAGCTCATGCCTGGACCATAGAATGAGAAACCTGACGAGGACAGCGGACAAACGATTCCTCAAGTTTCTTTTCTAACCAGAAGTATAAAGCCATGAAAAGTAACACCTTATCTCAGGCACACAAGTTAGAAATTTTCCTTTAAACAGCAACAACCAGCAAACACTCTGCTCCACATTTCTAGTCAGCATCAGCCTTCATCTAATCCTGCCAGCTCACAGCTCGAGGCTCTGTACATCCCAAACTCAAACCCCGGCATGCAGACTAAAACTGGTCCTCTTACCGCCTCAGAGCAAACGTTACCCCAACCAACCTTATGCACCTGACCCCACCTCAACACTCAACCCTTTCCAGATCCAGCGAGAAGCCTGTTTACCCAGCCCCATCTCTCCAAACCTTGCCTCCAACCTGCTTTGACTCTTTATAGGCTAACAGCAATCTTACCAATATGATGACTTTAACTTTTACGCCTTAAGAACACCAATCTGCACAGTGAAGAATCCAGAAAGAAATTACACCTTTTAAGACTTGCTGTCCCAATCTCTAACCAGTGTTGGTAACAGACCAGCAACATCTCCCTGCTCAGAATTCAGCATGATTTTTGATGGTACAGACATTCACTCAGACTTTGCAGAGCTGTCCATCCTGAGTCTCACCCATCTTTCAGGCAACCCACAGTCAGGGCTAAGGATGGAGAAGAATGAACAGATAATTTCATTGCTGGATCCTGTAAGTACCACCAAAGTACTCCGATTCCGAGCAGAACCAGCCTAGCAAGCTGCTGGATGCATCTGATCATGGGTTTAGATTAGGGAGTGAAGGGGCTGAAGAACCAGCTTTATTTCTTACTCCTTTAGCTGCCAGAGGACCGGGATGACAGCTGGTGCTGATCATACATCCCAGGATGATGCCTGGGGAATACAGGACTTTCCTGTTTCCTGTAAGGCTAGAGCTGGAACTCAGCGCTGAAAGCTGGAGGCAGTGGACAGCTAGATGTGCCCCTGGACCCTGAGGAGCAGTGGGGGCTGCAGCTGGCTGCAGAGAGAATACCAGCCCTGGATGAGCCTGGGAAGAGGGTGACAGCCCAGAGTTCATGCTGGACTGATTTCAAGGGTTGGGGCTTGGATTAGGTACAGGGACGCAAAGCAAAGCTTAAGGGCAGGAATGCCAAGTAAACACTCTGGATCTAGCAGCCTCCCAGAAGACAGCTATGAACCCAGCTTTCTATCCTCATGTCCCCACCACCAGCATTCATGCCAGCCCTTAGCCCAGTGCTAATGCCAGAAGAAGGGTCATTGCCTTTCATCCTGCCCTACTCCGCAATACAGGTTGTTGTCTTCAAAAATAAGCCAGAAAGAAACAACACACACTCAAAATCCCCACGCAATACCTGCCAGCTGCAAGTCCTGCCCAACAGTTCCAGCCTCACGGCCTTTGCAAACTCCAAAGCAGACATGGGTGTCTGGGCTAGATTAGAGAGTGTCTTAAATCTAGTGCTGTAGGCTAGGTCTAGCATTCACGCTGTTGCTCAGGAGACCTTACAGTTCTGTGCAGGCTGCAGACGTCAGAGGCAGGCTGCCACACATCAGGAGAAAGGGACAAGTTTGTTCTTACGTCAATCCTTTGAAAATAAAACAGCTGGGGAGTGGGGGGAAAGAGCAGCTTTAACTCAGACTGTGTTTAGGGCTAGTTACTGTGGCAAAACAATTCAATTGCTAACTGCTGCATTACACAAAAGGCTGGTATTTATGCCTGTGAATTTGGACAATTGTAGAACAGCATCCTTACCATTTTGTAGATTTTCACCACGAGCCTTCATACCTACAGGGGGGGAATATCCCCTTGGTGTTGGTCATGTGCCATCTAGAACCTCATCCTAAACCCAGCACTAATAGTATTACTGCAGCCCCTGCCTGGCCCAGCCCACAATAAATTAAACCCCAGCACATCAAAAAGTATAAACCTTTCTCCAAAAACGACATATCCAGTCTATGTGCCATGTGAAAACACAGCGGCATTTATAGAAAGTTATGTACAGAACTGAAATATCAGTAGCACTTTATACGTATTAATGAAGGCCGACATAGTCTGAGCAAGAACTTACTTCTCCCCCTAGAGGATATGAAAACTAGCACAACGAACGTAAGATTATGTCAAGACCTGGAAAATAAAGAGACGCTAAGGCAGAGGGTCAGGTTTTGCTTTGAAAATTTGTCTAGCAGTGTTTTAGAAGGACCAAAATTACACCTGTAAAAACAGCAGAGTTAAAAAGTTATGTATTCATTTTAGCAGCAATGCCTTAGAAAGCTCAAAGTAAATTCTCAATTAGCTTTTTGCATTTAGACAATCTGTGAAGCTGTTTGCTACAGAACACACTAAAAGTTCATTGAGAGTGACAAAAGTTTCTTTAGGTCCTTCTTCACTCACCGAGCGCCCAAATCCTTCCATTTCTTTGGTGGGAAGAAGTGATGACAGGCAGGTCCCCGTAACCAGCCAAGAGACCCCTACACACTTTCCCACCCCAGTGGTCCCCCATCATTCTGCAAGCACACCCCAGGGGAGAAGCCCAGGGTGAAGGGTACACAGAGGCAAAGCACAAGCCACGTCCTGTATCTGTGCATCACATTTACAGTATCATACTCCAACTGGCTATACAATTCTGCAGGTGAAAATAGCAGGTAAAAATTCAGCTGGAGCACCAGGTAAGCAGTTCTGGAATCCACCTCTCGCCTTTGCACCCCTTCATCATTAGCTTCTCCACTAGCTTTGGACCACAAACTACAGGACATACTGGTCCTCAGAAAATGTTGGCCTTGCTGCTTTTGTATCTTGGAAGGACCGCAGGTGTGACTCTTGCCTGAGCACACATGCCAAAAGCAAGCATGCAGCCTGCCACAGCTGGTTTTGCATTGTTTAATCAAAATATTTCAGCACAGAAATTAAAACCCTCTAAGGAGACATATCCTTATGCACAAAGCTGGTTTTACTGGCTTCATCATGGGGAAACCAAATCTGCAGAACTCCACCTTTCAATGTTTCTCTTGCTACATATAATATATAGTGTGGGAGAAACAACAAATTCGTACCTGCCACAGACCTCAGAACCAAGACAAAGCCTGATGCCAACTGCTCAGAGTTGCAAACCAGCCATATGGTACTGTGGGACTTCAGGGAGATGGGAGGTGAAAACTGAACTTGTTTGCAGCTAAGCATATCTTAGCTAGGAGGATCTGCCTCCCAGTCCTCCCTGCAAGTCCTAGTGAATGACTGGGGAGATAGGACTACTTGGGGATGCCCTGGAAGATAGGATTAATTGCTTTTGTAAGTTTTTATCTTTGACAGCAGAGTTGCAAATACTCCCATTCCACATCCTTAAGCTTTCAAATGTCACTAAATCTTTTGGCTGCAAATTCCCAGAACTGCATTTTTCCAAGCGTCTGACCTATGCCTGAGAATTTGATGTCCTTACACAAGGTACTGGTATTCCTGCCCTGGCAAAACTACTCTGTCCGCACAACTGCCAGCAGCAGGGCACACTGTAAACATGCTGGTATGGCAAACAAAATGTGTGGGCCTCGTCAGATCCTAATACCTGTGGGAAGGGGAATAAACCCTACCCCATCATATATTGGTATCAATAGAGCATAACTGAGTATCTGTGCTGCTTTGAACTTGGAAGCTTTTTCTTTAGCACAAGATACAAAGCCATGCCATCCCACCCACATCCGCCCCTATCAGACCAGTGCCTTTTGGTAGTTATGTCTGATATTTCTTACTGACTATTCTGTTGCTTCAGCCACCACCAGACAGATGGTTCATCTCAGGGTCTTGGCCCAAAGAGCTCCCAGCCCACCCTATTCTTGTGGACTGCCTCACTTCTATACATCTCAAGCCCGCAATGGCCAGGACACGTGAACTGCCCTCACCACCCACATCTACAATCACATACACTGCTGCAACAGTTATCCCCAGGCCATCTGCACTTGGACATGGGCTTTTCTGGCATGCTCTACCTCAGGTGCTCTGCTAACACCCTGACTATGTAAACATGCCCTAGAGAAACACCTGAGGTAGATAGGTCCTACTTGCACAGCCGGCACAGACAGTCCTGCTGCACACCACTGCAAGCGAGGCTGCAATCTTAGATGACTGATCTGGGACCACCTTCATGCTACAGAATGGCTAGAGCCAGGCAAACTTGATCAGGCTGTGGTGCACAGCCTAGGGGTAGACAAGGTTACGTGGGCTGTGATGTTTCCTCAGGCACAGACGATAGCAGCCTCCTTTCTCTGAAGCGTCTCCTCAGGTAAAGGAGGTAAACACCCTACAGTGGGAGACACATTTGGGCTCTGGGGGCTTCCAGCCTCTTTGCCAAGAACTAGCATCTGTCCTTCTCTTCAGAGCAGCCAGCCCAAATGAAAGGGTTACTGTGTCTTGTGTCTGACAGCCCCTGGCTCGCACTGATCAGCCACAGACCAGTTTCCTGGTAGAACCACCCACTGCTGGACTATATGAAGCTTCTTAGAGATTCACATGTACTTAGCCCACTTCACCAAAAACACTAAGGTCTGCTCAACAGACAACCTGTTGCTGGAGGAAGGCAACAGCTTGGACACAACTTCCCCCTAACCCTTACATACACTTCCTGGTGCACACACCTTTATGAACCACAACTGCCATCACAGATGCACACACCATAACCTGTCACTCAGCAGGAAGAATCCTCAATACAATGGGATTTCAAGGACAAAAGCGCACAAAGCTATCACTGTTTCTGTCACCTTCAGCACTGCACCTATGAACACAATCAGTCAAGTTCAGGGCAGCCATTAAAAAGGCCACCTCTGCCTGACTATTGCACTACACAAGCTCCCATGTTAGCAAGGAAAAGCAGGAAATAATGCCATACATCTAGCAGCATCTCAGCCCCTAGCATTAAGACAAATGGCCATCAACAGCACTCCCTCACCTCTGAATGCAGGTCTTGCAGCTCCTCCTCCCTTCACTACCGAGTCAGAGGCTACCCCCCTTCTTACACCTGATGTAATGCCATTTTCCAAAACAGGTATTTCATCTCAGTCTCCCAACAAACATCCCCACTTGATGAGGAAATACCAGTCTTGCTTCCCAACACGCTCCAGCAATACTGCCTACACTTAATGAATACTATACACGAGAGTGCTGTAAATCCTTGTATGGATAGGGAGAAAGAGAGCAGAGAGAGAGTGATGACCAGTTTCTCTCTCACCAGGTTTCTAGCCAAAGGGGATGTGAAGGTCACACCGGGGAATAAACCACATGTGCCATTGGACAAGATCATCTCTCTTCTGGGTGTGGGAGTTGAGGAGCAGAGAGAAGGAAGCTTCAGCATGTCGCTGACCAACCCATCATTGCTGGATACCTATGATGGATAAAAGCTGTCCTCTGTCAACAGAAAATGCATGTCCTGTAAGCATAAACCCCTGAGGTCATCAGCTCCACCCCTAATGTGGGATAACACAAACATCAAGATATTTACTGGAATCAGAACCTTCCTCTGTGCTGGCACAGGGAATTCTGAAACTACAGGCAGTGGGAGAAGGCAGCTGATGTGCTATACAGCATGGGGAGGACACCTCTCCCAAGACTTGTCAACCTCAGTAGCCAAAGAGGCTGCCAAGAGAGGTGGCCTGTCTTCAGTACAGCGCCTGTGCCTCAGCGCAAGTGGGTCTGCCAAATTCTCCCTACTGAAGAGCTGGGGCACCTCAGCACAACATAGACTGGTAATGCTGAGCCATACCATAGAGAGATCCTGTCACTAGCCTTTAGACAGCCTTGAATTCAAACATACGTGACTGATCCTGACAGCAAATACCCATCTGACCAGCTCACAAAATAATTGGATCATAATATTTTTAAGAGAAGGAGTACCCTATTCTGTGATCCAAGGAAAAAAGGAAAGATCATCAGGCTTTGGTCTGCTTGAGTCCACCTGATGACAGCTTCAGAAGGGCACAGGGCAACGAGGACAGCTGCCTCCCAGATCACGAAACTCAGCTTTCAGTAAGAAAATGTCAAAGGGGATGCAAGCACAGGGAGGCAGCAAAGGCACAATGGCAGGAGGGTTATCCACAGGTGACTGCAGAAGACAGCTAACAAAATTTGCTTCCGTACCGCAAAGAAGGCATGGGCCTTTGAATGGCCATTCTGCCTCCTCCAGAAATCTGTTTGAACTGAATCTTTGAATAGAACTCTGTTCTTTGAACAGCACTCTGCTGTGGAACAAACCGAACTAGCTTGTATGCAGTGTCAGGCAGGGGGGTAAGACCCCAGGAACAAATCAATGCAAGTGTAACAACAGGTTAAAACTGCATAGGTAAAGGACTTTAACATGCACAAGTGTTATTCTTTCCTTTGAAAAAGCCAATGGCATATTACTCTGTTCAAACAATTACACCATGTTATTAACAAAACCACTCTCAGAATTAATACTGTATGTATATAAATAAAGGATTTTTAATTTAAAAAAAGATGGTGACTAAATAACCCACAAGAAACCATCCCTTTCCCCAAGCCAAAGCTGACTTTATTTGCCTTTCTTCATTTTTGCAGTCTTTTCTTTCCGCTTCTTCACATGCTTTGGGATTTTGTTTTTTCTCTTCTCTCTTTGGGCTTCTTTAACCATCTTTTTCCTTTCCTATGAAGAGCCAAACAGCAATCATTTAAAGCCAGAAGAAAAGAGAGACTTTTGAGCAGGTCAATCAATTGTTATATTAACAAGTTAGTTAACACACCACATAAAAGTGAGGTTATCGAGAGGAAGAAATGAAAACTAAAATAAAGTCAATAAGGAATGGTGAGGAGAAAGAAAAAAGGAAGTACAGTTTGGAGGTGGAGCTACAAGCTGCACACTGGTAATGACAAAGCAAAATTCAAACTAGTTAAAACCTGAGCTTCAAGCGACCTTTGAAGAAAGAGAACAAAAGACACTCTTAACTCATGCTATTTACACCAAAGATTACAACAGGATGCCTGATCTAGGTGTTCTGCTACCCACAGGGCTATTATAGCGTGTGTTTCTATATGTTATGCAAAAACACTGACCCAGTAACTACTGGTAACTCAGAACAAGCTGATCATCATCAAGATTGTCAAGAAAAGGTGCTATGCTACTGCAATACACTATAATTTGTGTCAGACAGTGAACAGACTACACTCAGCTAGGAAACACCAAGTCAGCCTAGTAAGACATGGGGATCAGAGTAATTGCTGCTAATCAGTTGTTCATCCTACATCTGAACACACAGGTTACTAAAAACCTCATCCTACTCAAAAAGAAGTCCAAATGAAAGCCTACCTATAAGATGCGAAATGATCAAGACTTGCCTGCTTCGTATCTGAAAGGCAGGAGCTCTAGACTGACAGAAAGTCTCTAGCATTTTTATCTCACAGATATGGAATGAATTAGCCTACCTTTCCTAGGAAGAAAAGCCTAACAAGCAAACACCCAGATCTTGAACCCGTTAAGCCCAGCAAGTTTCATCCTTCTTTTGCAGAGCACCTAAAAAGCTGCCAAAAAGCTCTCACCCATGGATGACCTCTGCAGAAAAGCCTCATGAAAACAGAGAGTACCTGTTCTGCATTTTGGAAAATGAAACCTTAAAGAAATCCACCAAACCCAAACCGTAAGCCCTTTGCATGACTGTGTTACATCTCTTGCCCACAGCAAAGCTAGCCAGTCTCTACTAATGGTACTGCAAAAGCCACTGCGGTACAAACATTGTCATCAAGTCTCCAGTTCTATAGACCAGCTGGGCTCAGCTCCCTGAGCAGAACGTTACTCAGGAACTACAAACCTGAACACCAAAGCCTGGAAGAGTAGCCAGAGGCACTGAAGAGCTGCCCCGGCTTCACTAAATTCTGCTTTGTGTAGCCTTAGAATTCCCTGCAGAGATCTCTCTTCTAGCTTTGTCTAGGCTACAGAGAGCTATGCTATATGTTCCTCTACATTAAAAAACAAAACTAATAAAGCACGCACAATGAGATTCACTTTCTCTGCTCTCATTCTGCACAATGGGAAACATCCATAACTATTCTATGATTCTATGATTCTATAATTTGTTTCAGACAAGAAGTAGCAAGAGCCACTCAGAACTACGTTCATATTTATTTCCTATCACATCAGCAGAAGTGGGAAAAAAGTCAACAATCCCTGGCCAGCTACCTTTTTATCCATGCCAACTTCAGCAGGTTTATCTTTGGGATGTACAGATTCTTTACAGCCTGAATCAGAGTCCTCTGAGCTGCCATCATCATCAGAGTCTGTTTCTGACACATCTGCCTTCTTTTCAAGAAGGGCAGGAATCTGCAATATATATCAAAAGAGAATTGTATCAAACCAAAAAAGACTAATGACAATATACAGACACATATATACTATATACATAAAAAACCCAAACCAGAATCTGCTGCAAAGAAATGCTTGAGCAAGCTTGTCTGCTCTCCTTTACTATAGCCATCACACAAGTCTCAAGAAAAAGAATGAAAAGTAGGTTAATCCAAACTAAGAACAAAGAATCTAGAATGTGCAACACAGATTTTCAGGTCAGAGCTCACACTGCAGCTGTATTGGCACTTCCAAACTAATTTCCATAAGTTAATCAGCGATTTGCTAACATATGTGGAAGCCAATTTAAAATTATGCCTGGATTATACCCAAATCTACCTTGGGGGCATTGTATGTACACTTTATTGTGAGCACACATATCTACACTGGAAAATTCATCTGATTCACTGTGCCACAGCCTGATCCCATCCATGTTTATATATCATAACATTTACAGAGGAGAATCCACATAGGGCTTCTGCCTTTAATTTAATTGCTACAAACTGACTTGTACCCAACCTCTTATCCAACATACTTTACAGAAGTGTCACTGTCAAGTACTTCAAACACAGTAAGGCGTAATATCTTACACCTTATATTGCAGGGTTGTTCTTTGAACCCAGGACACAGTAATTACAACAAAGCTACCCTGAACATAAAAACACTTGTAGTCATGCTACAATTTAAATCAATTAAGTTTTCCATAACTGGAAAACATCTGCCCTCCTCTCCACCTTAGAGATCATGCCCATAGTAAGGATTATCATTTCATTCTCAAGCAACCCATCACCAGCCACAGTGCACGGAAGCAATTCATGAGGTGCAGACACACTGTCTGGTCACTTTGCAGACAAGAGGCTTCTTTCTTGATGCCAGCTGCAAGACAAGGCATTTGCTGTGGTCCCTGAAAGTGCTCTTCTGAGAACGGCTAAAATTAAAGATTTCAAAAAGACCCTCTTACCTCCTGAACACCAGACAAATCCTTCTTCAGTCCCATCACAGTCTGGTAGAGAATCTACAACCAGGGAGAGAGAAAGAAAATTACATCATCAAAATATGAGCCTAACCAGAGGATTTTAAAGTATTGCACTAGATTCAGTACTCCACACCTTGGTAACAAGGCTCCTGGTTTTGTTTGTTGCTACCAGTTTCTAGTAAGAATTCTCCATATTCCCTCCCTCTTTTTTACAGTGCCTCAGCACGTCTACTTACATTATCTTGCTGAACATTCAATGCTATGTCTTCTTCTTTCAATTTCATCATTATATCCACATCTCTCTCATAGTTTTTAACATCAGTCAAAGTTCGAGGTATGTAAGCCTTCTTAAACACCTAGTAGAGGGAAAGGAAACACAGGCTCTCTAATTTACACACAGTTTCGTGATGTTATTTCCTCCTAATTGTGCATCCTTAAGAAAATAATCATGAATGATTTCATGGCTCAGAGAAACTAAAAACACAGAGTATCTGTTTTTTTGCAGGAGGGGACTTATATGCCAGCTACACATTATTGATAGATGATGACTAAAAGGCTGCTTTCTTAGCATGACTACCACCAGGCACTTACAAACTTCTCCGATCCTTCCAACTTCCTCTTAACTTGAGCCATGTTTTGTATTCTAAGGATTTCCTCTAACATTTTTATTGTGATGTTTACAATGCCTTCAGGAGGAAACTCCATTAAAATGCACTGTTAGAACTTAATCTCTTTATATAACAATACCTGCTACAACCTACCATCCAACTCAGAAAAGGTTCCTGCAGCAGTACAGTATGGTAAAAACCTAACTGCAGTATCAACACCACCACACTTAAAATTTGTCATGCACTCTTTCTGAAACAGTCCTCCAGCAAACTTAAGTCACTACCAGATGAGAGGGGAGTATTTTCTTCTCTTCTTCATGGCATCAGTTCAGTTCCAGTAGAAACAGTACCCTTTACGATCATAGCTGCTAGACTAAGTGCTGTGCAAAAAGCAGAGGCTTCCACCTCCACAGAGCTTGCCCTTAATCAGCTCTACTCTTGTGATGAAGGGAGTAGCACAAGCTAGACTTCTCATGACCATGGCTAAGAGAAACAAACTGAACTTAGATGTTACTAAACCAGCTGTCTTACAGGTCAATACCTTTCTATAAGCAATGGAATAATTGGTTTGCAAAAGATGGGCTTGCAGCAAAACACTAGTATCTGAGCCTAGAGTTCAGAAGTTGTATGGTGAAGATATCTTAAGAAACAAACCAAAAAAATCTTTCCTTGGCCAAGCTTGAGCCAGCAGCAGAGGTCCAAGAGAAAAAGAAAAGTCTCTGATAAAACAAGCAGCATTGACTCCAAAGATATTCTCCATATGAACCAGTAAAAATAAGTTCTCAGTGACAAATTCTGCTCAACAGAGCTGGTTGGGGTTTTTTTGTTTGTTTCATTTGGGAGAAAGGAATAACTTTTCTGAAACAGATATATAAGACAAAGATAGAAATTGTTTTGCTTTACAGCAAGCCTTTTCAGAATGTTAGCAGTTTTCCGTAATGGACCTGAAAAGGCTTCACTTACTGTAAAAGCAAAAGAGAGAAATCAGTATAGGGAAGAACTGAATTAGACTGGGACTGGAGCTAGGTAGACAATTTGGTCAATGCACGCATCCAAATATCCTGCTTCTGAATCACTGGTCTAAAACAACCTGCAAATCGTATCTCTCCACTCCAGTTTTTTTGTTAACTGAACATGAATTGGGAGATATATCAAGGGACCTAACTTCATGCAAGCACTGGTTTACGAAACGGACTATCTGCCTTCTAAAACCTTATCATTGTCAGGTTTTACACATGGCATCACATCTCAACTAGCTCAAGACATCTCTATCACAAAAAGCGATTTGCTTATCAACTATACACTCTGTCAAATACAAGAGAACATTTTTCACTTTTTAGAAAAGGCAAGGTAAATACTAATTTTGTAGCAAAAATCCTCACTTACTTCCTCATCCACTTTATCCTGACTGGATCTTTCCTCCTCTGTTCTTTTGGATGCTATTTCCATTGCCTAAAGAAACATAAAACAATACGAAGTCATCACTCTAGAATCGCATCACTTAAGCCAGTTAACCATTCCCATCTGTGTTTCTCCCTGTATTCCATCCACGCTGTCACTCAGAAATACTCCAGGCTTCCCTATGGCAATGCCTTGAGAGACACCTAGTGGTACGCAACGTTTCTACAAAGCACATTTGAAGCTGCAGATCCGCTCCATTAAGAGGGAAAACATGGTTGCTGCGCCTCCCGGACCGAATTATGGCAGGCCCAGCATGACCACAGGACATACCAGTCCAAGGAGAATACAGTGAGCAGCGTTCAGTCCTGGAACTTGGCTCTTCTCACACACATGGAGCAAGCAAGAGAACTACAAGTAAGGGGAATAACACAGCACAGCTGTTCTGTTCAACCCTCAACATGATAGAAAGTACAGTGCACCTGGAAAACTCCACGCTATCCTGGTATTCTGAGTGTCACCACGTGAGTGTGGTCAAAGACACATCAAATCTCCACTCTGACCATGGCATATGTGTCCACCATTTCTCTTGTGTTAATTTAAAAAGTTCCGCCAAACACACAGTCCCCCCCTTTTTAAAGAAACATTTAACTGGGAGCAGAAGATTGACAGCTACAGATGAAATACATAGGTGCTGCTAGCAGGTTTCCACCTCCTGAAACCAGTGTGTTTTGCCAGCTGCTAAATTTGGCTAGCAAGACCACATACCTAGGAGTAACACTGCCCTGAGTCATTTGCTTCCTCCCTCAGCCCACCCTGCTCAAATTTGTACTCTTAACCCCATTCTCTATATAAGCATGGTCATATTTCTGCAGAGCTTCTTGTTGTCACAAGAATGAACTAATTTAAAGCACCTGGAACAGCCATTTGAGTTTTCATGATCAGACATTTAGAGAAAATGTAGAATGAAAGTGATGACATCCTATAATAGTATAAACAGAAAAGACCTGTATGCATTTTTGCATACAATCAGCATAATATGATGTCATGTACCAGCTTGCTTGAATAGCAGGACGGAGAGTACATGACATGAAGGAGCTTGAACTAGGTCTGATTTTATTGGTCATGTCCTCCTACATAAGCAACAAGGCCATGAGGTCTTACCTTAGACAGATAGTCATCAATGTTCTCGCTTGTGATAGAAGGATCAGTGATAAACTCAAACAGCTCTCTCACAGTCATCACTGCAACATGGTGCTTCTGGAAAAAGTCTACCAGAAAACAAGGGCAGAGACAAACACCGTAAGTAATTATACATAACATAAGCAGCTGTGATGGTAAAGTGACAGTTACAGCAAGCCAGCGGCCCTGATGACTTGGTGAATTCTCAGCAGCACGTACTGCACCATACTCGGTTTAGTTATCAGATGATTCTTGGCCCTCTGAAAAAAAAAAAAATGTTCATCTTCCAGATGCAACAAACAATGAAAGGAGAATAATTGTGTAAATACAAAAGCCAAATCAATTTTAGCAAGGAGCCAGACTGAATGGAGTAGGGGCTAAGCAGTAAAAAATTCAAGATGGGTGTAGTATTTGCAGTGACTCAGATGAAAAATGTATTTCAAAGAGTAACGAATGGAGACCTCAAAATTTTGCAAAAGTAAAACAGAAGTACCCACTGAAGCACAGTACAGACTAATTACTTCCCTAAAAGGGAAGACATTAACATACTAGATTTTTCCTCAATAATACATTCAGAATTGGTTCAAGTATAACCAAATTCAGAGGCTGTGCTTTTGCACTAAAGAACAGTAATGAAAGACACTGCATACTGCTTAATAAGCATATCCCACTGAAGTTCTCAGACTTCTCACCATGAGAAATTAATCACAGAAAGAACAAAGGAAGATTCAGTTTGGAGGTAGCTCTCTGTGCCCATGGAACCACAAGTCTTTGCAAGGATCACAGCTAGGGCAGAGCAAGGTGTTTCTCGGTCTCCGTAGGAGGACTACGCAGCGAAAGTTGCAGCGACAGAAAACAAAGCACCAAAACCATTGCAGCTCACTGAGCTGCTAGGATACTTAGAGAGAACAAGCTAAAGGACATGAAGAGCAAGGGTGCAAGTATCTGAGCCAGATGGGGGTTATTAGAAATCCATGAACAGAAAAAGGAGCAAGGAAAAGCAAGCACACTGGATATCAACAAACACACAGTTCTATTCCCACAGACTTTCAAAAGCCTCTGAAAAATTAGGAAAAAAGTGAATGCAAAAAGAAAGGGGGGCCAAAAGCAGCCAGCAGGGACAGATTTCTTGCTCTCAGGGAGAAACACACCCTACCAGCTGTGTGTCTGTTACACAACATGCATATTCACAAGTGAAGACCAAATTTTCCAGAGAAAAATACCATGAAGGTACCTTATTTATCAAAATACTACAAGTGATAACATCTCTAATAAATTACTCCGTGCCTTGATCCCCTCATCTGACCGGGACAAGTAAGTGCAGGGAACTTTGTAACACATGGTAACTTCTTGCCAGCTGAGGAATTCCAGATGTGGATTCTATCCACAGAAAGAAACACATCAGTTAAGTGCGCAGAGTCCTTTAAGAAGGGAAGTTAAAACTGGAGTGGGCGCCGCTGCAGACTGGGACTGACCTCAGATCTATCATATTCATGAAATTATAGAATAGTTAGGGTTAGAAATGACCTTAAGATCATTTGGTTCTAACCCCCCTGCCATGGGCAGGGATGCCTCACACTAGACTATGCCACCCAAGGCTCTGTCCAACCTGGCCTTGAATACTGCCAGGGACAGACCTCAGTTTGGGCAGATGATTTCTGGCAGTATAGGCTGCACTCTTCTGAACTTAGCATAGTATATTTCTCCCTGAGGAATTCATGAGAGCCTAGGAGAGGGAGTATTTTAATGAAGTCTGACAGCCTCTACAGTCAGTTATACCTGGAAGAACATAGGTGAACACAGTTCACCTTCCTAAATAAACCAGCTATCAGAACAAAGAGTTGAAGTGCAGCCCGCTCACCATTAACGTTGGCACAATCCTTACGCAGGAACTCCAGTGCATGTGGGTGGTCATGTTCCACAGCCTGAGACACATCAATGATGTACACATCCCCGCTGTGGTACCTGCAAACAAAAACCCCCAAAAATCCAACACGTGCAGAGCTGCACTAACTCAACCACTGTTACATGGGAGATTATGAAGGGGCATGGAACAAACTGCTTAAGACTTAAGAACCAGCAATCTTAACGTATTTCTCTATCATACACCTCACATATTAGAACCAAAGTGGCTTTTTTGTGTGAAACCTTTCCAACCCTCTACACGAGCTTTATTATTTAACTTTACAGAAATCATCTTCCCATGAACACAAAAAGCAGCGTTACGAGTAGGGGGAGAAAAAGAAACAAAGGTACCTTATTAATTTGTTCTCTAGTTGAGAGAGTTTTTGTTGGAGAGGGGGTTGTGGTTTGTTGGTTTTTAGCTTTTGTTTTTTCCTCTTTGTTTGTTCGTTTGGAGTTGGGTTGGGGGTTTTTTGGTGGTTGGCTGGGTTTTGGGGGTGTTTTCTTATGCAGTTTGTTGGCTTTCTTTTTTTTTAAAACAGAGAAAGCTCAGATCTGGGTTAAAAGCTACATAATTAATTAAGTTACAAATCCAAGTCACAAAAGGGGCCCCACCCTCCCCCAGAGGTAAATTACTACTCTTACTTAGATGTTGCCAATGCATACATTTTAGATGTCACAATTTGGGGCAAAGTTTAGAAACATACAGCATATTAAATTCACTGAGATCTGCGTGAACAAGTCTGGCATCTTGGTACATTCTTCTCATGTATTGGATGACTTGCAGGTACAGCTCCCGAACTTTGGAGTCAGATAACTGAGCATTCTTCAGCAGAGGAGCAGGCCTTCAAATTGAAATACAAATAACAGAAAGTGAATACTTTTTCCTCTTCATACCAGCTGCAAATGCTTTAATTCCTGTACCTGATCCTCATGCTCAGTGTGTCAAGCAAGTCGGTATGAGCAGCTAAGTACATAGAGCCAGCACGAAGAGCATCAAAGCATGGTATATGCTTGCCAAAGATACTGGAGCTCTGTTTTGTGAGTTGATTTGGACTATGCCACATAAATGTTTGTACTACAAAATGATGAGTATCTTCATGTACGATTAGCAAACCTTTCCAGCCTTAATCTCCAAGTAAGCTAATTTATGAATTCATTACGCACACAGCTAAGGCTTCAGAATCATGTAGATTGTCTGCAGTAGTAGCTGGCAAATGTCTCAGTATTCTAAAAGTTACATGCACATAAAAATGTAACATGTTAATTTTATAGGCCTAAAGTAATAGTAGGTAAAGCCAGAGAATTGGTTGGTTTGGTTTTAATAAACCTTTGTGGAAAACTACTAAAAAATATTTGATTTTCTAAGGTTACTTACCTATCACCTTTACCAATAAAGCCCATGAGAAGCACATGACTTCT
Organism: Lathamus discolor; assembly: GCF_037157495.1. Lineage (NCBI taxonomy): Eukaryota > Metazoa > Chordata > Aves > Psittaciformes > Psittacidae > Lathamus > Lathamus discolor. Next base: position 71,695,368 of record NC_088885.1, read on the forward strand.
TAGCATAATTGGCTCTGGGCAAGGTATCTGGGCTGTATTCAACCTGTAACACAGGAACAAAGCCACAAAAAAATTAAACCAAACTCTACCGTTTGCATTGCACTTGTGCCTATAGGAACTCTGTTGCTTTAAACATCATACACAGTAAGAGCTCCTCTACTCAGGCAACTCACATTTGTTAAGAACAACTAGCAAATGAAAAAAAGCCACAACCATTCTGGCTCTGACCCTTCTCTAAGTACGCTTGTGTCAGACAAATAATCTTTACACAGTTCAGGTTAATCCTAGATTAACCTGTACCATGCACCATGTCGTTCCTCAGCAGCAGTTATTTCTAGCTTTTCTTCACTTTTCAGTCATACCAGACTGGGAGTTCAGATACTGAAAAGCTTAGAGCAAGTCAAAGGAGTATCTTTATTCCTCCCTCCCCTTTCTTTTCTCCCCCACAGGGAAGCTTAAGACACTTTATGAATACTCCAGAGACCCTAGAAGGTAGAGGTAGCTACAATCTAGCAATAGGAGAGTACCTCCTATAAACTTAAAAGCTTCAGATACCTTTTGATGCTGAAATAAAAACTGGAATAATCACCTTATTAAATTCCTCATTTCTTTTTCAGCCCACGTCTTCACCATTTTTCTTGGGTTGCCTTTACAATATCCATGACGAAATCTTTAAATAAAGAAGACAACAGGGGCTCTTAGCCAAACAATGCAGTATTAGCACCAGTGACTTTACCACCTTTCAAACAACGCCTTTTCCCAGTAAAACCAGGCAGAAATCAACTCACCTGAATTCACCGCTCACATACTTATCCCGATCTTTAAACATCAGGATAGATGTTTTGTAAATCTTTATTGCTCTGTTCTCCCCACTTGCAGTACTGGCATGATACACATTAGCCTATCAGATTACAAAGGGAAGAAATAACATTAAATAAAAACTCTTTAAACCAGCATAACCTCTCATTTTCTCTTTCCAACACCTGGGAAAGATCTGATTAAATGATCTGATCTCACCCCAGCCTCTACATAGCACCCAGCTGAGTGCACAAGGGCAATCACTCTTTCTACCAGAGGCAGTTTACAGGAAGTACATGAGACTGGGTAGGGATTTGAAATGCATATGGGACAAAAACAACGGTGCACAAGAAAACACCTCGTTCACATTTTGGAGACTGAAACAAGCTCTTGTGCAAAGGGTTAATTTGAGTCACTACAGCATAGCCCAAATACCTCATATCGACACCTCTACACAGGGCGGAAGTATGCCTTTAATCAGCACCCAAGGACTTGAGAGAAAAGCAGATCTGCCCAGGTGACTAAACATTTACTTGGAAACTTGTTTTCTGGTTTTAATTATCTGCAATATTACTTGATAATAACAGCCCACAAGCATGCTCATTTTGTAAAAGCAATGAAGATTTAATAGCATTTTAAACAGAAATTTGTTACACCATTTAGATACTTCCATGTCTGCTGACATGTGGAGCTGGTCTGATCTGCATGTAAGAGAGTCTCGCGTGAAGAAAGAACTACCCAGCTTTGTATGTTTTTTTTCCATGCATGTTTAACAGCATGTGTACACATACACATAACCATCCAAAAATTTCAGTTGCAGCATACAATTAACAAGATCCACAGATATAGCATTTAAGTATTCTGAGAAATCTTTCATACTTGGGGAAACTTGTTTTCTACAGTATAAATTGCATTTTTTCTTAACATAACTTCCTACCAATCAAGCAACACAGAGAAATAAATAGTGCTAAACCCTAGTATTTCATCTTTCATCATCTGAGCAGCATAAGCTTCTACTTAGCTTACTAAGACTACTACATCATTTGCAATAAAACTTACTTCTTTCCCTGTGCTGATGCAGCCATTGATTTCTGATATGACACCTCTAGTTAGCATCTTGAACAGAATCATCCGGGTCCTTGGATCTAATACCTCAAATTTAATATAGAATAGTCAGCACAATGGATGTCTTTGAAGAGGAGAAAACTTAATAATACAGTCCAGACTTAGCACCATATTAAAGGACACATGGCATCAGACTATTCTTAAGGATCAAATGATAATCCAAACAGCAACCACTCTGAATTTTCCCATGATTCTAGAATGATACTTTACTTTCTCTTTCAACATTACTTTCCTCTTTCTTAAACTAAGCATGTGTCCTTGAGCTACCTCTAGAAGAGATGTAAAAGAACGATTTCCCCACCACAGTTGCATTCAATGTGCTAAAATAAGTTTTCTCTTGATACACAGCTATCATACTTGGGATAGAACAGCTTTCTGGCCTTCAGCCAGTAATAGTTCAGTCTTGCTAAAGAAGAAAAAACCCAAACCCAGCATCTATTTATTGTTCTTTGGAATTTAGTATGAGTTTAAGATAGAATTCTGCCTTGCAAAACACAATGCTAAGCACAAAAATAAGCTAAAAATGTTTATGGAAGCAAGTACAACCTTCATACAAGAAAGAAAGAAGAAACAGGTCTGTTCAGGATAACCTGTTTCAGCTGGGATAGAGCTAATGTTTTTCATAGTAGCTGGTACAGGGCTGTGTTTTGGATTTACTGTGAGAATAATGTTGATAACACACCAATGTTTTAGTTGTCAATAAGTAGCACTTGCTCTAAATAAAGGACTTCTCATTTACCCATGCTCCACCAGGGAGGAGGGGCACAAGAAGCCAGGAGGGAGCACAGGCAGGACATCTGACCTGAACAAGCCAAAGGGATATTCCATACCAGAGATCATCCTGCTCACAGAATCACAGAATCCCAAGGGTTGGAAGGGACCTCAAAAGATCATCTAGTCCAACCCCCCCGCAAGAGCAGGGTAACCTACAGTACATCACACAGGAACTTGTCCAGGCGGGCCTTGAATATCTCCAGTGTAGGAGACTCCACAACCCCCCTGGGCAACCTGTTCCAGTGCTCTGTCACTCTTATCTAAACTGGGGAATCTGGCTGGCAGCCACCGACCACTGGGGCAAGCTGGGTAGCAGGTGATCGAGCAGTTGTATTGCGCATCACCTGTGCTTCCCAAATCTTATTCCTCTTCCTCTTCTCTCTTTACCTGTTATTATTATTTCTATTATAATTAATTTAAATTATTAAACTCTTCTTATCTCAACCCACAGGCTTTATCTTTTCCCGTTCTTCTCCCCATCCCATTAAGGGGGTGGAGAAGGAGTGAACAAGCAGCTGTGTCTACTTCATTGCCAGCTGGGGTTAAGCCTCAACATCGTTTTACCATTGATTCCACAATTCCACATTATTTGTTCCAGTTAAAAGATAAATTTGATGAATTAGGGACTTACCTGTTCTACTGTTGCTCTGTCTGACTTGTCTTTGACTCGATACCTAGCAAAAGTGGAAAAAAAAATTACACAAACCCACATATGGACTCAGAACTTCAGAGTAAAACATCACATTCTCTATCACTGATGACAGCCTCCAGAAGTAAAGCTTTCAGTTCATACAAAAGCAAAGGTTTCTCCTGCAGGTGAGAGGGAGTAGGGGGAGACACCCATAAACATCAGTGCCCTTCACTTTTATAGTATCTTATTGCCTCCTCTGAGCTATGCTTATTCAGGAGAAAACAGTATCCGTCTTAACAACTTAGGGCTGTAAGCTGCAGGCTTAAAAATAAATTTTAAGTACCACCTTTCCCTCACCAAATCACTGCAGAAGGAACTGATGAAGGAACAGAAAAGGCTTTCGGTACGTTTTTAGCCCAGCGGCTTAAGGACCTCTGTTTAGAAACAGGATAGCAGCAATAAAGTAATCTCTTTCTAGTGGAATGACACCCATCACTTCCATCTTACTACACCAATACAATCAGATGTGCTACCAGCAGCAGCAACAGAAGAATCAAAACTTCAGAATGATTCATGCAACTGACTGGGAAACCAAAAGGTTTAAATCAAAAGGCAAACTGCATGCAGACTGCTTACAGATTTAGTTTTTCTTAACAAATTTATTCAAAACTCCGGTTCATGCTAGGAAATAAGAACTACTCTTCTGGGTTCAAATTATTTGATTGAAAATAGAACCACAAATAATACTCACATGTCTGCTTCCTTCTGTCTAGACTTCTCTGTGACTCTGTTTATAACAGAGTCATCAAAATTTAACTTATCTGAAAAACACATAAAAGAAATAAAAAAAAAAATCCACATAAGTTTCAGAATTGCCCCTGTAATTCTGTGGCCACTCAATATGCCACAAGACAATGTTAACAGACAGGTGGAGCTCTCTGTAACAAGCACGAAAGCTTAGCTACATAGCAAAGTTAAACTAGCTTTCCACCTTTCCACTCTGTCTACACAGATGAGTGAGATAGTCCCACAGACCTGGAGATGCAATGCCATCCAGAAGTAATGGCCTTTGGATAACACTTCACCATTACATTTTTCTTCCTTTTTTCTTATCACAATTAAATGCAATTTTTTAAGTAATAGCCTCCAGGATTCTTTCCCCATGATGTATTTTAAATGGTGTTTGATTAATTGCTAAACGTATAAAAGCTGCTGTATTTTGGTATATATACCAGCACCACTCTTTTGAACCTTCATTTTAGAACCACTTCATTATAAAGGAAAACACAACCTCTGCTTACTACCCTGTCAAAAGCCCCCAGTCACATCCAGCACTAACAGCCTAACAGGCTGACCTGAACTGCCATTTCCATCACACAGTAAACACCAAACTACACTGGCTAGGACAGCAACCCCTTCACTCATCACAGAAAGTCTACCCCATTTTTTCATCTGTTTGGCAACTGTTAACTCACTCTAGTGAGTTCTGGCATAAAGTAAGCTAAATTAGTCTGAGAATATCACGGAGAGGTATCTGTTTTCATAAAGACAACAATGCAATTATACTCACCTAAATTAATTTTATGCTCGAATTTCCTTAAAGCCTTGTCTGTAGGGGTAGACATTTTTGCTGAATAGCAACTAGGGGTCTGTCTATTTGCCTGAAACAAAGGATTTGTTAATGTAAGTTGCCTTCCTAAATAGCCCTTTTAAATACAGACATCACTGGAAAACATCAGCTCAAATGCCTATTCCTACAGCTAAAGAAAGAAAACCAGAAAAGGTGAGGCAATGAATTAATATCAGTTTCAAGAAATGAAAATACAGGTGACATATGAGTTAACATTCAAAAAAGTGCCCCAATTCAGAGTTCTTTTTAATCTGGAAATTTAGCTTCAAGTCTTTCACTTTGATACTTTTTCTGCGTGTAACAGGAAGAGAAATAGCAGACAGAAACAAGGAGAAAAATGAGAGGAAGAAACAAAAAGCTAATAACAAGAAGGTATGGTCTTAAATTTAAATAGAAAGGATAAGGAATATGCTGAAAACCACGGAGGATAAAAATCAAAAGGTAAGCAAGATCAGCAGAGATCAGGCTGGGCAAAGAAAGGAAAGTTGAAGAAGGTAAGGAACAGAAAGAAAAGTGCAGTAACAAAGAGAATCCAGCGATAAGTGAGAAAAGAAAATCAAGCAGAGCTCTGGCTACATCGTATATATACACATGGCATGGCAGATGAACAAGAATCAAAGGAAGGGCATTCTTCAAGCTAAAATTTTCTGTTTGAATTTACGCTCAACAATACTAACGAAGAATAATGCCTTCAGGTTAGCCCCATTTGCTCTCAGGCACCCCTGATGCTCGGAGTAGCCTTCAACATACCTGAGGATTGCATCCACCAGCAGTACTGTGGCGCTTTGTGAGTCTTCCCACTTCGTCATCCCAGTCCCAGTCTTCATCTTCCTCTTCATCGTCATCATCACCATCTCCTTCCTTAGTGTGAAATTCTTCACATATGCGTGACTGGCAGTTGGTGACCTCACCTTCTTCAGCTATTTCTGTTTCTTGTGTAAATTCACTTTAAACAAATACAGATGTATTTGTTACACAAGTGATTGTTACAGTCATCAGAATTTAAATACACTTATCTCAAGAGATGATTTCACAAGGTTAGCTCTCCACAAGATGTTCTTCACCTGCCTACAAGCAAGCATATATAAGGATGTCACTGCCTTTAAAGGCTGGACTACATTTAAATTATCTTCTTCACCACAGCAGTGCTGCCTTCTAAGTTGTTCTGTAGTTACACATATTTAGATCCCTCTGACTGCAATCAGACAAACACGTTAGATCAGGCCATCTGGCTCCTTCATCAGAGACGAACCACTCTGCTTGCTGCCACAGCAGATCACACAAAGTATCACACAAAAGTTCACCAGAGACAGCCAACCAACCTGCTGGTAAATCAGGATACCAGCACAACCTACATAAAAAAAACCCAGTTAGACCTAAATAAGAATCCGTGGGAGAAATTAACCATTTTGACTTACTTGTGCCTTAGCGCAGTACATCGCTTTTCTTCTGCCAGAACAAGTACATCCTAAAGCAGACTCTCTGCTGGTATGTGACATTTAATTAAGTGAATCGTCAACTGGAAAGAAAACGGCTTGCACCCATAACACAGACTATTCCTTATTCACTCCCTGCTAAATATAAAAAGCTCTAGGCCTTCAGTCCAGCAGAAAATGGGCTTTAATTCCAAAGAGAATCACACTGATCTGCTGTCCTTAGCAACTCACTGTTCTCTTATACTGTTTTCCATGCTCAGTTACAACCATAGAATCATAGAATAGTTAGGGTTGGAAAGGACCTTAAGATCATCTAGTTCCAACCCCACTGCGAGGGGCAGGGACATCTCACACCAAACCATACCACCCAAGGCTTTATCCAACCTGGCCTTGAAAAATCAAATCAAATACTACCAAGGTGAGAGCGCCTCTACCACCCCGAGCCTGCAGGTGGGTCTGCTCATTTTAGAGGTGAAGGAGAAATTACAAGGAACTGAGAAAGCAAGCTGAGAGGGTGCACGCATCCTCTCCTCACACATGCTCCCAGCCCTCGGGCAACATACCCACCCCCTCCGCCGGGCCTCCAGCCCTGCCGCCCCTCTCCCCGCTCGGCGCTTTTAGCCGGCCACGCCTGGGAAAAGAGGCACCCGAATCGCCCCTCACACCGGCGGCTCCAGCAGGGCCTGCCGGAACCACTCGGGACACGCCGGGCAGGCCCGTACGACCTCGTCCCCCCTCCTCGAGGGGCCACCACCCAGCCCTCCGCCACGTCCTCCTACCCGTCGGAACATTCTGCATCATCAAACTGGCCGGGCACGACCTGGCTCATGGCTAGCGCCCGGTAATCCATGGCGATGGCGGCGGCAAGCCCCGCGGTACTCCTACGGCGCCGGCAGAGGGACCGAAAGCATCGACAGCGGGCGAAGGCTCGCAAATGAGGCGGGGCCAACCCGTCCGCTCCTCAGGTTCCGGCACGGGGATTGGCTGCAAACGCCTGACGTCAGAAGCCTTAAAAAGCCTTAGCGCTCACCTCTGGGCTGGAAATGGGGATTTGCGCCACAGGTTCGTATTCGGTTACTGCAGAAACATGAGTGATCATCTACAGCCTTCCGACGAGGATGGCAGTGACTGGACATGGGACAAGGGGTTCAAACTTAAACAGCGAAAGTTCAGGTTAGATGTAAGGAAGAAGTTCTTTACCGTGAGGGTGGTGAGTCACTGGAACAGGTTGCCAGAAGAAGTAGTAAATACCCCATCCCTGGCAGTGTTCAAGGCCAGGTTGGAAGGGGCTTTGAACAACTTGGTCTAGTGGAACTAAGTTCCTGCAGGAGAGTTTGAACTAAATGATTTTTAAGGGCCGTTCCAACCCAAACCATTCTGTAACTGGATGTTTATGCAATTTGGAGCTCAGCAATTTCTGTATTTTTGGGTGTATATGCATCACCGTGAGGATTTCAACTGCCACACACTTAAGATGAGTTACAATAACATTTTATCAATATAGATAAAATACATAAGCCGTGGAGTAAATACCGAAGAGGCAGCCACATAGATTCTTCAACAAAAGTATTAATGCAGAAATAGTTTCTCCCTTATGTACATAAACCATTATTTGCCTTTTGCTGACATCTTTGAAGAGGCACACACATCTAGGAGAACCATTAAACAAGTTCAAAGTGGAAACTGGAAACATGAGGTAAACTTTATAGTCCACTGACTTGAAGAATGCTCCACCTTTTTGTTAAACATGTTATGAAATTGAAGGCATCTTCCCCAATAATTTTACCTGTAATTTCTAACTGAAAAATTTTAAAATGCAAGGATACAATGCTTGTACATAACTGTGACCACACACAGAATTCCTGTGGCATTGACATAAGAGATGTCAAGCCTAAAAGTTGCAATAACAGCCATAATTTTCCATACTTGTTTTGTTAAGTCTGTGAATACATAGAGCAGTCTGTGCAAGAAGCAGCTTACTTCAGTTTTCACTGTGTCTTTCAGACTGTAAGTTGTTTAATATAGGTAGAGTACTTAGCACAAAACAACTGCAACCTAGTAGGCTTTAAGGCACAGCTTTAATACTGCAGTCTGGGCTAAGTGTTTTACTAAAGCTAGGCATTTTTGCAAGCACTTTTAATTAACACCTTTCTGTGCCCCCGCCACACACAAACTCATGTCAGAGCACCACACCGGTTAACTAGTAACACCTGGATAAGCTAACCCAGATGGAAAACCAGCACACAAAGTACATAGTCACTGCTTAGAAGACACAGAATGTTCCAGATTCTATAGTTTTTCTAAATGGAAAAACTTCTATAGCATTCTAGTGTTCTTTCACTTCCCCCAAGAAAAAATATTTGCCTGCCTGCCCCTTCCCCCCCCCCCAAAAAACAAACAAACAAAAAAAATCCCCAAACCATCAACCAACCAAAACAACCCTCAAACAAAAACCACATAAAAAAAAAAAACCCACCACAAAACAACCAAACTATGACTAGATTAAGTCATGTTTGGCCAAAGATTATTAAGTTAAACAAATTTGAAGACCTTTGCAGGGAAGGTCACCATTGAGTGGGTATTACCTGACTAGAAATACTTTTCTCAGTAGCAGTGGGTGTTCTCCAGCTTTCATAATCATGCTTCATTGTCAGTCAATATTTAACAGCATTTCAGCTATTATTTTCAGCACATTAAAAACATGATTAAGATAAAACTTAGCTAGAAAGGTCGATTTTTGTGTGTGTGTAATTTTCAGGTTCAAAATTGAATGAAAATAATGTGGAAAATGAAAGACAAGACTCAAATGACCAGTTGAAGTTACTTCAAAATATGGGAAGTGACATAACAAGACTCAGATTTTATTGTACACTGCATACAAATTGCTGAATTAACTGTGGGAGAAAAGAGAAAGCTTGGGGCCTAATTTTGTTTTTTTCACTCAATGTCTTGATTGTAGGATTTGGGAAAGCTTTGCATCTCAAAACACCTTGTTTTGTGGAATGGCTTATGGTGCAAGGGGCCTTAGAGATCGTCTAGTTCCAACCCTCCTGCCATGGGCAGAAACACCTTCCACTAGACTAGGTTGCTCAAAGCCCCATCCAACCTGGTCCTGAGCACTGCCAGGGATGGGGCAGCCTGTGCTAATGCCTCACCACCCTCACAGTAAAGCACTTTACCTAATACCTAACCTAGATCTACCCTCTTTCAGTTTCATCTAACAAAAAATCGTTTCCGTCTAACACATGAGCCACTGAGAAGGAGGTAATATATGACTTAAATATACATTGCCTAACACGCTTTAGGAAACTTTCCCAATTAAACCATCAAAAAAGACTGAAAACCAATTATCCGAAAGCAATGCAGACGTGCAAGATGTTAACAACACCTTTGTTTCAGTAATACACTGCTCCTTCCAGAGGAATGGTAGCATACTGTGAAAAAAACAACCAACCACCCAACAAATCCCAGCCACAAACCCCTCACACCTCGTCCCCTGAATTTTTCTTCTCCCCTCGCAGCACACCAGCAAAGACAAACCCAACTGCCATACCCTGCACTGAACGCAACCTAAGCTGAAGGCACAGCCTCCCAAGCCGCCCACTGCCCTCCCTCTCCCACCCATCCACCTGCGGTGGTTCCGACAGACGGCCCTCCCCACAAGGGCGCACAACCTGCCGCGCCACCCTTCGGGCGGGCAGCCTCAGGGGATGCCCCGGGAGCTCCACAGCCCCAGCACGACCTCCCTGGCGCTGAGGACTACCACCAGCTCTTCCCTAACAGTACCTACATCCAAAACTCATGCACCCTGCAGCCGTCTCACACAAACGACAATCCCGCCCGCCCTACCGCTGAGGCAGCGGCGCACTGCGCACGCGCATCACCTGATAGGGCTAGACGCCCATCTCCCTCCCGCCCGCTTTTAGCCCAGCCTGGAAGCGGAAGCTGCGGCGCATGCGCGGGGCGGGGCCGGCGGAGGGGAGACGTGTGTTAAGCTCACTTGCCCGCCGTGCCTCATTCCCCGGCGGAGCCACGTCCGCTGCGGCGCTGAGGGGCGGGGCGGGGGCGCGGCCGCGGCGGGAGCGGGCCCGGATGGAGGCGGTGGACGCCGCCATTTAGCTCGCCCGCAGCGGCAGGCGCCTGGCCGGTACGGGGTGTCGGTCAGCTGTTGCTGCCGCCGCCGCAGTCACCATGAAGCGCCTGTCACAGCTGCTGTTGCTCGCCCTGCTCGCTTTCCCCGCCGCCCTGCTGCTCGGGGGCGCGCGCGGCGGCCCAGGTGAGGAGGGACCCGGTGAGAGAAGGCGAGCGGCCGTTGAGCAGCGGGGCTCTCCTGGGCGATGCAGAGGGTGGCGGGGAGAGGAAGCCGGGGCTTCTCCCACCGGGCCTGGGGAGCCCGGTGCCACCTTCGTGATCCGATCGGAAGGAGGAGGCGGCGGTGCGCGCTGCTCATTCATCGCCGCCGTTCGCGGACGGCAGTGGTGCGCCTCCCCCCATGGCGCTCACGTGGGCCGCCGCTGGGGCTGTCGTCGGGCCGGGCCGTGGCTCCCGGGCCGGGTTCTGCCGTTGTGGAGTCACGGCTGTGTTCCCGCCGGGTGTGCGGGCTTCTCTGGCACAGCAGACCGCGACTCACGGTGTCAGACTGGGCGCTGCCACTGCCCGGGGCGCCGGGCTCGGGCCCACCCGTGAAATCGGCTTCGGGAAGCCACGTGGGCGCGGCTGCCGCTCTTAAAGCCCACTCGGGGATGTAGCAACTGGTTTGTGTGCGTCTGGGCTCCCACTCCCAGGCTGTGCTGCTCTCTGCGGTGAACGGGTAGCAGATGCGCGGGCTGCCAGCCTGCCTGCCCACCTCTTCTCCCTTCGCCCCCCGAGTGTCCTTCAAATGGACGAGTACTAATCTCTGTTTACGCTGTCGTGTTATCTGATTCACGGTCTGAAAAACGCTTCCCTGGTACTAAATCTGGAGAGGCGGCAGCGCAGCCATCTCGTCCTGCACTTCCAGTGGGCTGCAGCACACCCACCCTGTGCGTTAGTTCCTTCCCACCGCGGGCAGCTCTCCTCTCCCGCTATTGCCACATCATCAGCCCTTCTGACATCCATTGAAAGTCTATAAATTAGGGGGCTGAGAGACTGTGCTAGCACAGTTTCTTCTGAAGAATGCCTGTTACTTGTCTGTACGCTGTTCAGATACAAGGGCCTTAATAAAAAAAAATAGTTTGTAAAAATCTTCATTTGTAGACTGTCAAGTTTAAAACGTGGTCAAATAAAATTACAGTAGGTGGTCTTAGGTTAAGTATTGCACGTGGTCAAGCAAAAGTCCTTGAGTGTACTTTCTAAAGACACTTGAGTGCAGAGATTGTATTTGCTTTTTCTAGCTCTCATTGGCAATCCTGAAGTTCTTGTATAGATGTGTCCTGCTCAAGGATTTTTATTCCCCTTAAAAGTTATTAAGTATTTATTTTAAACGTGTACTCATAGCAATTAAATCATTTTCAGGCTTGTGTAACTCAAACATCCATTCATTTCTACTCTTTCAGTTTTGGAAAACGTTAGGTTTGTTAAAACAAAAATCTGTAGTTTTTCTGTACGTTTTAAAAGTTCTCAGCCTAGCCTGCATGTGCTCTAAACTGGAGACAGAACTTTGTCTGCCAATATTTATGTTAGTCATACCCACCCAATGTTTGAATATGTGAGACTCGGCTCCATAAAAGCAAAGAGGCATTGAACAGTGAGATTGCACTTGTCTTGGAGCTATGCTCTGGAGCCATGCTCTAGATCAGGTTTCTTTTCGTACTAGTGTTACGGTTCTGTTGAACATGTGGATATAGTAGTTAATGATATTGATGAAAACATAATAATATAAAAGACTTCTTTATCTTTTAAAACTTTAAATGAGTGCAAAAATAATAACTCTTAAGAACCTGTGGAAGTGTGGTCTTCTGATACTAACAGATGGAAAGGGGACATACTAATTATTAAACTTACTAGTCTTAAAAGAAACAGTACTTATTAATTTTCTGGCAATAGCAATACTTTTTTTGCATTGGTAATGACACAACAAAATCTTTTCATGCATTGATGTGTTCAAAAACTAAACAGTAGCTTTTAAAGCAAGCCATTTGCCTGCTGTGAATTTAAGCATTGCTGTATGAATGCTTGACTTTTTGTCATCCAGCTGTAAACTTTTTGGTTTTGAACTTAATGGCACATAAATAGGTAGTTCAGAAAGTTGTTAGAGAAGGAAAAAGGCTGAAAGATGCACACAGGTGATCATTTGAATGTGACTTTTTGCAGCTGAGGCTTCAAAATGCTGTATTTGACAGATTTTTAAGAAATTCTGAAAAAATTAGGTTGAAAATATGTCAGTTTTCTGTTGATTAGCTAGTCATTGATAAGGTTTTCTTGTATTTGCATTTTGTTTTGGTAGGTTCTGGTTTATTAGTTGCAGCTCAAGATGCCACAGAAGATGAGGAAGCTGTGGAAGATACTGTAGTTGAAGATGAAGATGATGAAGCTGAAGTTGAAGAAGATGAGCCAACGGACTTGGTAATTGTACATGAATGCTACTTCATTAGTCTGAATTAAACTGAAAGTGCTTGAAGCTAGATATTTTAGGTATATTTGAATGTGAGTTAAATAGCATTGTTATATCCACGTAGCTGTTTCCAAGTCTCCACTCAAACTCATGTTCAGTTTGAAGTTTCAGAAGGATTTCTCTTTTCTTCCTAAATTACCAAGTGAAAAAACATATGGGGACAGCCCAGTTTCTGACTACCAAAGCTGCAGTTCACACAAAAGAACACCAACTGAAAGAACCAGGTTCTCCTAGAAGCCCTTTGTACTTGTTTTTCAGCGTAAGCTGAGAAGGGCATTGGGGTATAGGACTACTTCATTCTGGCCTATTTCAGAATAGAATCTTACTGCTTAGTTAACCTCAATATTAATTCTGAAAACCTGGTTTTGCAGCCCATTTTCACTTGCTACTTTCCCAGTCTCTGACACTTATTGATTGTGACTGTATGTCTGTTGTACCAGTGGCCATACTGCTGTTTAGGGTCACTTAGTTCAGCTTGAACATTTAGATTCTGTTCTTTTCCTTCCACCCCCAAACAGAGGTTTGCTGTTGCTTTCTGATTATAAACATTTCAATACAGCTAAATGAAGTTCTGATTAGTCACTGTGTCAAATACAAATAGAAGGATAAATGTTGAAAATTATGCTAAGTGAATGTAGAGGGAGAAAAGACTGTGTGCTAATCCAGCAACAGCAGGAATCAATACTAATGCTTGCCATGGTTGCATGGTTTGATACATGGGATTCTCATGAAACAGGCATGGTCTTTGCTTCACTGTTCATTATAGGATTTTTTCAAAAAAGTCTCTTGTCTTAGACAGAAGAAAAAGAGGAAGAAGACTTGTCAGGAGAACCTAAAGCCTCACCTAATGCTGATACAACCATCTTGTTTGTGAAAGGTGAAGGTAAGAGGTCTGTGCTAATGTACCATCTTCACTGTTGCTTAGGCTGCATCAATCCATGCATAAAAATAAAAAACCCATAAAAATAAAAAAAAAAACCAAAACCACAGTATCTGTTTTAGACACTGTTTAGGAGCAGGTCTTGTGCATGAAATTTCTAACGGTTGAATATCTTTTGTGTTTTAGACTTCCCAGCGAACAACATCGTAAAATTTCTGGTGGGCTTCACCAATAAGGGTACAGAGGATTTCATTGTTGAGTCTCTCGATGCTTCTTTCCGGTATCCTCAAGACTACCAGTTTTATATCCAGAACTTCACAGCTCTCCCTCTGAATACAGTAGTTCCGCCACAGAGACAAGCCACATTTGAGTACTCTTTCATCCCTGCTGAGCCTATGGGTGGTCGTCCTTTCGGACTAGTTATCAATCTCAACTACAGAGATGTAAACGTAAGCCTGATGTTGCAATTAATTTTAATCTTTAATATCAGGAAGGAACTGCTTAGTCAAGTTACTAACTCTTCAGAAAGAGACCGCCTTGTGGTTTTTAAGCAAATCAGAAGATACGCAAGCACAGTAAGCAACTGTCTACATATTTCACAACATCCCCCCATGTACGCTTGGTTCTGTATATTAGCAACCTGAATCCCATCTGCAAACTTAACTTTGAGCAAATAAAAGACCAGTAGTTGCAACCTAGGGGAAGACTATCTGAAAGCATAAATGGGGATTAAAATTGGGGATTCTTTTTTACTGCAGGTCAAAGCTTAATGGGCTTCTGTACCTTTGTGTTTTGATTGCTCTAGTAAAACCCTTTCATATGGAGTATCTTACGCTATAGGAGAGGACATATTGAAGGCTGGATGTGACTTTCTTGCTAATGCCAAGGCTGTTCTTTGTCTTGCACCAAAAAGTTTGCACTTCTTTGGGTTGAGTCGGACCTGCACTGCATATAAACTTAAGTCTTGTGCACCAGTTACTACTTTCTAGAGTTTTTTTCCAGGAACATGGAAAAGGACAAACATTTGTGTATGTGTTCAAGAAATGAATTTAAAATGTTATCTTCTTTTATAGGGCAATGTGTTTCAAGATGCTGTCTTCAATCAAACTGTTACAATAATTGAAAAAGAAGATGGACTGGATGGAGAAACGTAAGGAGGCTGGAGATTCAAGTTTATTCTGCATACTGATAGAACAGGTTATTGATGGTGCCAGAGAGAATAGTTCTTATATCCTAATTTTATTGAATGTTAGGTCTGCTGTGTTTTGCTGATGGTGTAGCAGGCATTTGACTTGTACAACAGTGGACTGAAAATACAAACTTTTTCCCCCAGACTAAGTACTGTATTAGTAACTAGGGATCTTCATAATTGGTACTGTGTCATTGAGCAGTTTACACATCTGCTCTGGCTCACAGAGCTTAAGCCTGGAATACAGAATTTATGTCCAACTCTTGTATTTCAGGTAAAATTACTCAAAACAAACCAAAATGCACAGACTTAAAAATGATTGCATAGTTAGAATTCCAACTGGAACAGAGAGCCAGATAATCAAGGCCTTTTAAAGCTCTGCTGTCAATAAATTGGTATCCTAGCAGTGCCTGGTTTGCAGGAGTGTACTAAAAGCAAATAAAAGATTTTTAAGGCTTTTGTAAGGGGTTAAAGCTGTCACAAACAAATACTGTCTTTGACCCAACATCCTGAGACATGATACTGCAAAAGAGGTCTTAGCAATTACGAGATTTCAGTAACTATTTAGAAGTTCCTGAGTTTATTCAGCATTTTTCAGATGTTGTGTTATTCATAGTTAAAGTTAGAATTACAGTTCCTGAAATCAAAGTCAGAATTACTACTTAATATTTGTTAGCGCTTCTGTTTCAGAATTTTTTTCCCCACCTGCCCCATATGAAAGTTCTTGGGAAAGATCAAGTGGGCATGAGGACAAAGCTAGGCTTAGTTTCTGTGCCTCTCTTATTCTCTCATGTAAAACTTTTAGTTAATGGTTTCTTAAAACTGTTTTTTAAAGGATCTTCATGTACATGTTCCTCGCTGGACTTGGTCTACTTGTCATTGTTGGCCTGCATCAGTTACTAGAATCTAGGAAGGTGGGTAGTGTATTTTGTCTGTGTAATTGTTGATACGAGACCTGACTGATACAAAAAGAAAGCAATTCAGTAATTGCTTCTGGCATATGATGGTACAGGTAAAACTTCAGAAGCTTTACGGTTAGAACTATGACTTTATAGATGACTGGGAAAACCAGAGTGTTTTTAAAAGATGCTCATAACTAGAGACATTTAGATTGCTTATCTAATGCTCTTTGGGTCTGCTCCTTGGCATCATGCTGAAGTGGTTGAGCCAAACTTTTGATACTGTCCAGCCACTGTCCTGTGTGAAGCTGTTCATTCAATACTTATTGGCTAGACTTTCCCCATGCCCTCTTATTTCTATCTGTTAGTTTAATCTAGGTAAAACTTAGCTGTTTTTTCCAGTCTGGTCCTCTATTTAGGTCTTATTTATGCTTTGCCGTAATGTTGATTAGGGCCTTCTGGATTCCATTTATAATGCTATAACAACTACAGGTTTAAGTAAGTGGTCTGGCAAGTAAAAGCCATTGAAAGGTTAAGTCTCAACCTGCGTGCAGTGCGTAGTTTGTCTTTTTGCAGTCAGGTTTATGATGCTTTGGAAGTTTCCCTTGGGAAGAAATATGGAGTAATTACTGTACCTTGAAATCTGTTTTGCAAGGTGACATGTGAGAATATTGTGCCAATCTGAGAAAGTATAACAGAACTGGTCATCACATTTTGATTAATCATCAGCCATTTTTTGTAACAGGTATAATGAACTTCCCCAGGCATGCATGAAATCTTGATATCTTTGTGCAGAATAAGTATTGCAAACCCTTGAAAGGGGTAATGTCAGGCTTAGGTTGAATAAATTGCTAGTGGTAAAGATAGTTAAAGCTAAGCTACAAAGACAGCTTCATACATTGACTAGCCTTAAGTTTGTGTTTAAGTGAAATAACTGCAACTGACTAAATGTAGCATTATGTGTTATTTCTAATACTTGCACTACCAACACTTTGTGGAAAGAAAATCTTACTTTCTTGAATTTTCAGAGGAAAAGACCAGTACAGAAAGTAGAAATGGGAACATCAAATCAGAACGATGTTGATATGAGCTGGATTCCCCAAGAAACTTTAAATCAAATAAGTAAGTAGCCTGCCTTCCACAAACCAGAGCAAAACAAGCTTCCTTAATCAATTAGTTGTAATCAAATAAGTAGCTGATACCAATTTCTCAGAGCAGCATACCTCTCTCCTAGGGAATAAAATTGTCTAAAGTTCTGTGCTTAATGGTTGTAGACTATAATTATATTAGCAGCCTGTTTTTTACAGAACATATTTCACTGGTTGATACAGTAATGACTATCAGTTACTTGAACAATTTGTTCTGTAGACTCTTTTTCAACAGTATAAAATCTTTACCCAAAACCTGGATCACAAAGGATGTTTAAATAGGAGAAAATATCTGTCATCTCAAAATTTCTGTAAGTTGCTTGGAAGTTTGCCTCTAGATCAGAGTTTTAAATAAGCATTAGAAGTGTGTATTAACTAAAGCTACATGAAGACTTGATGTTAATGTCCTTCACAAGTCCAAAATGACTAAGATCTACTTGGTACCTGAAACAGTAAACCCAGTATCTGATTTCTTTAGCCCATTTGTGTGTTTGTGGGTATTTCTAACTTCTCTTGCTGTTTCTTCTGTTTTGCTTTCCCATGGCTTCAGTGCAGAGTAGAAGAGGTGAGGCAAACTGGTGATCTAAAGAGTGAAAGTGCTTAATCTGTTGTCCATGTGATAAGAAGGCATGGATAGGAGTACAACAGCTTCCTGCATGCAGTGATTGGTGATGCAGCATGAACAGTAAAAGATTACAGAACAGATGCATGCAACCACACAAACACATTTTCTATACATATAAGTTACGTTTTCTTGTATTATAAAAATGTGTATGTATTATTTCTGGTTAAATTGTAGTAACATAGTTTCAGTAGAATATCGCTGAATTACTATTGTCTCCTCTTAACAGTTCCCAATACCCTTTATCTAAAATGCAGATGTGTATCTTGCCTGCCCTGCTACTTTAGTGTAGTGTCAGGCTGATGTTACATGACGGAGGTGGAGTACTGATCATGACCAATGGCTGAGCACATCTTGTCACAGTGAGAAACAAACCTGAGCCTTTGGTGTAATTTTTAATAGTGAAGCATATCTTCTTGGTATTCCTTATCCCAGGTGAATTCCTATCACCATCAACATTGGCTAGATAGCTGCTCTTAAAGCACATCCTAGACAAAGAGAAGTGCTTTGAAAACCCTTTGCAGGAATTACCTTTACTTGAAAAAGACCACTGTTTTGATGAAATGAGTATATTTTGATCTTTATTCAATGCAGAAGGGCTAGAGACCTTAGCTCTGATAGGAAGTTGTGCTAGGAGTTGATGACTTCACTTTTTGATTCCTTCACCCTTCTTAACTGTACTTACAGGTATAATAAGGGCTATACCTTCAAGTGTTTTACTTCAGAAAATGTAAGCTTTCTTGTACACTGTCTTCTGTGAGACACAAGAATGACAGTATAAAAATCTAGACACAGTAATTTGAAAAGCCTCAATCTAGCAAGGAAGATGGAAGCTCTAAATGCTGCTTTTTGGTTTTGGTTTCTTTTTGTTTCTCTTTCAAAAAGCAAACCGTCTTTAAATGGGCTCAAAACCTGGCATGTTTTGGTACTCTCTCCATCCCTTTCTTAAGATGAATAGGTATTCAGATCTTAATAACTGAAGTTGATTAAAACCTGTGAGGGTTTTCTAGCTCCGAGTTAGTTTGAATTGGATCTCTGCACTACAGTCCTTTGAAATACATGGCCTTCAAGATCCTCAGAGGTTCTTAACTATTTTAGTGTTGAAAGACTCTTCATAGTGTACTGGTTGGCTTGTAATGACAAGCTCCTTGTCTTCACACATACTCAAAACAGCAAAATTACTGGAGATGGTTCTGTTTAAGAAATAGGTGCATTTTTAAGTGAACAGATACACTTAGCAATTGTTTTAGCACTTCATACGAGGTATTGTAGCTTCTCTACAATATTACAAGGACTGAAATTCTACCTACATAAGGACCATCATTGTAAAGGACAGCTGTAGGCCTGTCATAAAGTCTCAAATGTTGATGATGTTTCTGGCATCCAGTGATCATACAGCTAAAGCTGGGTGGCTTCCCCATAAGGGATATCTGATCACAAAGTGACATCTTCATAGTTAATTGTGGGTGCTTCCTGGAAGTACGTTTTTTTCACAATCTTTTGCTGTTAATCTCTATAAACATGGCAGTACTTCATGAAAAACAAAGATGTCTGAGGGAGGGTCAGTCACATTCTTCAGGCAGACAAATGAAACCAGTATTGATCAAAATAATTCATTAACTTTATAAAAGTGTAATTATTATATGTGATGCTTTTCTAAACAGCAGAGCATGTGGTTTCATCAGGAAATGGTGGGGGAGTTGTTTTGGTTTTTATTGTGTTGGATTTTTGGGTTTTTTGTGGTTTTTTTTTTTTTCATTTTAGTAACTGGCCAATTGAACAACCTTTGCCTTGGAGCTGCATGTTACAGAATAGGAACATTATATTTTGTTCTTCTATTTAGTATGCTAATTATGTAGTAGTTAAAAAGCCTTAACAAGTTGTTTGAAGTGGCTTTTCTGTGGTGGTGCATTGCACTAGAAGGGCAGCTTGGCTTCTGTTAGGGAGGGAGAAAAATACATGGTCACATCATATCTAATCTGAAGTAACTGTAGCAGCTGATAAAACTATCTTCTTTTTTTTTTTGTAGATAAAGCTTCACCGAGGAGGTTGCCCTACAAGAGGGCACAGAAGAGATCAGTGGGCTCTGATGAGTAAATTTTAACTAGTACAACAGTTGAACCTTTACTAATCCTGCCTGTTTGGGTTTTTTGGATTGGAGTAGTGCAGAGAATCCATACCACCATAAGGAAAATACTGCTAAACTTTTGGACTGAACAGATTAACTGAACGGTGTTAATATTACTGAAAATGCACTTCTCTGGTTTTGTTTTTTTTTTTGGGGGGGTGTGTTTTGTTTTTGATTTTTGAGGGGATGGAAGGGGGTGGTAGTCATTAAGATTTATGCCTGCGTGTGTAAGCAGTTGGTCTTAACAGAACTATGTTACCTGAAATGTGCCTTTAGAGTTCTTTGTAATGCTGGCTTGTCATCTGTACACTGTCTTGGAAGGGATTTTCTCCTCCCCCTAATCTGAATGTCTAGTGACTTAATTGGTCTTGATTGTATCATGTCTGTATCAAAATCTGTATGCATTTTTTCAGTAACTTATTCTCTCCAGTGTGCACACACTGAAGTTTGTGTGCGTGGTCCTACTTCAGTGTTGAGGCACTGATCATCTAGGTTTCTGCATAGTTTGCATTCTAAAGGCACAATTGGGTATAACTGCTTGTAGTGGTAGATATTTTGCTGCTGGCTTGATCTGGGCATGCAGTGACCTAAAGATCTGAACTTACCTGCATAGATGTTAGGAATACTCTTACACAGCAGCAGAACTTGTGAAGCATGGAATTTGTGTGCTGAATTGGTATTACTACATAAATCTTTTTTATACCAAACTTGTTAAATGTTAGTTATTGAGTTGTGCCAGCATCTTAGGTATTCCAGTTATAGTGGTAACTCTGCAGTGTTTACTCAAGAAATTACTGAATAAGCCACAACAACTTTTCAGTAAGTTCTTGGTTCTCTCACAAAAACTAGAATGTCATACGTATCAAAATGTGGACTTTTCTTAGAGCTTTACTTGGGGCAAGGACTTTGCATTTTCTGTGCACACTTGAAACTGAATTTGAAAAACTGTTGGCTTCAAATAATCTTTTTAAATGCAAACTATTTAATTTACCCTTTGCAGTTTTTGAATCTCAAAACTTTTTTCCGCTGGTCAGTACATTGGTCAGAGTTATTTTATCACCTTTTCTGCTAGTAACACAGGTGCATACCCATTGTTAACTACATGTTAGTTCAGTACTAAAACAGAAAAGCTATATGCAATCAAAATGGGATTTTCTTTTGTGGCAGGCACAGCTGTGATTGCCAGGTGTTGATCCACATCCATTGCATTCAGGAACTTAACTGACAGTAAAAAGTAGATAATGCAGAGGTGTCAGCTGCCATTCAGGCACTTGCACAAGGCTTCAGTTGTTGCATTATCAGCTGTATCTCTTCCTGGGTGTGAAGTTGTCTGGAAGGTGGTTGAGTTCAGGAAGAGGCATTGATCTGAAACTTCTGTTTTCTTCTTTTTCTCCCCTTCCTGATCCCCATATGTGAAAGCACCTTTATAGATCTAAACTTGCTCTGTAGGGACTGAGCTGCTGAGTCAGTGAATGCTGAGCAATACTTCCAAATCATGTCATAGCAATTTTGATGCCTCTGAGCTCTGAAATGACTATCTGTACTGGCACTATCTTACTATATACTTTTTCAGAATGAATTGTGAAGATGTTCTTGACTTACCTTGCTATGGAAGAGATCAAAAATAAGAAAAGCAACCCCAAAGGTGCTTTGGCTTCCTGATAGTATAACAGGCAGAGTATTTTTAAGTCAAGATTGTTGAGTTGTCATACAGATTGTTTAGCAAACAGTTGCATGCTACCTTCATAAGGAGGTATCTCCACTCAGATTGTGTGGAACAACTTTGTTTGCCATTAGTGATGTAATCTGACTGGTCATGTGGTAGGTTTATGAATTTATATTTCAGTTTGCATTGATGCCACAAAGTGTATCATACTACATGCATTGTATACTAAAGCCCCTATAGCTGTTGCAGCACCTGATGTACTGAACTAAGTTCCTGCTCTTGGATTAGGTCTCTAACCTGAAATCAAAATATATATATTTTTTTTAACCTTCTTGTAATGGATAGTCTTAAACTGTATACTGTAATTCTTCCCAAGAGAGGAAAAGTACTGCTTAGAGAGGGTGATGATAAAAGTTACTCCAGATGCAGTGGTACTCCAGGAAAAAAAGACAAAGGATCAGAACAGAGGGTATTAATTTGTAATATCCTAGTTTTATTTCTTCAGATGAATAGTTTGGTCCTTACAGATTCAGTTCTGGAGCAAGTTAGGCCTTCAGAAATCTTACAGTGGCCAGGACTTAAGAGAAGCTGAAGGACTGAAGCACTGTACAAGTAAGAAATAAGTATTTGAGGGTTTTGGCTTTCTTCTCTGTACTCAGTTAACATCCAAATGCTTAAGTTCCCAGTGTGAAAGAAGGAAGTATATAGCTTAGCAACTCGCATAGGAACTAGCAATAGGAAAGTCCAGTTGTACCAAAACTGTCTTTCTGATCATACTGCTTCGCATTCACTGTGGAGGGTTCATAGCAACTTTCTCAGCCAGTGCAGTTCATAGGAACAGTGGCCAGCAGTCCACTACTGCTCATGACAAATGAAGTAACAGTTTTGAATTCCTTGTTTCTTGTTAGCTTGCTGTAGCTGAAATTTAGCAATAACACTGTGTACAGTGGTATTTGAACTTCGGCATCTCTTACGTTATTTTTAGTAAATAAGACATTCTGCTACAGTTTGATTTCTTCAAATGGGAGAGCACAGTTGTTGCTTTATCCTGTCGGTTAACAATTTTTATTTCGGTACTTCAATTTTCTACTCAATTTTTAAACACATACTGATAGCTTAGTGTCAGAGATATGTTACTAGGTATCATTATCAGCTGAGTAGGGTACGGTTTCATTGACATTAAGATGGAAAAGCAACAGTTCTGGCTGCCTCTATGCCACCCCTTTCCATGTGGCAGCACACACATTTGTATAATCCAATGTCCTTAGAGGCCTAGTTTTCAGCAAGCGTACTACACTACCACACAACTGCTCATGTTAGGTAATGAGAAGAGGAACAATGACTATGAAAGATGTGGGCTAAGGTTTCTTCCATATTAGTAAGAGATGCTGAAATAAGTTTTTAGACCATAGATAAGCTGTGGCCTTAGTGTGAAGGACCACTGTTCATTCCTTTCACAGCTCTTTAGCCAATTAAAAAAATTGTAGAGACTTAATGAGCCTATATTTGGGGTAAGAAATGGCTTTAGAGTTCATGTCTACCACGGTAGCAAATCATCAATTTAGCTAAACTTGAACCACATTTGATACTTGTAGCCTTGTATGCTGCCTGCTTTGCGACAGCAGTTCTTTTTTTCCCCTGTATCATTTAATCTGAGAAAGAAGAGTGGCTGCTGTCAGACTAAAGGATGAAGTATCATCTTATTCTTCATGTAGAAAATAATTAAATTGTAGGCCATGGAGACAAATGGAGCAGACTCCATGGCAGTGCTTCTGCTTGTTTCAGACACTTATGCTGAACATCTTCCTTACCTTGGAATGAATATAATTAAAAGCCTCTTTGACTCTTTATTCCTGGAACACGTGGTGCTGAAACAGTTGTTGCAGTTGAAAGCTCTGAAGGCAGGGAAGCAGCAGGAAAGTCAAGTACTAGCATAGGCTGGTCGTCCTGTTTTTCAGTGTGCCTGATGTACTGAGCAGCAGTTAAGAGTCTGTTCTCTTTCTTTCTTCAAAGGAAAGACAGTACCTACCTCATACGAGTGACACAAGGGCTGTTTCAGGAGTGTTTTGATGTTACTTGAGACTTGCACAATACATGTCCATGGAGAGAGTAAGACATAGTACTAGTGTAGCTTGATGGTAACTACATAGATTCATGTTATACCAGTTTAATCCCCTCACTGAACAGAATTCAGCAGCTTTACACCAGGACTTTTCTTAAACAGAGGAATTGCAGTTCCAGAGGAGAACAAGGCCAGAAAGATCTCAGCTTCTGCAAGAGTTTATAGGTGGGCTAAATAACATTCTTTTGACATTTTTCATTCTTTTGACATTTTTCCATTTATCTTTAAATTTTCCATGGGATCTTTTTTAAATCAAGTGATATTTGTATCATTTATGATTGATTGTGTTGATACAATCAACAGTCAGTTTAAGAATGACTCTTTTGGATTATTAAGTTCAGATGATGTACTGCAACTGAAGTGTTAATGTTTACTTTCTTACCTGCTGACTTGTGCTTATAAGTGAGATCAGATCTCTTGGGGGGTAAAAAAAAAAACGACTGCAGGTTTTTTTTGTAAAGTAAACTTGATTTTCCTTTTTTAGCATTGTGTAGCTTTTTTTTTTTTTTTTTTTTTTTAAATAAAGCATGAGAATGGCACCAAAAAGCCTGAGTGGGAGCTGGTGCTCTTGTCCTTGATAACCAGCCTGTAGGAGCAGATACGCAGAGTTGAAACATGCTGTTCTTAACAAGCTGCTTTGCTACGAGCATATTTGGAATGGGAATAATGAGGAAGTATTCTGTGATGTTTTGGACAATGGGCTAACAGTAAGATTAGAGTTCTGTAAGAATAAGGGGAGGGCCCTGGGAAAATGTTCAGTAAGTTCTTGAATCCTGATCCATTCAAACTGAACCATACTCCCCTGCATTTCCAGAAAGAATAACCTATTGTTGAACTGTAAGCACCATTTAAGAATCTGTTAAGATTCTTAAAGGCTTCTGAAGTATAAGGTTATACCAAACCTCATTAGGTGCATGCTGTTGTCCAACCAAGAACGCGCTCACGTTCCAGGCAGTAATACTGACAGTAGCAGTTCAAGCAGGTGTACTGCATACAAGCAGAAGGTAAGTTTTTTTTGGGGGGGGGAAGCTAGCAAAAGGAAAAAATGGTGTAAAAATAAAAACCACCTGTATTTGTGAACCATTTCTGTGGATAAATAAGGGAAAATTAAAAGCAGATCTATTTAAGATGTACTTTTAGCTCCCAGAGAACATAAAAGCAACTTTTAAATTTGAAGTCTCCCTCATCTTTCTTTGATAAGATGAAGAGAAATTTTTGAGACTTCATCCTGGCCTCTGTTCTTTCCAGGTCAGTTGCTATAGTCTTTAACTTCAGTAGGCTGGCTTTCTGCCCCCTCATGTTCATAATCTTGAGGATAAATTTATATTAACTAAGATGCAGTAAGATTTCAGCAT
Source organism: Lathamus discolor (assembly GCF_037157495.1). Classification (NCBI taxonomy): domain Eukaryota; kingdom Metazoa; phylum Chordata; class Aves; order Psittaciformes; family Psittacidae; genus Lathamus; species Lathamus discolor. Next base: position 71,720,363 of record NC_088885.1, read on the forward strand.
GACAACATTCCAATCTTCTAACTGGTGGGAGAAAACAAACTTACCACACCTTGCCTCATCACTTTGGGTCTGTTCAGCTTACATGGAAACCACAGTTTGTCCTGCCTTAACTCACTTTTCCCTGTACCACTTAAATTGACATAATGAAACTGTAACTGGAGAGCTGGATCTTTCACACAGCAGGAGTTAAATGTACATAGCTGCACAAGCAAGAGGAATTTTCAAGATAACTTCATTTAGAGTTCTAGTAAAACAGATACAGCCCTGCCCTGCAGGGCCTGGATGGAGTGAGGCAGTACATTTTCATTCAGATGGAGCTGTATGGGTGGACCATGTGTGACTAAAGCATTTACCCTGAAGATAAAATACAATGCTGGGTTCGCAGGATGGAATCATTATAGCCAGCAATACCAAAAGTTGCCAGCTGAGGGATCACCCAAGCCAGTGACGGCCGCTAATGGTACCAGATGGGCTCAGGAGAGCTTCAGTCCAGTCTCGAAGGGCAGCATTGTAGATAGGCCGGAGCAGCCACGTCCACCTTTTTTTAACCATTCTTTGCTCTGTCTTGGTCACCGAAGTAAGTCTGACCCTTTCTGTGCCTCTAAGTAAGTCTGTGACAATGTGAAGCTGACACTCTGAAAGCTGTCAATACTAGTGTCCTGCATTTGCTTCCAAAAATGAAAATCGGGGCTATAGGCCACTAAAGGCCCAGCTTAAGGCATTTCAGAAGCAGCAATAATAGCGATGCTGTATACACACTGCCTCTTTGTCATCTGGTTTCCTGATCCTGGGCTCCTCAGCAAGGTTTCCTGCAATTAAAGCTAGATTAAATTGAGCCTTTTAACTCCATGTGAACCTGGACAATGTTGAGACACGAATAGGTCTGCATTCTGTCTTCTGCTGGAATATTTTTTCCGTGGAAGATGAATCAAACATTCCTGTCCATCCAGAACCCTGAAACATACATACTTCCTCACATGAGCCTAGATCCACAGCACTACAAAGCGAGCAGTCCAAAGGGAGGACCATGGTCGATGCCAGCCTCAGCTGGCAGGCCCACCAGTAAGTTTCCAAAAGAGACAGAAAGAAAGAACAAACTGTCTTCTGTAGCAGGAGTCTGCACAGAAAGGAGGAAAGTCTTAAAATACCCTATTGCGGGTTTCCACTGGAAAGGAAGAGCTAGGATTTAAATAGCTTCTGGTGACTGTCGCATACAGTATGACATACATTGCCACCAAAATAACAGGTTATAATTAGAAGCAAGTGTAAATACTCTAACAAACTTGATTATGAAATGTGTTACATTTTCCTTGGAGCCACTATGTAAGACTTAGTTAATGCTTGGTTAGTGGTACTAGTGGTTCATTCATACAGAGCGGAGGTGTTTCTCACAGCTGGAAATGACATTTTGCCCAACTAATCCTAATTGGTTGCTACTGTAAGCAACCTGAAAACTAAGCAGCACGTCTTGCTGTCAGGCACCACAGGAAAGGCAACCTTTCAGAAAGAAAAAGACCCCCAACAAAATGTATGAAACAGGATTTAGCTTGTGTTTTAAAAACCATGCTACACAGGGACCATCTCCTTTACAATGTGTTGTTAGTGTGACAGGCTGTGCTGCTGCAGCATCCGATTGTCACTCACCCTCCCAGCCAAAAACCATGATGAGGACCATCTGTGAGGCATCAGTTGCAGTCATACAGCCAGAACCATCACCATGGCGGTGTTACTCCATTCTCATGCAGGGCAAGATGTTCCCCCTAGGTCCCACTGAGACTGAACTTCCTTTCCCCCGTTAACAAGAAGTGTCTCACTGGGTGCCCTGGTCCTTCAGTTAGGTGCAGCACCCTGTGTGCTTAGTCCATTTTTCCTTTAGTGAGGATCCCCAAGGGCCATCGCTCCATCACTACTATTTTGCTGTATTTGTAGAACTGCACCAAAACAGATGGCACTGATTCACTGCAGCAGTAATACATATAGGCCACCAAGGAGCCACTGACAAACTGTGAAACATCCCTCAGCTGCAGCTCAGTAAAACACTGGCACAGGAACCCCGGGAGGAGCAGCTATCACTTTAATCAAGTGTTGTTCCAAATGAGTACCTTCATTTATTAGCAGGTGTTTTACAGCTGCTAAAGAGAATATTTTGGTTCAGAAAAAGGTTTCAGAACTGTTTATGAGAGGTGCATTCACCATAAAGCAATAACCAAATGCATTAAAAGCAGCATGTGGCTCTGTATCCTGTGCCGAAGTGCATTGTCATGAAGTGCACAGGTTCCTCAGTACCCCAGATCCCTTCCTCTCCCTTATCTGCAGCCCTGGGAAGCTTTTCTGACCAGCGCAGTGTTAATGCTGAGTTTCAGGTGGCTGCGCTACAATGTCTGGTGGTTTTCAGCTCCCAAAGATACTGGCAGCCACCTAGACAGGAGATGAAAAATCAAACCCACTTGTCTAGTGGTGCAGGCTTCACAGATTGCTGCATACACACAGGCAGCTCAATGCTTTGATTTTCTCCACCTGTGGAGTACAATGGACCTGATGTATGTAACCTTGAAGCCTGTGAAGCCCCAGTCATATAAGCACCTCAAAGGCAGTGGATGGAATGGTGTTCAGTATCCTGCCACTACAAAGGGATTGGCAAAGTGAGCAAATGCACAAGTATCACTCAGCACATGTCCTCCCATGTTCTACTTCTTCCCCAGCCACTGCCTGGGACCCCTGTGTACCAAGGAGGGCTGCATTTCAGTAGAAACAGAGGAAAGTGGCAATGGAAAAGGGTATGGGTTTTGTTTACAGCCAGGTTTTACCCACTTTTCCATTCCTAAGCACAGGTTACATGGAAAACCTTGAGTTGCAAACACCTGGGAGAAGTACTTACTGGTCAAAGCAAGCCTATGTCTCATAACTAGCACTGCCATCAGCCTAAAAGGAAATACAAATACTTCTGGGTGCAGATTCATTAGAAGTCAGATGATGCTTGTTTAGAACAACAAACATAGCTGCAAATCTAAGCCGTTGTCCCTGTCTATACAATCAGATAACAGGAGATGGGAGGGAAGGTTAACAAAGCCATTGTTTCGGTTACCCAAATGTGACTGAACTCACTCCTGTGCAGTCCCTGTCTGAGGGCAGGAGCTGCCAGTCCTGTGTGCGCACACACTTGCGGAAGATCAGGTTTTGTACATACTTGCTGCGAAGAGGGTGGTGAGGCACTGGAATGGGCTGCCCAGGGAAGCTGTGAGTGCTCCATCCCTGGCGGTGTTCAAGGCCAGGCTGGACAGAGCCTTGGGCGACATGGTCTAGGGGGGCTGGAACGAGATGATGTTAAGGTTCTTTCCAGCCTGAACCATTCTATGAGTCCATGACTCTGTGTTCTGCTGCTCCTCCCATCCCAGCTGCGGGCATCACGCGCTGCAGTAGAGCCACCAGCCGCGGTGGCTGGCATTCTGTCCAAATCCTTGCCCGTTTGTACGAGCACCTCGGCCACGCTCCCTCTGTGCTTACAGGCTAAAAACTATGGATGGGAAGCGGGCCCACAGCAGAGCCGGCCCTTACTGCGTTAAACTCTGCCTCTGGGAGCAGGAACACAGATCAGGCCTTCCATGATGAAAAGCCTTTTCCCCAGCAAACCGCTCTTACTTACAGCCTCCTGCTCACTGGTGTTTGTGAACTGCCTCACGGCCCTTTGCAGAAGGGCACTAGGGGAGTCCAGACACTGTCACAGCAGTGCATTCCCAACGCCCATCGCCCACTTTCCTCATACAGCCCTGGCAGTTTTCCCTGCCAGACGAGATGAATCTGGCGCAGGAGAAATAAACAAGCACAGCGAAGGAGAAAGCTATTTTCAGTTCTACTACTCCAAGGACTGCTGCAAGGTTTTCTACCGCGTTACACAGTGAGGTTCAGTGAGCCAGAGAACTCTTCCCACTTACTCGTATTTAACGTATGAAAAACTCCCGCTTCCTGTGAATGGGGCTTTTTAGACTGAGGGGACTTGAGCACTGGAAGCAGGAGGCAGTAGCAGAGTCTCTGGACAGCCTCGGCAATGTTCTCAACTCATCCTTACCTTATTTCAGCTCGACAGGGCTATTTCAGAGTCATCCTGAAACGAAGGCTTGGAGGCTCCGTAGCCCCTTACCTAGGAAGACCCTGAGGGTTTTCATTGCCCTAGAGAAATCTATCAGCTTTTTCCACTGTCAGGCGCTCCATTAACACATGTGTGCACAGATAATACACCACTTACCTGAGGCAGCCAGCAACAGCAAAGTAGATGTTCCTGTATCTTTAAGCATCCTATTCCATGTGGTAATGTGCCAGGAGCCTGCATCTTTGAGCAGACCAATGCTCTTCTCCTCCATCTTTGTCCCAGGTGTGAATCCACCCAATTACTTGGGGGGAAAGAAAAAGATCTTTCTGGAAAAACAACCCTAGAAACATATTTTTACAATACAGAAACTGTTGCTGCTTCAGCAACACACAAATACAGCGCTGGTCCCCTTATCCTACTCTTCCCTCCCTGCCTTGCTTTACACAGACCTCATTGCCCAGGTGAGGGCACTGATGAGGCCTCAGCGCACAGGGATGCTCTCGCAGCCTTTGCCCCTGGACAAGGTGAGAGGTCCTAAAGCGCCAAATGGTTCTTCCCTGGAGCACTCCTGTCTGTGCTGTTCACACATCCTCCTCCCTCCGGGCAAACGTGCACAGTGCAGTGTGAACGAGTCCGTAGCTTTCCACGGGACCAAGGGCACGCACCGCAAGCATCTGGCACCCACAGGAGAAATACCTTGTGCTTACCTGGCATAAACGACCCTTCTGGGTGAGGAGGGGTTAGACACCTGCGGCTGCATTCCCAACCGCGCAATGCTGAGCTGAGGCGACCAGGGCAGACACCAGCGAGGCCGTGCTGGGAAAGGCCAAGAGCACCAAATGCTGGGTGCAAGTCCCTGCATCTGCAGGACACGCTTCAGGCTCTGGAGGGGCTGCATGCGGAGAGTGGCTGTGTACCCCTCAGCAGCGCTGCCCGCTCGGGAGCCCCGGCTGCGCTGGACCTTCCCTGGGCTGTTTCTTGTGAGCTGTTCCTTGTTTCTGTTCCTTCATGGCAGCTCCTCCCTGACAGGAAGGAGCTTTTCAAAGCCCTCAGAGTCAAAATGCGTCTGTTCCCTTGTTTGAACACACTGGAGAGCAAACCCCCGCATCTCCCTTACTGCCCGTGCGGCTGTCGCAGCACGGGTGCAGCGAGCCTCTGCTCTGCATGGCCGAGGGGAAAGGAACCAGAGGGGAAAGTACTTGGCACAGGTCCCAAACTGGCGAGCTCAAGTGACCACGGCACCAGCAGACACCGGTGTTGTGCAGGTTTCACTCACTTCCCTTCCTGATGCTGGCTGCTCGGGTACACGTCTGGGAAGTGCTGGCGGGACCCATTTTCCCCCAGCCCAGCAGTTAGAGATGTCCTGATCAAACAACCCGATGTGTTTCTCCAGCCTTTTCCTGCACTGTCAGAGCGGGTGATGAAGGATGGTGCCTCTCAGACTGTCTGACACACAGGAAGTGCCAGCTATCCCGTGCCAGGGTCTGGTGTCTCCCTTTTGCAGATAGTCCCAAGCCCCAGGGTTTCCAGAAGTGACATTTTAGAATCACAGAATAGTTAGGGTTGGAAAGGACCTCAAGATCATCTAGTTCCAACCCCCCTGCCATGGGCAGGGACACCTCACACTAAACCACGTCACCCAAGGCTCTCTCCAACCTGGTCTTGAACACTGCCAGGGATGCAGCATTCACAGCTTCCCTGGGCAACCCATTCCAGTGCCTCACCACCCTCACAGCAAAGACCTTCCTCCTTATATCCAATCTAAACTTCCCCTGTTTAAGTTTTAACCCATTACCCCTTGTCCTGTCACTACAGTCCCTGACGAAGAGTCCCTCCCCAGCATCCCTATAGGCCCCCTTCAGGTACTGGAAGGCTGCTATGAGGTCTCCACGCAGCCTTCTCTTCTCCAGGCTGAACAGCCCCAACTCCCTCAGCCTGTCTTCATACGGGAGCTGCTCCAGTCCCCTGATCATCCTCGTGGCCCTCCTCTGGACTTGTTCCAGCAGTTCCATGTCCTTTTTATGTTGAGGACACCAGAACTGCACACAATACTCCAGGTGAGGTCTCATGAGAGCAGAGATTTTCAATGCTCTTGTAACCCTACAGCAACACCTAAAGAAACAGGCACATGCTACTCCCGGAGCTGGAGGCCTGTTTGCAAGGAAAGGTCTCCAGTAAACTTGTCACTCTGCTAGTGGAATCGTGACCCAATTTTGTTTGAGAAAGACATTTCGCAACACAGCAGGGCAAAACACTGATGTCAATAGTATCCTAGCGAATCATCACACACTTTCTGAAGGTCTCAGTGTAGGTATGCAGCCCTCCCATCCCTCAAATGCTGCGTATTTGTGGCAGCTGGATAATGAAAACGAACACTTCTGTTCCTTTCTCTTTACCAGTTGTCATTTCAGTAGCAGTAAAAATGCAACAGATGCTCCATGCGGGCTCCGCATCCTGCTTTGGGACAGCCAATTCCCACCCAAGCCTCCTATCTCAAACCAGCCCTCCTGCCCATCCTCCTGGGCCACAGGTCCATACTCCACACTTCAGGAAATAAACACCTTCCTGGTGCGAGGACCTAGGTCTTCCCCAGTCCTTAACACTCTGGAGTGACTCCAAACCTGAGGCACTGTGGTGAGACAGATGCTCAACACAGGGGCTGTGCCACTCTCTCCACCCATGTCTCGAGTTAACCTGCAGCTTCACCTTTGAAAAGATGGGTAAAAAGCATTAGGGAATGAGGCAAGGAAGCAGCAAGCTGGGGGCAGCACAGGGAGACACCACCACCTCCCCATCCCTCTGCTAACCTGATGTTTCAGGCCAGCTCTGCGCAGGGAGGAGCGGAGGCAGAAGGAGGAAGAGGGAAATGCCAACAAGGAGCAAAGTTCAGCTGGCCTGCAGGATGTTACCCTGCCAAAGGCAAGAAGAGCAGGGAAATTCCCAACTTGGGAATGGTCACAAATTGCGGTAGAAGGAGCAAAGGGCTGGGCGCACCGGTTGCACCCTGCCACGGCCGAGTGCTAACTCATCCGTTCCGTAAGTGATCAGTCACCGTCACCTCCTTGTCACGTAAACTCATCCCGTTTGCTCCTACACCTCATGACAGGTCCACGCGCGCTCTGGGCGCAAGTTTCCCCTCAGTCTCGCAGGAGGACTCTCACAGATGCCCGAGGCCGGGGGCAAGGCAAGGACGTGATTTTCTGCAGGTTTCCTCCCTCAGAAATCCCGCTCCCAGCCCCTGAGCCCACCCCAGGATCGCCCACAGAGCCCTGCTCCATCAGACACGCTCGCTTTTGGGGCAGAGCTGGCTGGCTGCCTTGCTTTTAACCTGCCCTGGTTGGTGGTGAGGGACCAGATCCCACCAGAGAAAGCGCTGTGGGCAATTGTAACCTCTGTCACGAAGGGCCAGGAGGCTGGAGGGAGGAAAGCGGCAGCAGCAGCAGTTACTCCCTGGGTATGTCTCTCTGCTTCTGAACCTGGTTCCCTTCTCTACCAGAAAGAAACACCCAGCCAGGACTTAGGAAGATGCGGATGCTTCAGCTTCACTGCAATTCCCTGGCCTCCAGCGCTGGACACACGACACAGATGAATCTTTGGCTCACTGTGCTGTGAAATATGGTTTATTTATAGAAAAGCGTATATAAGTGCAGCTAAGGCAGCTCCAACAAGCTAAACCCAAGCATTTCTCTCTTTGACACCTGCATGTGGCTCTTGAATGCATTGTGAAGATTTCACGTCCATACACATTCATGCAAGAAGAAAACTATGCTGCAGAAACCGACTGATTTTACACAGAAAATGCCTGGTAGCGCTGTGAATGAACACACTAAGCTGGGAGGATGCTCACTTCTGTGATCATGGGGCTAAGAGAACCCTGACCCAATGCCTGGGCAGGAATATCAGCACCAAAGCACTTTCCTGCTGATTGCTACATTAAGGAACTGCACCGAGAGAAAAGCACCGTTTCCATGGGGCTTGACTACCGGGAAATGGGGGTCAAAGTGAATGTGCATCTTCAGAGCACTGCGGTCATCCCCAGTTCAAACTCAGTTCAGCCTTAGGAAGAGAAACTGGGATGCTGTCTGCACAGAGAAGCTCTGTGCGTTGTCCTCTAGCAGAGGCGTCTCAAAGCAAGTTACAACAAACCCACAAGAAGAGCCACGTCCATTTTGTAACCTATAATTTTTAAATATAACATTTTATTGCTTAGATGGTTTGATACAGAACAAGTTTTACTTTTTATTTTGAATTTGGAAGTACTGTACAACTGAATAAAAAGAGGAATAAAAGTACCAAAACAAATGTGTGATTCTCTGTTCATGTGGCATAAACCAGTCTTGTACACAATTCGTAGCAGCAGTTTTAAGTTCCCTTTAGAAAAATATGAATTCTACACATTTATTACTGTTTCCTGCATGGGATGAAATCACTAGGATTAAACTTCCTTCGTGGAGAGAGAGAGAGAGGAGAGAGAAAGGAGACACACAGAGAGGAGAGAGAAGATGACGAATCATTCTGCAAATGGAATCACTGTCACGTAGCCCCGACAGTTGTTTCACAACAGCCTCAAACAAAGTTCTCTCTTTTTTTTTTTGTCTTTTTCCTTTATTTTTGTGGGTTTTTTTTGCATCTGTTTTTTTTTTGCGCTTTCACAGTCAAGTGCTCAATGTAGTGATTGAATCTCTCAATGTCAACGAGTCCATTGCAACTCAGGCAAAAGAATTTCAGAAGATCCTTGTTGGTTTTTTTTGTTTCTTTTCTCTTTTTTTGTTATTTGTAAAAGCCCTGAGAGAGGAAAAAAAAACAAACAAACAAAAAAAAAAAACCCCAAACAAAAAACAACCCCAAAATAAAAAGATTCAAACAAAAATCGTATAGAGACAAATTAGCTGAACATGCAAACTAAAGCCTACGATTCACCCATAGTTTAAACACATTATAAATTTCACAGTTTAATATTGGGGGAGGAGGGGAAACAAAAACAACCCCAACAACAGCAACGGTTCTCAGTCAAACTCAACTAATAAGAATGTCAATAAAATGTGGCAAGACCTTATACTCTACTAGGATATAGATAAAGGCTAAATAAAGCTTTAAATCAATAGTGATTATTGCTAGCAGATGTCCCGGCAGGCTGCTGGGAATTAATTACTTGCTACATCGTTCTGCAGCATATAGTTTAGTAATGGCTTCTCCCCCACAGTATTGCGCAGTTTAGTGTGGAGAGTTGCAAAAAAAAAAACCCCAAAACAAAAAACAAACCCAAAACAAAAAATAGACAAAAACAACAAAAAAAATACCCAAAATAATAATAATAATTATTATAATTATAATAGTAATAACAATTCAAGGGATGTGTGAACTGGTTTTAATTAAGTAGAATGCACCTGGGTAGAGTTTCAAATGAATCATTGGTTGTGACTGATTTAACTTTATGTGGCGTTAGCTTCATTTCTGAACTGGTTCAAACATCCCTATAAAAAACAAGAACCAAAAAACAAAACAACAACAAAAAAATAGAAATCACATCATATACCTCAACCATCTGTTGTATTTCTGTTTTTTTTCTTATTCTATTTGCAAGAATATTACTCGAGAACGTTTCTCTTCCTTTGCATTCTGGACAGTGAGATTTCAGTCTCCAGAAATTTTCGGAGAATTCTTTAATATATAGTTATATATAGATATATATATATTATATAATATAGACTGGGTCCAAGGCCCACTTCCTCCATGTCTTGTGAGAGCAGGAAAAGCGATTCTGCAGGGGTGGGGGGGAAGGAGCGGGGGGTCACAGTGTGGGCTGGGCTGGGCTGGGCTGGGGGTCTGCAGTGGTGGAATAGCACAGTGAGGCTCCGGCAATGCTATTATGGCTCTGTCTGTCCCAGAGGTCATGACTGAAGGACAATTAACAAACAACAACAAGGACAACAACAACAAGGACAACAACAACAAATGCTGGGCACTCCTAGAAATGCACAGCTACAGTAGGATACATTTCACTTAACCCCCTCAACAGTGGCGGCCGGAGTGTCGCCTGTTGCCGGCAACAGGAGCCACAGAGAGAAGAACTTCCAGCTGCCAGCATTGAAGGGGTTAAATTATTGATATGAAATTTAGACACACACCTCAAGTCTTCAAGCATCAACCCCAAAATCTCAGGAAGAATTTATTTTTTATTAATTTATTTATTTTTTAACATGTCTTAAATCTGTAGTTTTATTACCAGTAGTATTTTCTTGCTCTAGAACATGACAGTAGCAAGATGACGGTAAGGCTCGCATTTCTCCCTGGCTTGCTTTCGGCTGGAAGACGGGATAACTTTGCTCTTTGAGTAACGCGCGCTGTCACCGGTGTGATGGCCACAAGACTAACCTCAGCACTCGCAGCGCCTTCCTCACGCACTTGGAGGGGCCTCCCCCTGACACACACGCACGCACGCACGCACGCACACGAGTGAGATGCTCCCCTGCCTGTATGGGTGTGCTGATACCTCGCGAACGGCCTCCGCTTGACTCTCTGGCCAGAGGAAGGGTCTCATTTAAAGTACAGTAGAAGAGCTGCAACATAAGAAGAGGAGCTGGTGAAAGCGTCGAGTCAAAAACATTTCGAGAGGGGATCCAAGCGGCGCTATACGTCTGCGGGGGGCAAATATTGCCCATTGGTTTCTGCTGACTGCAGAGACAAGCGAACTGATGAATTTATAAAATAACAATAAAATAATAATAATAATAATATACTGAAGCAAATCAAACATATATAACAGCGGGTGCATAATTTCCATAGGTTACGTTGCTATGTAACTCTTCTCTGCATACACGCTCAGTCCGTGACGGCCAGAAAAACCCCCTAGGATTCAGAAGACCTTTTCTAATGCTGAAAAGTGGAAACAAGCGTGAGGTTGAAATTTCGTTGTGTTTCCTGCTTTTTGGCTTGAACCACTTTGAACACCTTCAACTGCCACGTTGTTCAGGCCCGGAACAGGCTTAATGCTCCACCGTGTGGCAAATGCAAGAACATCTACTGAGAAAAAACAACACCACCTCGCCTGCATTTCCTCTGACTATTTCATATGAAATTCACATATTTTTTCTTCCAGTTATTGGCTGTGGTATCCAAGGGCCTCCCACCCCACTGCCCCCATTTCCAGCTCAGAGAACAAACACAGCGACTATCACAGATATACAAGAACAAGCTCACGCACACCAATACAAAAGGTAACATTAATGCTTAAATGAAAAAGGTCCTCTCCAAATAATTCATTACAATATTAAAAAAAAAAAATCATTTTTGAAAAAAAATCTATAATACCAAAAGATCTAATAAAGTAGTAAGGCACTCAAATCAGTATATACTGTAGTCTCTTGCATTATTATACTGAAAGGCATATGGCACCGCATCCAGTCTGCCATACTCTCCCCACAGCTGTAGGTCGCTCTTCCAAAACAGGACTCCAAGGAAACCTTGCTCTGCTGGCTTCAGCTTGTGTGCCAGGACGGCTCCAACCTCTGAGCAAAGTCATTCAACCCCCAAGAGCTGAGGCGCACTGTCTGCAGAGGCAAGGATGTGATTCATGGGAGACTTTTTGTTGTGCATCTCCAGCAAGTCTTGAATGAAACCCGAGGGCCTCTCGAGCTCCGAGCTGCCCCGAGGCTCCTGGTCTCTTGCGGTCTGTTTCTGCGCGCTCTTGGTGGGCTCCACCAGGCAGGTGCCGGTTCCTCGCCCGCTTGGCCTCTCCTCTCTGCAGGGGGAGAGGCCTGGGACCGTGCCAGCCAGGGACTCTTTTCGGCTTCCCATGAGGGATGATGTTTGGTCACCGATGCCCCCGGCAGAGTCGCACTCGTTTTCTGAGATGGGGTTGGCACCACTGTGGCTTGACTCGTTCTCGCTGTCCTCTCCACACCTTGACTGCGTCTCCTCCTTGTCGCTCTCCTTCCCATGGTTTCGGGTGGTTTTGACTTTCTGGTGTATGCGCTGGTGGCGAACCAGGCTGTGTTTCAGAGTGAAGGTCCGTTCACAGGTTTGACACTTGTAAGGCCTCTCACCTAGAAGACAATTAGAATACAAAGTCAGCACTAAGGTCACAAACACACCTCCCTCTTGTTTCAAGTATCAAGGGCACTCCTTGCTTTGGAAATTCAGTACCTATATCAAACATGGATGTTTGCCTTTATGCAGACTTTTTGCTTCTGTACTAGCAAACTAGCTGATGGCACGCAAGCAGGAATACAGATAAATCCTCTCAGGCACAAATCAAAAATCAGAACTTTTAAGTGTCTTGAGACTTCTGCAAGCTTGGTATGGCGCTGCACTAAGGAGAAAGACCGTGGGCCCCAGGTGCATCCTGTCTAATT